>NW_027423724.1:1200000-1695262 GCF_013202065.1 Cotesia typhae | reverse complement strand
TTTCAAAAAGTTTTCAAGTCTTTGGGGTGGCTCGAAGGGTAGTTCCGGGGGAGTTATTGTCTTGATTATTTTTTATATTCTGTGGGGGTGTAAAAGGAGTGTTTAGAAGAAATCGCAGCTTCAAACGACCCTTTGAACTATTTTTTTCGAATTTTTCAAAAAGTTTTCAAGTCTTTGGGGTGGCTCGAAGGGTAGTTCCGGGGAGTTATTGTCTTGATTATTTTTTATATTCTGTGGGGTGTAAAAGGAGTGTTTAGAAGAAATCGCAGCTTCAAACGACCCTTTGAACTATTTTTTTCAAATTTTTCAAAAAGTTTTCAAGTCTTTGGGGTGGCTCGAAGGGTAGTTCCGGAGGAGTTATTGTCTTGATTATTTTTATATTCTGTGGGGGTGTAAAAGGAGTGTTTAGAAGAAATCGCAGCTTCAAACGACCCTTTGAACTATTTTTTTGAATTTTTCAAAAAGTTTTTAAGTCTTTGGGGTGGCTCGAAGGGTAGTTCCGGGGAGTTATTGTCTTGATTATTTTTTATATTCTGTGGGGGTGTAAAAGGAGTGTTTAGAAGAAATCGCAGCTTCAAACGACCCTTTGAACTATTTTTTTCGAATTTTTCAAAAAGTTTTCAAGTCTTTGGGGTGGCTCGAAGGGTAGTTCCGGGGAGTTATTGTCTTGATTATTTTTTATATTCTGTGGGGGTGTAAAAGGAGTGTTTAGAAAAATCGCAGCTTCAAACGACCCTTTGAACTATTTTTTTTAAATTTTTCAAAAAGTTTTTAAGTCTTTGGGGTGGCTCGAAGGGTAGTTCCGGGGGAGTTATTGTCTTGATTATTTTTTATATTCTGTGGGGGTGTAAAAGGAGTGTTTAGAAGAAATCGCAGCTTCAAACGACCCTTTGAACTATTTTTTTTGAATTTTTCAAAAAGTTTTCAAGTCTTTGGGGTGGCTCGAAGAGTAGTTCCGGGGAGTTATTGTCTTGATTATTTTTTATATTCTGTGGGGGTGTAAAAGGAGTGTTTAGAAGAAATCGCAGCTTCAAACGACCCTTTGAACTATTTTTGTCGAATTTTTCAAAAAGTTTTCAAGTCTTTGGGGTGGCTCAAAGGGTAGTTCCGGGGGAGTTATTGTCTTGATTATTTTTTATATTCTGTGGGGTGTAAAAGGAGTGTTTAGAAGAAATCGCAGCTTCAAACGACCCTTTGAACTATTTTTTTGAATTTTTCAAAAAGTTTTTAAGTCTTTGGGGTGGCTCGAAGGGTAGTTCCGGAGGAGTTATTGTCTTGATTATTTTTTATATTCTGTGGGGTGTAAAAGGAGTGTTTAGAAGAAATCGCAGCTTCAAACGACCCTTTGAACTATTTTTTTGAATTTTTCAAAAAGTTTTCAAGTCTTTGGGGTGGCTCGAAGGGTAGTTCCGGGGAGTTATTGTCTTGATTATTTTTATATTCTGTGGGGGTGTAAAAGGAGTGTTTAGAAGAAATCGCAGCTTCAAACGACCCTTTGAACTATTTTTTTGAATTTTTCAAAAGTTTTTAAGTCTTTGGGGTGGCTCGAAGGGTAGTTCCGGGGAGTTATTGTCTTGATTATTTTTTATATTCTGTGGGGGTGTAAAAGGAGTGTTTAGAAGAAATCGCAGCTTCAAACGACCCTTTGAACTATTTTTTTGAATTTTTCAAAAAGTTTTTAAGTCTTTGGGGTGGCTCGAAGGGTAGTTCCGGGGGAGTTATTGTCTTGATTATTTTTATATTCTGTGGGGTGTAAAAGGAGTGTTTAGAAGAAATCGCAGCTTCAAACGACCCTTTGAACTATTTTTTTCGAATTTTTCAAAAAGTTTTCAAGTCTTTGGGGTGGCTCGAAGGGTAGTTCCGGGGGAGTTATTGTCTTGATTATTTTTTATATTCTGTGGGGTGTAAAAGGAGTGTTTAGAAGAAATCGCAGCTTCAAACGACCCTTTGAACTATTTTTTTCGAATTTTTCAAAAAGTTTTCAAGTCTTTGGGGTGGCTCGAAGAGTAGTTCCGGGGAGTTATTGTCTTGATTATTTTTTATATTCTGTGGGGTGTAAAAGGAGTGTTTAGAAGAAATCGCAGCTTCAAACGACCCTTTGAACTATTTTTTTTTTCAATTTTTTTCAAAAAGTTTTTAAGTCTTTGGGGTGGCTCGAAGGGTAGTTCCGGGGTGGCTCAAAGGGTAGTTCGAGTTATTGTCTTGATTATTTTTATATTCTGTGGGGTGTAAAAGGAGTGTTTAGAAGAAATCGCAGCTTCAAACGACCCTTTGAACTATTTTTTTGAATTTTTCAAAAAGTTTTCAAGTCTTTGGGGTGGCTCGAAGGGTAGTTCCGGGGGAGTTATTGTCTTGATTATTTTTTATATTCTGTGGGGGTGTAAAAGGAGTGTTTAGAAGAAATCGCAGCTTCAAACGACCCTTTGAACTATTTTTTTTGAATTTTTCAAAAAGTTTTCAAGTCTTTGGGGTGGCTCGAAGGGTAGTTCCGGGGAGTTATTGTCTTGATTATTTTTATATTCTGTGGGGGTGTAAAAGGAGTGTTTAGAAGAAATCGCAGCTTCAAACGACCCTTTGAACTATTTTTTTGAATTTTTCAAAAAGTTTTCAAGTCTTTGGGGTGGCTCGAAGGGTAGTTCCGGGGGAGTTATTGTCTTGATTATTTTTTATATTCTGTGGGGGTGTAAAAGGAGTGTTTAGAAGAAATCGCAGCTTCAAACGACCCTTTGAACTATTTTTTTGAATTTTTCAAAAAGTTTTCAAGTCTTTGGGGTGGCTCGAAGGGTAGTTCCGGGGAGTTATTGTCTTGATTATTTTTTATATTCTGTGGGGTGTAAAAGGAGTGTTTAGAAGAAATCGCAGCTTCAAACGACCCTTTGAACTATTTTTTTTTGAATTTTTCAAAAAGTTTTTAAGTCTTTGGGGTGGCTCGAAGGGTAGTTCCGGGGAGTTATTGTCTTGATTATTTTTTATATTCTGTGGGGGTGTAAAAGGAGTGTTTAGAAGAAATCGCAGCTTCAAACGACCCTTTGAACTATTTTTTTCGAATTTTTCAAAAAGTTTTCAAGTCTTTGGGGTGGCTCGAAGAGTAGTTCCGGGGAGTTATTGTCTTGATTATTTTTTATATTCTGTGGGGGTGTAAAAGGAGTGTTTAGAAGAAATCGCAGCTTCAAACGACCCTTTGAACTATTTTTTTCGAATTTTTCAAAAAGTTTTCAAGTCTTTGGGGTGGCTCGAAGGGTAGTTCCGGGGGAGTTATTGTCTTGATTATTTTTTATATTCTGTGGGGGTGTAAAAGGAGTGTTTAGAAGAAATCGCAGCTTCAAACGACCCTTTGAACTATTTTTTTGAATTTTTCAAAAAGTTTTAAGTCTTTGGGGTGGCTCGAAGGGTAGTTCCGGGGGAGTTATTGTCTTGATTATTTTTTATATTCTGTGGGGGTGTAAAAGGAGTGTTTAGAAGAAATCGCAGCTTCAAACGACCCTTTGAACTATTTTTTTTTAATTTTTTTTCAAATTTCTAAGTCTTTGGGGTGGCTCGAAGGGTAGTTCCGGAGGAGTTATTGTCTTGATTATTTTTTATATTCTGTGGGGGTGTAAAAGGAGTGTTTAGAAGAAATCGCAGCTTCAAACGACCCTTTGAACTATTTTTTTTGAATTTTTCAAAAAGTTTTTAAGTCTTTGGGGTGGCTCGAAGGGTAGTTCCGGGGGAGTTATTGTCTTGATTATTTTTATATTCTGTGGGGGTGTAAAAGGAGTGTTTAGAAGAAATCGCAGCTTCAAACGACCCTTTGAACTATTTTTTTGAATTTTTCAAAAAGTTTTCAAGTCTTTGGGGTGGCTCGAAGGGTAGTTCCGGGGGAGTTATTGTCTTGATTATTTTTTATATTCTGTGGGGGTGTAAAAGGAGTGTTTAGAAGAAATCGCAGCTTCAAACGACCCTTTGAACTATTTTTTTGAATTTTTCAAAAAGTTTTTAAGTCTTTGGGGTGGCTCGAAGGGTAGTTCCGGGGAGTTATTGTCTTGATTATTTTTTATATTCTGTGGGGTGTAAAAGGAGTGTTTAGAAGAAATCGCAGCTTCAAACGACCCTTTGAACTATTTTTTTTTGAATTTTTCAAAAAGTTTTCAAGTCTTTGGGGTGGCTCGAAGGTAGTTCCGGGGGAGTTATTGTCTTGATTATTTTTTATATTCTGTGGGGTGTAAAAGGAGTGTTTAGAAGAAATCGCAGCTTCAAACGACCCTTTGAACTATTTTTTTGAATTTTTCAAAAAGTTTTTAAGTCTTTGGGGTGGCTCGAAGGGTAGTTCCGGGGAGTTATAGTCTTGATTATTTTTTATATTCTGTGGGGGTGTAAAAGGAGTGTTTAGAAGAAATCGCAGCTTCAAACGACCCTTTGAACTATTTTTTTTGAATTTTTCAAAAAGTTTTCAAGTCTTTGGGGTGGCTCGAAGGGTAGTTCCGGAGGAGTTATTGTCTTGATTATTTTTTATATACTGTGGGGGTGTAAAAGGAGTGTTACAAGAAATCGCAGCTTCAAACGACCCTTTGAACTATTTTTTTCGAATTTTTCAAAAAGTTTTCAAGTCTTTGGGGTGGCTCGAAGGGTAGTTCCGGGGAGTTATTGTCTTGATTATTTTTTATATTCTGTGGGGGTGTAAAAGGAGTGTTTAGAAGAAATCGCAGCTTCAAACGACCCTTTGAACTATTTTTTTGAATTTTTCAAAAAGTTTTCAAGTCTTTGGGGTGGCTCGAAGGGTAGTTCCGGGGAGTTATTGTCTTGATTATTTTTTATATTCTGTGGGGTGTAAAAGGAGTGTTTAGAAGAAATCGCAGCTTCAAACGACCCTTTGAACTATTTTTTTTTGAATTTTTCAAAAAGTTTTCAAGTCTTTGGGGTGGCTCGAAGGGTAGTTCCGGAGGAGTTATTGTCTTGATTATTTTTATATTCTGTGGGGTGTAAAAGGAGTGTTTAGAAGAAATCGCAGCTTCAAACGACCCTTTGAACTATTTTTTTGAATTTTTCAAAAAGTTTTCAAGTCTTTGGGGTGGCTCGAAGGGTAGTTCCGGGGAGTTATTGTCTTGATTATTTTTTATATTCTGTGGGGTGTAAAAGGAGTGTGTTTGAAGAAATCGCAGCTTCAAACGACCCTTTGAACTATTTTTTTGAATTTTTCAAAAAGTTTTCAAGTCTTTGGGGTGGCTCGAAGGGTAGTTCCGGGGAGTTATTGTCTTGATTATTTTTTATATTCTGTGGGGGTGTAAAAGGAGTGTTTAGAAGAAATCGCAGCTTCAAACGACCCTTTGAACTATTTTTTTGAATTTTTCAAAAAGTTTTCAAGTCTTTGGGGTGGCTCGAAGGGTAGTTCCGGGGAGTTATTGTCTTGATTATTTTTTATATTCTGTGGGGTGTAAAAGGAGTGTTTAGAAGAAATCGCAGCTTCAAACGACCCTTTGAACTATTTTTTTTTTGAATTTTTCAAAAAGTTTTTAAGTCTTTGGGGTGGCTCGAAGGGTAGTTCCGGGGAGTTATTGTCTTGATTATTTTTTATATTCTGTGGGGTGTAAAAGGAGTGTTTAGAAGAAATCGCAGCTTCAAACGACCCTTTGAACTATTTTTTTGAATTTTTCAAAAAGTTTTCAAGTCTTTGGGGTGGCTCGAAGGGTAGTTCCGGGGAGTTATTGTCTTGATTATTTTTTATATTCTGTGGGGTGTAAAAGGAGTGTTTAGAAGAAATCGCAGCTTCAAACGACCCTTTGAACTATTTTTTTCGAATTTTTCAAAAGTTTTCAAGTCTTTGGGGTGGCTCGAAGGGTAGTTCCGGAGGAGTTATTGTCTTGATTATTTTTTATATTCTGTGGGGGTGTAAAAGGAGTGTTTAGGAGAAATCGCAGCTTCAAACGACCCTTTGAACTATTTTTTTGAATTTTTCAAAAAGTTTTCAAGTCTTTGGGGTGGCTCGAAGGGTAGTTCCGGGGGAGTTATTGTCTTGATTTTTTTTATATTCTGTGGGGGTGTAAAAGGAGTGTTTAGAAGAAATCGCAGCTTCAAACGACCCTTTGAACTATTTTTTTGAATTTTTCAAAAGTTTTTAAGTCTTTGGGGTGGCTCGAAGGGTAGTTCCGGGGGAGTTATTGTCTTGATTATTTTTTATATTCTGTGGGGGTGTAAAAGGAGTGTTTAGAAGAAATCGCAGCTTCAAACGACCCTTTGAACTATTTTTTTGAATTTTTCAACAAGTTTTTAAGTCTTTGGGGTGGCTCGAAGGGTAGTTCCGGGGAGTTATTGTCTTGATTATTTTTTATATTCTGTGGGGGTGTAAAAGGAGTGTTTAGAAGAAATCGCAGCTTCAAACGACCCTTTGAACTATTTTTTTAGAATTTTTCAAAAAGTTTTCAAGTTTTTGGGGTGGCTCGAAGAGTAGTTCCGGGGAGTTATTGTCTTGATTATTTTTTATATTCTGTGGGGGTGTAAAAGGAGTGTTTAGAAGAAATCGCAGCTTCAAACGACCCTTTGAACTATTTTTGTCGAATTTTTCAAAAAGTTTTCAAGTCTTTGGGGTGGCTCAAAGGGTAGTTCCGGGGAGTTATTGTCTTGATTATTTTTTATATTCTGTGGGGTGTAAAAGGAGTGTTTAGAAGAAATCGCAGCTTCAAACGACCCTTTGAACTATTTTTTTGAATTTTTCAAAAAGTTTTCAAGTCTTTGGGGTGGCTCGAAGGGTAGTTCCGGAGGAGTTATTGTCTTGATTATTTTTTATATTCTGTGGGGTGTAAAAGGAGTGTTTAGAAGAAATCGCAGCTTCAAACGACCCTTTGAACTATTTTTTTGAATTTTTCAAAAAGTTTTCAAGTCTTTGGGGTGGCTCGAAGGGTAGTTCCGGGGGAGTTATTGTCTTGATTATTTTTTATATTCTGTGGGGGTGTAAAGGAGTGTTTAGAAGAAATCGCAGCTTCAAACGACCCTTTGAACTATTTTTTTGAATTTTTCAAAAAGTTTTTAAGTCTTTGGGGTGGCTCGAAGGGTAGTTCCGGGGGAGTTATTGTCTTGATTATTTTTATATTCTGTGGGGGTGTAAAAGGAGTGTTTAGAAGAAATCGCAGCTTCAAACGACCCTTTGAACTATTTTTTTGAATTTTTCAAAAAGTTTTCAAGTCTTTGGGGTGGCTCGAAGGGTAGTTCCGGGGGAGTTATTGTCTTGATTATTTTTATATATTCTGTGGGGTGTAAAAGGAGTGTTTAGAAGAAATCGCAGCTTCAAACGACCCTTTGAACTATTTTTTTGAATTTTTCAAAAAGTTTTCAAGTCTTTGGGGTGGCTCGAAGGGTAGTTCCGGAGGAGTTATTGTCTTGATTATTTTTTATATTCTGTGGGGGTGTAAAAGGAGTGTTTAGAAGAAATCGCAGCTTCAAACGACCCTTTGAACTATTTTTTTGAATTTTTCAAAAAGTTTTCAAGTCTTTGGGGTGGCTCGAAGGGTAGTTCCGGGGGAGTTATTGTCTTGATTATTTTTTATATTCTGTGGGGGTGTAAAAGGAGTGTTTAGAAGAAATCGCAGCTTCAAACGACCCTTTGAACTATTTTTTTCAATTTTTTTCAAAAGTTTTCAAGTCTTTGGGGTGGCTCGAAGGGTAGTTCCGGGGAGTTATTGTCTTGATTATTTTTTATATTCTGTGGGGGTGTAAAAGGAGTGTTTAGAAGAAATCGCAGCTTCAAACGACCCTTTGAACTATTTTTTTGAATTTTTCAAAAAGTTTTCAAGTCTTTGGGGTGGCTCGAAGGGTAGTTCCGGGGGAGTTATTGTCTTGATTATTTTTTATATTCTGTGGGGGTGTAAAAGGAGTGTTTAGAAGAAATCGCAGCTTCAAACGACCCTTTGAACTATTTTTTTTTGAATTTTTCAAAAAGTTTTCAAGTCTTTGGGGTGGCTCGAAGGGTAGTTCCGGGGAGTTATTGTCTTGATTATTTTTATATTCTGTGGGGTGTAAAAGGAGTGTTTAGAAGAAATCGCAGCTTCAAACAAACGACCCTTTTGAACTATTTTTTTCAATTTTTCAAAAAGTTTTCAAGTCTTTGGGGTGGCTCGAAGGGTAGTTCCGGGGGAGTTATTGTCTTGATTATTTTTTATATTCTGTGGGGGTGTAAAAGGAGTGTTTAGAAGAAATCGCAGCTTCAAACGACCCTTTGAACTATTTTTTTGAATTTTTCAAAAAGTTTTTAAGTCTTTGGGGTGGCTCGAAGGGTAGTTCCGGGGAGTTATTGTCTTGATTATTTTTATATTCTGTGGGGGTGTAAAAGGAGTGTTTAGAAGAAATCGCAGCTTCAAACGACCCTTTGAACTATTTTTTTGAATTTTTCAAAAAGTTTTCAAGTCTTTGGGGTGGCTCGAAGGGTAGTTCCGGGGAGTTATTGTCTTGATTATTTTTATATTCTGTGGGGGTGTAAAAGGAGTGTTTAGAAGAAATCGCAGCTTCAAACGACCCTTTGAACTATTTTTTTGAATTTTTTCAAAAGTTTTCAAGTCTTTGGGGTGGCTCGAAGGGTAGTTCCGGGGGAGTTATTGTCTTGATTATTTTTATATTCTGTGGGGGTGTAAAAGGAGTGTTTAGAAGAAATCGCAGCTTCAAACGACCCTTTGAACTATTTTTTTGAATTTTTCAAAAGTTTTTAAGTCTTTGGGGTGGCTCGAAGGGTAGTTCCGGGGGAGTTATTGTCTTGATTATTTTTTATATTCTGTGGGGTGTAAAAGGAGTGTTTAGAAGAAATCGCAGCTTCAAACGACCCTTTGAACTATTTTTTTTGAATTTTTCAAAAAGTTTTTAAGTCTTTGGGGTGGCTCGAAGGGTAGTTCCGGAGGAGTTATTGTCTTGATTATTTTTTATATTCTGTGGGGGTGTAAAAGGAGTGTTTAGAAGAAATCGCAGCTTCAAACGACCCTTTGAACTATTTTTTTAGAATTTTTCAAAAAGTTTTCAAGTTTTTGGGTTGGCTCGAAGAGTAGTTCCGGGGAGTTATTGTCTTGATTATTTTTTATATTCTGTGGGGGTGTAAAAGGAGTGTTTAGAAGAAATCGCAGCTTCAAACGACCCTTTGAACTATTTTTGTCGAATTTTTCAAAAAGTTTTCAAGTCTTTGGGGTGGCTCGAAGGGTAGTTCCGGGGAGTTATTGTCTTGATTATTTTTATATTCTGTGGGGTGTAAAAGGAGTGTTTAGAAGAAATCGCAGCTTCAAACGACCCTTTGAACTATTTTTTTTGATTTTTTCAAAAAGTTTTTAAGTCTTTGGGGTGGCTCGAAGGGTAGTTCCGGAGGAGTTATTGTCTTGATTATTTTTTATATTCTGTGGGGGTGTAAAAGGAGTGTTTAGAAGAAATCGCAGCTTCAAACGACCCTTTGAACTATTTTTTTGAATTTTTCAAAAAGTTTTCAAGTCTTTGGGGTGGCTCGAAGGGTAGTTCCGGGGGAGTTATTGTCTTGATTATTTTTTATATTCTGTGGGGGTGTAAAAGGAGTGTTTAGAAGAAATCGCAGCTTCAAACGACCCTTTGAACTATTTTTTTGAATTTTTCAAAAAGTTTTTAAGTCTTTGGGGTGGCTCGAAGGGTAGTTCCGGGGAGTTATTGTCTTGATTATTTTTATATTCTGTGGGGGTGTAAAAGGAGTGTTTAGAAGAAATCGCAGCTTCAAACGACCCTTTGAACTATTTTTTTGAATTTTTCAAAAAGTTTTCAAGTCTTTGGGGTGGCTCGAAGGGTAGTTCCGGGGAGTTATTGTCTTGATTATTTTTTATATTCTGTGGGGGTGTAAAAGGAGTGTTTAGAAGAAATCGCAGCTTCAAACGACCCTTTGAACTATTTTTTTGAATTTTTCAAAAAGTTTTCAAGTCTTTGGGGTGGCTCGAAGGGTAGTTCCGGGGGAGTTATTGTCTTGATTATTTTTATATTCTGTGGGGGTGTAAAAGGAGTGTTTAGAAGAAATCGCAGCTTCAAACGACCCTTTGAACTATTTTTTTGAATTTTTCAAAAAGTTTTCAAGTCTTTGGGGTGGCTCGAAGGGTAGTTCCGGGGAGTTATTGTCTTGATTATTTTTTATATTCTGTGGGGGTGTAAAAGGAGTGTTTAGAAGAAATCGCAGCTTCAAACGACCCTTTGAACTATTTTTTTGAATTTTTTTCAAAAAGTTTTCAAGTCTTTGGGGTGGCTCGAAGGGTAGTTCCGGGGGAGTTATTGTCTTGATTATTTTTTATATTCTGTGGGGGTGTAAAAGGAGTGTTTAGAAGAAATCGCAGCTTCAAACGACCCTTTGAACTATTTTTTTGAATTTTTCAAAAAGTTTTTAAGTCTTTGGGGTGGCTCGAAGGGTAGTTCCGGGGGAGTTATTGTCTTGATTATTTTTTATATTCTGTGGGGGTAAAAGGAGTGTTTAGAAGAAATCGCAGCTTCAAACGACCCTTTGAACTATTTTTTTAGAATTTTTCAAAAAGTTTTCAAGTCTTTGGGGTGGCTCGAAGAGTAGTTCCGGGGAGTTATTGTCTTGATTATTTTTTATATTCTGTGGGGGTGTAAAAGGAGTGTTTAGAAGAAATCGCAGCTTCAAACGACCCTTTGAACTATTTTTTTCGAATTTTTCAAAAAGTTTTCAAGTCTTTGGGGTGGCTCGAAGGGTAGTTCCGGGGGAGTTATTGTCTTGATTATTTTTTATATTCTGTGGGGTGTAAAAGGAGTGTTTAGAAGAAATCGCAGCTTCAAACGACCCTTTGAACTATTTTTTTGAATTTTTCAAAAAGTTTTTAAGTCTTTGGGGTGGCTCGAAGGGTAGTTCCGGGGGAGTTATTGTCTTGATTATTTTTTATATTCTGTGGGGGTGTAAAAGGAGTGTTTAGAAAAATCGCAGCTTCAAACGACCCTTTGAACTATTTTTTTGAATTTTTCAAAAGTTTTCAAGTCTTTGGGGTGGTTCGAAGGGTAGTTCCGGAGAGTTATTGTCTTGATTATTTTTTATATTCTGTGGGGGTGTAAAAGGAGTGTTTAGAAGAAATCGCAGCTTCAAACGACCCTTTGAACTATTTTTTTCGAATTTTTCAAAAAGTTTTTAAGTCTTTGGGGTGGCTCGAAGGGTAGTTCCGGGGGAGTTATTGTCTTGATTATTTTTATATTCTGTGGGGGTGTAAAAGGAGTGTTTAGAAGAAATCGCAGCTTCAAACGACCCTTTGAACTATTTTTTTCGAATTTTTCAAAAAGTTTTCAAGTCTTTGGGGTGGCTCGAAGAGTAGTTCCGGGGAGTTATTGTCTTGATTATTTTTTATATTCTGTGGGGTGTAAAAGGAGTGTTTAGAAGAAATCGCAGCTTCAAACGACCCTTTGAACTATTTTTTTGAATTTTTCAAAAAGTTTTTAAGTCTTTGGGGTGGCTCGAGGGGTAGTTCCGGGGAGTTATTGTCTTGATTATTTTTTATATTCTGTGGGGTGTAAAAGGAGTGTTTAGAAGAAATCGCAGCTTCAAACGACCCTTTGAACTATTTTTTTGAATTTTTCAAAAAGTTTTCAAGTCTTTGGGGTGGCTCGAAGGGTAGTTCCGGGGGAGTTATTGTCTTGATTATTTTTTATATTCTGTGGGGGTGTAAAAGGAGTGTTTAGAAGAAATCGCAGCTTCAAACGACCCTTTGAACTATTTTTTTTGAATTTTTCAAAAAGTTTTCAAGTCTTTGGGGTGGCTCGAAGAGTAGTTCCGGGGAGTTATTGTCTTGATTATTTTTTATATTCTGTGGGGGTGTAAAAGGAGTGTTTAGAAGAAATCGCAGCTTCAAACGACCCTTTGAACTATTTTTTTTGAATTTTTCAAAAAGTTTTCAAGTCTTTGGGGTGGCTCGAAGGGTAGTTCCGGGGAGTTATTGTCTTGATTATTTTTTATATTCTGTGGGGGTGTAAAAGGAGTGTTTAGAAGAAATCGCAGCTTCAAACGACCCTTTGAACTATTTTTTTTTGAATTTTTCAAAAAGTTTTCAAGTCTTTGGGGTGGCTCGAAGGGTAGTTCCGGAGGAGTTATTGTCTTGATTTTTTTTATATTCTGTGGGGGTGTAAAAGGAGTGTTTAGAAGAAATCGCAGCTTCAAACGACCCTTTGAACTATTTTTTTTTGAATTTTTCAAAAAGTTTTCAAGTCTTTGGGGTGGCTCGAAGGGTAGTTCCGGGGGAGTTATTGTCTTGATTATTTTTTATATTCTGTGGGGGTGTAAAGGAGTGTTTAGAAAAAATCGCAGCTTCAAACGACCCTTTGAACTATTTTTTTGAATTTTTCAAAAAGTTTTTAAGTTTTTGGGGTGGCTCGAAGGGTAGTTCCGGGGGAGTTATTGTCTTGATTATTTTTATATTCTGTGGGGGTGTAAAAGGAGTGTTTAGAAGAAATCGCAGCTTCAAACGACCCTTTGAACTATTTTTTTGAATTTTTCAAAAAGTTTTTAAGTCTTTGGGGTGGCTCGAAGGGTAGTTCCGGGGGAGTTATTGTCTTGATTATTTTTTATATTCTGTGGGGGTGTAAAAGGAGTGTTTAGAAGAAATCGCAGCTTCAAACGACCCTTTGAACTATTTTTTTTGAATTTTTCAAAAAGTTTTTAAGTCTTTGGGGTGGCTCGAAGGGTAGTTCCGGGGAGTTATTGTCTTGATTATTTTTTATATTCTGTGGGGGTGTAAAAGGAGTGTTTAGAAGAAATCGCAGCTTCAAACGACCCTTTGAACTATTTTTTTGAATTTTTCAAAAAGTTTTCAAGTCTTTGGGGTGGCTCGAAGGGTAGTTCCGGGGAGTTATTGTCTTGATTATTTTTATATTCTGTGGGGGTGTAAAAGGAGTGTTTAGAAGAAATCGCAGCTTCAAACGACCCTTTGAACTATTTTTTTGAATTTTTCAAAAAGTTTTTAAGTCTTTGGGGTGGCTCGAAGGGTAGTTCCGGGGAGTTATTGTCTTGATTATTTTTTATATTCTGTGGGGGTGTAAAAGGAGTGTTTAGAAGAAATCGCAGCTTCAAACGACCCTTTGAACTATTTTTTTGAATTTTTCAAAAAGTTTTCAAGTCTTTGGGGTGGCTCGAAGGGTAGTTCCGGGGGAGTTATTGTCTTGATTATTTTTTATATTCTGTGGGGTGTAAAAGGAGTGTTTAGAAGAAATCGCAGCTTCAAACGACCCTTTGAACTATTTTTTTTGAATTTTTCAAAAAGTTTTTAAGTCTTTGGGGTGGCTCGAAGGGTAGTTCCGGAGGAGTTATTGTCTTGATTATTTTTTATATTCTGTGGGGGTGTAAAAGGAGTGTTTAGAAGAAATCGCAGCTTCAAACGACCCTTTGAACTATTTTTTTTGATTTTTTTTTCAAATTTTTAAGTCTTTGGAGTGGCTCGAAGGGTAGTTCCGGGGAGTTATTGTCTTGATTATTTTTTATATTCTGTGGGGTGTAAAAGGAGTGTTTAGAAGAAATCGCAGCTTCAAACGACCCTTTGAACTATTTTTTTCGAATTTTTCAAAAAGTTTTCAAGTCTTTGGGGTGGCTCGAAGGGTAGTTCCGGGGGAGTTATTGTCTTGATTATTTTTTATATTCTGTGGGGGTGTAAAGGAGTGTTTAGAAGAAATCGCAGCTTCAAACGACCCTTTGAACTATTTTTTTGAATTTTTCAAAAAGTTTTTAAGTCTTTGGGGTGGCTCGAAGGGTAGTTCCGGAGGAGTTATTGTCTTGATTATTTTTTATATTCTGTGGGGGTGTAAAAGGAGTGTTTAGAAGAAATCGCAGCTTCAAACGACCCTTTGAACTATTTTTTTGAATTTTTCAAAAAGTTTTCAAGTCTTTGGGGTGGCTCGAAAAGGGTAGTTCCGGGGGAGTTATTGTCTTGATTATTTTTTATATTCTGTGGGGGTGTAAAAGGAGTGTTTAGAAGAAATCGCAGCTTCAAACGACCCTTTGAACTATTTTTTTTGAATTTTTCAAAAAGTTTTCAAGTCTTTGGGGTGGCTCGAAGAGTAGTTCCGGGGAGTTATTGTCTTGATTATTTTTTATATTCTGTGGGGGTGTAAAAGGAGTGTTTAGAAGAAATCGCAGCTTCAAACGACCCTTTGAACTATTTTTTTCGAATTTTTCAAAAAGTTTTCAAGTCTTTGGGGTGGCTCGAAGGGTAGTTCCGGGGGAGTTATTGTCTTGATTATTTTTTATATTCTGTGGGGGTGTAAAAGGAGTGTTTAGAAGAAATCGCAGCTTCAAACGACCCTTTGAACTATTTTTTTGAATTTTTCAAAAAGTTTTCAAGTCTTTGGGGTGGCTCGAAGGGTAGTTCCGGGGGAGTTATTGTCTTGATTATTTTTTATATTCTGTGGGGGTGTAAAAGGAGTGTTTAGAAGAAATCGCAGCTTCAAACGACCCTTTGAACTATTTTTTTTTCGAATTTTTCAAAAAGTTTTTAAGTCTTTGGGGTGGCTCGAAGGGTAGTTCCGGGGAGTTATTGTCTTGATTATTTTTTATATTCTGTGGGGTGTAAAAGGAGTGTTTAGAAGAAATCGCAGCTTCAAACGACCCTTTGAACTATTTTTTTGAATTTTTCAAAAAGTTTTCAAGTCTTTGGGGTGGCTCGAAGGGTAGTTCCGGGGAGTTATTGTCTTGATTATTTTTTATATTCTGTGGGGGTGTAAAAGGAGTGTTTAGAAGAAATCGCAGCTTCAAACGACCCTTTGAACTATTTTTTTGAAATTTTTCAAAAGTTTTCAAGTCTTTGGGGTGGCTCGAAGGGTAGTTCCGGGGGAGTTATTGTCTTGATTATTTTTTATATTCTGTGGGGGTGTAAAAGGAGTGTTTAGAAGAAATCGCAGCTTCAAACGACCCTTTGAACTATTTTTTTGAATTTTTCAAAAAGTTTTCAAGTCTTTGGGGTGGCTCGAAGGGTAGTTCCGGGGGAGTTATTGTCTTGATTATTTTTATATTCTGTGGGGGTGTAAAAGGAGTGTTTAGAAGAAATCGCAGCTTCAAACGACCCTTTGAACTATTTTTTTGAATTTTTCAAAAAGTTTTCAAGTCTTTGGGGTGGCTCGAAGGGTAGTTCCGGGGAGTTATTGTCTTGATTATTTTTTATATTCTGTGGGGTGTAAAAGGAGTGTTTAGAAGAAATCGCAGCTTCAAACGACCCTTTGAACTATTTTTTTGAATTTTTCAAAAAGTTTTCAAGTCTTTGGGGTGGCTCGAAGGGTAGTTCCGGGGGAGTTATTGTCTTGATTATTTTTTATATTCTGTGGGGGTGTAAAAGGAGTGTTTAGAAGAAATCGCAGCTTCAAACGACCCTTTGAACTATTTTTTTCGAATTTTTCAAAAAGTTTTTAAGTCTTTGGGGTGGCTCGAAGGGTAGTTCCGGGGGAGTTATTGTCTTGATTATTTTTTATATTCTGTGGGGGTGTAAAAGGAGTGTTTAGAAAAAATCGCAGCTTCAAACGACCCTTTGAACTATTTTTTTGGAATTTTTCAAAAAGTTTTTAAGTCTTTGGGGTGGCTCGAAGGGTAGTTCCGGGGGAGTTATTGTCTTGATTATTTTTGGGTTGTGTGGGGTGTGTAAAAGGAGTGATTAGAAGAAATCGCAGCTTCAAACGACGCTTTGAACTATTTTTTTCGAATTTTTCAAAAAGTTTTCAAGTCTTTGGGGTGGCTCGAAGGGTAGTTCCGGGGGAGTTATTGTCTTGATTATTTTTATATTCTGTGGGGGTGTAAAAGGAGTGTTTAGAAGAAATCGCAGCTTCAAACGACCCTTTGAACTATTTTTTTGAATTTTTCAAAAGTTTTTAAGTCTTTGGGGTGGCTCGAAGGGTAGTTCCGGGGGAGTTATTGTCTTGATTATTTTTTATATCTCTGTGGGGGTGTAAAAGGAGTGTTTAGAAAAATCGCAGCTTCAAACGACCCTTTGAACTATTTTTTTCGAATTTTTCAAAAAAGTTTTTAAGTCTTTGGGGTGGCTCGAAGGGTAGTTCCGGGGAGTTATTGTCTTGATTATTTTTTATATTCTGTGGGGGTGTAAAAGGAGTGTTTAGAAGAAATCGCAGCTTCAAACGACCCTTTGAACTATTTTTTTGAATTTTTCAAAAAGTTTTCAAGTCTTTGGGGTGGCTCGAAGGGTAGTTCCGGGGGAGTTATTGTCTTGATTATTTTTTATATTCTGTGGGGGTGTAAAAGGAGTGTTTAGAAGAAATCGCAGCTTCAAACGACCCTTTGAACTATTTTTTTGAATTTTTCAAAAAGTTTTCAAGTCTTTGGGGTGGCTCGAAGGGTAGTTCCGGAGGAGTTATTGTCTTGATTATTTTTTATATTCTGTGGGGTGTAAAAGGAGTGTTTAGAAGAAATCGCAGCTTCAAACGACCCTTTGAACTATTTTTTTAGAATTTTTCAAAAAGTTTTCAAGTTTTTGGGGTGGCTCGAAGAGTAGTTCCGGGGAGTTATTGTCTTGATTATTTTTTATATTCTGTGGGGGTGTAAAAGGAGTGTTTAGAAGAAATCGCAGCTTCAAACGACCCTTTGAACTATTTTTTTCGAATTTTTCAAAAAGTTTTCAAGTCTTTGGGGTGGCTCGAAGGGTAGTTCCGGGGGAGTTATTGTCTTGATTATTTTTTATATTCTGTGGGGGTGTAAAAGGAGTGTTTAGAAGAAATCGCAGCTTCAAACGACCCTTTTGAACTATTTTTTTGAATTTTTCAAAAAGTTTTCAAGTCTTTGGGGTGGCTCGAAGAGTAGTTCCGGGGAGTTATTGTCTTGATTCTTTTTTATATTCTGTGGGGGTGTAAAAGGAGTGTTTAGAAGAAATCGCAGCTTCAAACGACCCTTTGAACTATTTTTTTGAATTTTTCAAAAAGTTTTCAAGTCTTTGGGGTGGCTCGAAGGGTAGTTCCGGGGAGTTATTGTCTTGATTATTTTTTATATTCTGTGGGGGTGTAAAAGGAGTGTTTAGAAGAAATCGCAGCTTCAAACGACCCTTTGAACTATTTTTTTGAATTTTTCAAAAGTTTTTAAGTCTTTGGGGTGGCTCGAAGGGTAGTTCCGGGGAGTTATTGTCTTGATTATTTTTTATATTCTGTGGGGGTGTAAAAGGAGTGTTTAGAAGAAATCGCAGCTTCAAACGACCCTTTGAACTATTTTTTTTGAATTTTTCAAAAAATTTTTAAGTCTTTGGGGTGGCTCGAAGGGTAGTTCCGGGGGAGTTATTGTCTTGATTATTTTTTATATTCTGTGGGGGTGTAAAAGGAGTGTTTAGAAGAAATCGCAGCTTCAAACGACCCTTTGAACTATTTTTTTCGAATTTTTTTTCAAAAAGTTTTTAAGTCTTTGGGGTGGCTCGAAGGGTAGTTCCGGAGGAGTTATTGTCTTGATTATTTTTTATATTCTGTGGGGGTGTAAAAGGAGTGTTTAGAAGAAATCGCAGCTTCAAACGACCCTTTGAACTATTTTTTTGAATTTTTCAAAAAGTTTTCAAGTCTTTGGGGTGGCTCGAAGGGTAAAGTTCCGGGGAGTTATTGTCTTGATTATTTTTTATATTCTGTGGGGGTGTAAAAGGAGTGTTTAGAAGAAATCGCAGCTTCAAACGACCCTTTGAACTATTTTTTTCGAATTTTTCAAAAAGTTTTCAAGTCTTTGGGGTGGCTCGAAGGGTAGTTCCGGGGGAGTTATTGTCTTGATTATTTTTTATATTCTGTGGGGTGTAAAAGGAGTGTTTTGAAGAAATCGCAGCTTCAAACGACCCTTTGAACTATTTTTTTGAATTTTTTAAAAAGTTTTAAGTCTTTGGGGTGGCTCGAAGGGTAGTTCCGGAGGAGTTATTGTCTTGATTATTTTTTATATTCTGTGGGGGTGTAAAAGGAGTGTTTAGAAGAAATCGCAGCTTCAAACGACCCTTTGAACTATTTTTTTTAATTTTTCAAAAAGTTTTCAAGTCTTTGGGGTGGCTCGAAGGGTAGTTCCGGGGAGTTATTGTCTTGATTTGATTTTTTATATTCTGTGGGGGTGTAAAAGGAGTGTTTAGAAGAAATCGCAGCTTCAAACGACCCTTTGAACTATTTTTTTCGAATTTTTCAAAAAGTTTTCAAGTCTTTGGGGTGGCTCGAAGGGTAGTTCCGGGGGAGTTATTGTCTTGATTATTTTTTATATTCTGTGGGGGTGTAAAAGGAGTGTTTAGAAGAAATCGCAGCTTCAAACGACCCTTTGAACTATTTTTTTTGAATTTTTCAAAAAGTTTTCAAGTCTTTGGGGTGGCTCGAAGAGTAGTTCCGGGGAGTTATTGTCTTGATTATTTTTTATATTCTGTGGGGGTGTAAAAGGAGTGTTTAGAAGAAATCGCAGCTTCAAACGACCCTTTGAACTATTTTTTTGAATTTTTCAAAAAGTTTTCAAGTCTTTGGGGTGGCTCGAAGGGTAGTTCCGGGGGAGTTATTGTCTTGATTATTTTTTATATTCTGTGGGGTGTAAAAGGAGGAGTGTTTAGAAGAAATCGCAGCTTCAAACGACCCTTTGAACTATTTTTTTTTTTTCGAATTTTTCAAAAAGTTTTCAAGTCTTTGGGGTGGCTCGAAGGGTAGTTCCGGGGGAGTTATTGTCTTGATTATTTTTTATATTCTGTGGGGGTGTAAAAGGAGTGTTTAGAAGAAATCGCAGCTTCAAACGACCCTTTGAACTATTTTTTTGAATTTTTCAAAAAGTTTTCAAGTCTTTGGGGTGGCTCGAAGGGTAGTTCCGGGGAGTTATTGTCTTGATTATTTTTTATATTCTGTGGGGGTGTAAAAGGAGTGTTTAGAAGAAATCGCAGCTTCAAACGACCCTTTGAACTATTTTTTTGAATTTTTCAAAAAGTTTTTAAGTCTTTGGGGTGGCTCGAAGGGTAGTTCCGGGGAGTTATTGTCTTGATTATTTTTTATATTCTGTGGGGGTGTAAAAGGAGTGTTTAGAAAAATCGCAGCTTCAAACGACCCTTGAACTATTTTTTTGAATTTTTCAAAAAGTTTTCAAGTCTTTGGGGTGGCTCGAAGGGTAGTTCCGGGGAGTTATTGTCTTGATTATTTTTTATATTCTGTGGGGGTGTAAAAGGAGTGTTTAGAAAAATCGCAGCTTCAAACGACCCTTTGAACTATTTTTTTTGAATTTTTCAAAAAGTTTTCAAGTCTTTGGGGTGGCTCGAAGGGTAGTTCCGGGGGAGTTATTGTCTTGATTATTTTTTATATTCTGTGGGGGTGTAAAAGGAGTGTTTAGAAGAAATCGCAGCTTCAAACGACCCTTTGAACTATTTTTTTCGAATTTTTCAAAAAGTTTTCAAGTTTTTGGGGTGGCTCGAAGAGTAGTTCCGGGGAGTTATTGTCTTGATTATTTTTTATATTCTGTGGGGGTGTAAAAGGAGTGTTTAGAAGAAATCGCAGCTTCAAACGACCCTTTGAACTATTTTTTTGAATTTTTCAAAAAGTTTTTAAGTCTTTGGGGTGGCTCGAAGGGTAGTTCCGGGGAGTTATTGTCTTGATTATTTTTATATTCTGTGGGGGTGTAAAAGGAGTGTTTAGAAGAAATCGCAGCTTCAAACGACCCTTTGAACTATTTTTTTCGAATTTTTCAAAAAGTTTTCAAGTCTTTGGGGTGGCTCGAAGGGTAGTTCCGGGGGAGTTATTGTCTTGATTATTTTTTATATATTCTGTGGGGGTGTAAAAGGAGTGTTTAGAAGAAATCGCAGCTTCAAACGACCCTTTGAACTATTTTTTTGAATTTTTCAAAAGTTTTTAAGTCTTTGGGGTGGCTCGAAGGGTAGTTCCGGGGGAGTTATTGTCTTGATTATTTTTTATATTCTGTGGGGGTGTAAAAGGAGTGTTTAGAAGAAATCGCAGCTTCAAACGACCCTTTGAACTATTTTTTTCGAATTTTTCAAAAAGTTTTCAAGTCTTTGGGGTGGCTCGAAGAGTAGTTCCGGGGAGTTATTGTCTTGATTATTTTTTATATTCTGTGGGGTTGTAAAAGGAGTGTTTAGAAGAAATCGCAGCTTCAAACGACCCTTTGAACTATTTTTTTGAATTTTTCAAAAAGTTTTTAAGTCTTTGGGGTGGCTCGAAGGGTAGTTCCGGGGGAGTTATTGTCTTGATTATTTTTATATTCTGTGGGGGTGTAAAAGGAGTGTTTAGAAGAAATCGCAGCTTCAAACGACCCTTTGAACTATTTTTTTGAATTTTTCAAAAAGTTTTCAAGTCTTTGGGGTGGCTCGAAGGGTAGTTCCGGGGAGTTATTGTCTTGATTATTTTTTATATTCTGTGGGGTGTAAAAGGAGTGTTTAGAAGAAATCGCAGCTTCAAACGACCCTTTGAACTATTTTTTTGAATTTTTCAAAAAGTTTTTAAGTCTTTGGGGTGGCTCGAAGGGTAGTTCCGGGGGAGTTATTGTCTTGATTATTTTTTTATATTCTGTGGGGTGTAAAAGGAGTGTTTAGAAGAAATCGCAGCTTCAAACGACCCTTTGAACTATTTTTTTGAATTTTTCAAAAAGTTTTCAAGTCTTTGGGGTGGCTCGAAGGGTAGTTCCGGGGAGTTATTGTCTTGATTATTTTTTATATTCTGTGGGGGTGTAAAAGGAGTGTTTAGAAGAAATCGCAGCTTCAAACGACCCTTTGAACTATTTTTTTGAATTTTTTCAAAAAGTTTTTAAGTCTTTGGGGTGGCTCGAAGGGTAGTTCCGGGGAGTTATTGTCTTGATTATTTTTTATATTCTGTGGGGTGTAAAAGGAGTGTTTAGAAGAAATCGCAGCTTCAAACGACCCTTTGAACTATTTTTTTGAATTTTTCAAAAAGTTTTCAAGTCTTTGGGGTGGCTCGAAGGGTAGTTCCGGAGGAGTTATTGTCTTGATTATTTTTTATATTCTGTGGGGGTGTAAAAGGAGTTTACAAGAAATCGCAGCTTCAAACTACCCTTTGAACTATTTTTTTGAATTTTTCAAAAAGTTTTCAAGTCTTTGGGGTGGCTCGAAGGGTAGTTCCGGGGAGTTATTGTCTTGATTATTTTTTATATTCTGTGGGGGTGTAAAAGGAGTGTTTAGAAAAATCGCAGCTTCAAACGACCCTTTGAACTATTTTTTTCGAATTTTTCAAAAAGTTTTCAAGTCTTTGGGGTGGCTCGAAGGGTAGTTCCGGGGGAGTTATTGTCTTGATTATTTTTTATATTCTGTGGGGGTGTAAAAGGAGTGTTTAGAAGAAATCGCAGCTTCAAACGACCCTTTGAACTATTTTTTTCAAATTTTTCAAAAAGTTTTCAAGTCTTTGGGGTGGCTCGAAGGGTAGTTCCGGGGGAGTTATTGTCTTGATTATTTTTTATATTCTGTGGGGGTGTAAAAGGAGTGTTTAGAAGAAATCGCAGCTTCAAACGACCCTTTGAACTATTTTTGTCGAATTTTTCAAAAAGTTTTCAAGTCTTTGGGGTGGCTCAAAGGGTAGTTCCGGGGGAGTTATTGTCTTGATTATTTTTTATATTCTGTGGGGGTGTAAAGGAGTGTTTAGAAAAAATCGCAGCTTCAAACGACCCTTTGAACTATTTTTTTGAATTTTTCAAAAAGTTTTTAAGTCTTTGGGGTGGCTCGAAGGGTAGTTCCGGGGGAGTTATTGTCTTGATTATTTTTTATATTCTGTGGGGGTGTAAAAGGAGTGTTTAGAAGAAATCGCAGCTTCAAACGACCCTTTGAACTATTTTTTTGAATTTTTCAAAAAGTTTTCAAGTCTTTGGGGTGGCTCGAAGGGTAGTTCCGGGGGAGTTATTGTCTTGATTATTTTTTATATTCTGTGGGGGTGTAAAAGGAGTGTTTAGAAGAAATCGCAGCTTCAAACGACCCTTTGAACTATTTTTTTCGAATTTTTCAAAAAGTTTTTAAGTCTTTGGGGTGGCTCGAAGGGTAGTTCCGGGGGAGTTATTGTCTTGATTATTTTTTATATTCTGTGGGGTGTAAAAGGAGTGTTTAGAAGAAATCGCAGCTTCAAACGACCCTTTGAACTATTTTTTTCGAATTTTTCAAAAAGTTTTCAAGTCTTTGGGGTGGCTCGAAGGGTAGTTCCGGGGGAGTTATTGTCTTGATTATTTTTTATATTCTGTGGGGGTGTAAAAGGAGTGTTTAGAAGAAATCGCAGCTTCAAACGACCCTTTGAACTATTTTTTTTGAATTTTTCAAAAAGTTTTTAAGTCTTTGGGGTGGCTTGAAGGGTAGTTCCGGAGGAGTTATTGTCTTGATTATTTTTTATATTCTGTGGGGGTGTAAAAGGAGTGTTTAGAAGAAATCGCAGCTTCAAACGACCCTTTGAACTATTTTTTTTGAATTTTTCAAAAAGTTTTCAAGTCTTTGGGGTGGCTCGAAGGGTAGTTCCGGGGGAGTTATTGTCTTGATTATTTTTTATATTCTGTGGGGGTGTAAAAGGAGTGTTTAGAAGAAATCGCAGCTTCAAACGACCCTTTGAACTATTTTTTTCGAATTTTTCAAAAAGTTTTCAAGTCTTTGGGGTGGCTCGAAGGGTAGTTCCGGGGAGTTATTGTCTTGATTATTTTTATATTCTGTGGGGTGTAAAAGGAGTGTTTAGAAGAAATCGCAGCTTCAAACGACCCTTTGAACTATTTTTTTGAATTTTTCAAAAAGTTTTCAAGTCTTTGGGGTGGCTCGAAGGGTAGTTCCGGGGGAGTTATTGTCTTGATTATTTTTATATTCTGTGGGGTGTAAAAGGAGTGTTTAGAAGAAATCGCAGCTTCAAACGACCCTTTGAACTATTTTTTTGAATTTTTCAAAAAGTTTTTAAGTCTTTGGGGTGGCTCGAAGGGTAGTTCCGGGGGAGTTATTGTCTTGATTATTTTTTATATTCTGTGGGGGTGTAAAAGGAGTGTTTAGAAAAAATCGCAGCTTCAAACGACCCTTTGAACTATTTTTTTGAATTTTTCAAAAAGTTTTAAGTCTTTGGGGTGGCTCGAAGGGTAGTTCCGGGGGAGTTATTGTCTTGATTATTTTTTATATTCTGTGGGGGTGTAAAAGGAGTGTTTAGAAGAAATCGCAGCTTCAAACGACCCTTTGAACTATTTTTTTCGAATTTTTCAAAAAGTTTTCAAGTCTTTGGGGTGGCTCGAAGGGTAGTTCCGGGGAGTTATTGTCTTGATTATTTTTTATATTCTGTGGGGGTGTAAAAGGAGTGTTTAGAAGAAATCGCAGCTTCAAACGACCCTTTGAACTATTTTTTTGAATTTTTCAAAAAGTTTTCAAGTCTTTTGGGGTGGCTCGAAGGGTAGTTCCGGGGAGTTATTGTCTTGATTATTTTTTATATTCTGTGGGGGTGTGTAAAAGGAGTGTTTAGAAGAAATCGCAGCTTCAAACGACCCTTTGAACTATTTTTTTGAATTTTTCAAAAAGTTTTCAAGTCTTTGGGGTGGCTCGAAGGGTAGTTCCGGGGAGTTATTGTCTTGATTATTTTTTATATTCTGTGGGGGTGTAAAAGGAGTGTTTAGAAGAAATCGCAGCTTCAAACGACCCTTTGAACTATTTTTTTTGAATTTTTTTTCAAATTTCCAAGTCTTTGGGGTGGCTCGACGGGTAGTTGCGGAGGAGTTATTGTCTTGATTTTTTTTTATATTCTGTGAGGGTGTAAAAGGAGTGTTTAGAAGAAATCGCAGCTTCAAACGACCCTTTGAACTATTTTTTTTTAATTTTTCAAAAAGTTTTTAAGTCTTTGGGGTGGCTCGAAGGGTAGTTCCGGGGAGTTATTGTCTTGATTATTTTTTATCGTCTGTGGGGTGTAAAAGGAGTGTTTCGAAAAAAACGCAGCTTCAAACGACCCTTTGAACTATTTTTTTTGAATTTTTTTTCAAATTTCTAAGTCTTTGGGGTGGCTCGAAGGGTAGTTGCGGAGGAGTTATTGTCTTGATTATTTTTATATTCTGTGGGGGTGTAAAAGGAGTGTTTAGAAAAAATCGCAGCTTCAAACGACCCTTTGAACTATTTTTTTTGAATTTTTCAAAAAGTTTTTAAGTCTTTGGGGTGGCTTGAAGGGTAGTTCCGGGGAGTTATTGTCTTGATTATTTTTTATATTCTGTGGGGGTGTAAAAGGAGTGTTTAGAAAAAATCGCAGCTTCAAACGACCCTTTGAACTATTTTTTTTGAATTTTTCAAAAAGTTTTTAAGTCTTTGGGGTGGCTCGAAGGGTAGTTCCGGAGGAGTTATTGTCTTGATTATTTTTTATATTCTGTGGGGGTGTAAAAGGAGTGTTTAGAAAAAATCGCAGCTTCAAACGACCCTTTGAACTATTTTTTTCGAATTTTTCACAAAGTTTTTAAGTCTTTGGGTGGTTCGAAGGGTAGTACCGGCGGAGTTTTTGTCTTGATTATTTTTTGTAGTCTGTGGGAGTGTAAAAGGAGTGTTTAGAAAAAATCGCAGCTTCAAACGACCCTTTGAACTATTTTTTTTGAATTTTTCAAAAAGTTTTCAAGTCTTTGGGGTGGCTCGAAGGGTAGTTCCGGGGAGTTATTGTCTTGATTATTTTTTATATTCTGTGGGGGTGTACAAGGAGTGTTTAGAACAAATCGCAGCTTCAAACGACCCTTTGAACTATTTTTTTCGAATTTTTCAAAAAGTTTTCAAGTCTTTGGGGTGGCTCGAAGGGTAGTTCCGGAGGAGTTATTGTCTTGATTATTTTTTTATTCTGTGGGGGTGTAAAAGGAGTGTTTAGAAGAAATCGCAGCTTCAAACGACCCTTTGAACTATTTTTTTGAGTTTTTCAACAAGTTTTCAAGTCTTTGGGGTGGCTTGAAGGGTAGTTCCGGGGAGTTATTGTCTTGATTATTTTTTATATTCTGTGGGGGTGTAAAAGGAGTGTCACAAGAAATCGCAGCTTCAAACTACCCTTTGAACTATTTTTTTCAAATTTTTCAAAAAGTTTTCAAGTCTTTGGGGTGGCTCGAAGGGTAGTTCAAGAGGAGTTATTGTCTTGATTATTTTTTATATACTGTGGGGGTGTAAAAGGAGTGTTACAAGAATTCGCAGCTTCAAACGACGCTTTGAACTATTTTTTTTAATTTTTCAAAAAGTTTTTAAGTCTTTGGGGTGGCTCGAAGGGTAGTTCAAGAGGAGTTATTGTCTTGATTATTTTTTATATTCTGTGGGGGTGTAAAAGGAGTCTTTAGAAGAAATCGCAGCTTCAAACGACCCTTTTAACTATTTTTTTCGAATTTTTCAAAAAGTTTTCAAGTCTTTGGGGTGGCTCGAAGGGTAGTTTCGGGGGAGTTATTGTCTTGATTTTTTTTATATTCTGTGAGGGTGTAAAAGGAGTGTTTAGAAGAAATCGCAGCTTCAAACGACGCTTTGAACTATTTTTTTAATTTTTCAAAAAGTTTTTAAGTCTTTGGGGTGGCTCGAAGGGTAGTTCCGGGGGAGTTATTGTCTTGATTATTTTTTATATTCTGTGGGGGTGTAAAAGGAGTCTTTAGAAGAAATCGCAGCTTCAAACGACCCTTTTAACTATTTTTTTCGAATTTTTCAAAAAGTTTTCAAGTCTTTGGGGTGGCTCGAAGGGTAGTTCCGGGGGGAGTTATTGTCTTGATTATTTTTTGTCGTCTGTGGGAGTGTAAAAGGAGTGTTTCGAAAAAAACGCAGCTTCAAACGACCCTTTGAACTATTTTTTTTGAATTTTTTTTCAAATTTCTAAGTCTTTGGGGTGGCTCGAAGGGTAGTTCCGGAGGAGTTATTGTCTTGATTATTTTTTATATTCTGTGGGGGTGTACAAGGAGTGTTTAGAAGAAATCGCAGCTTCAATCGACCCTTTGAACTATTTTTTTTGAATTTTTTTTCAAATTTCTAAGTCTTTGGGGTGGCTGAAGGGGTAGTTTTGGTATTTTGAGAATCCAATTTACTATTTTCCGGGCTCTTTGACTTATTTTGAAACTGAAAAATCATTTTCAGTCTGAAAAGCAAAAAAAATTTTTTTTTGATTTTCGTTCAAAAAAAACGTTCAAAACTTCAGGTACATTACTAATCACGTTTGGTTATTTATATTTATTCATTACAATTTGATTGAACCGATATCTTAACTCTAATACAATTATTTTTATTCATGTGTGTATAGATTGAGACAATGCAAATTATCCACTTGATCAGCTGCGCGACATTTTCTTGAAAAGTTTACTTATCCTAATCGAACTCGATCGGTATTATGGCGCCGTTAGGGGCAAGAGGGGAAAAACCGAATACATGACGCACTGGAGCATCGACCAGCACTTCGACCTGGTCATTCATAGTGTATACAACATAATTATCTCATTACTAGGTATTTACTACCGACAAACAAGACACTAGCTGTCGATCCCTTACGTACAAATTATTCTTATATTCATATTATAAAACTTATAATATCTATGTATTCACTACCGATTCTCTGTGTCTAGATACTAGCTGTCGATTTATTGATTTTAAGTGCATTACTGTTTCATAGCTAAATTGATTACAATCAGTGTAGTTATTATGATTAATATTTTCTATTTGATTTACTTGAATATACTTGTTAATTAAATATACCAGTGTATATAAGTATGATTATTTCATAATAATCACCCGCCACCTCGAACTCGCGACCAAGAGGCCACCCAAGGTCACCAAAACATTACTAGAATTTATGTAAATAAACAACGTTGGTTATGTTCGCCGAGTCTGAGTTCTTTCGCGGGTCTCTACGCAAAAGACAAGTATCAAAGCCAAAAACTCTCCGTTACCGCAGGTCGTGTTATAAGAAATTTAGCCGATAAATTTCCTACACGATATTGTCCCATTAATTATAAAAAAACTTATTAGGTCTCCAGCGAATCTGCAAGGCTGAATGGCTTAATAAGAAAATTTTTATTGTTGGTCAAATTAAAATTTCATTTCAAAATATATGTCTTACCTAACCTCCAGATGGTGTTAACCACTGAAGGTGCACAAATTACACGGGTCAACATGAAATTTGACTTTGATTGCAAAGCATTAAATTCCGGTAGTTTAGGTCGTAATAAGACGGAAAAAAAATATATGGCATGAAAAACTTTGCTTTTGTGCTTAGAAGACTGATTGAACGAAATTTTTAAAAATCTCGGATTTTAATTTTTGATTGAAAATAATACTATTGAAATAAAATTGTTTATTATTTTTATTAAGTTTTACTATCAAATTAGCTTACCGAACAGTGGAAAATAACTTAAAAGTGCACACTTTTACATTTTCTTTTATGTTCATAGCTACTTTCTCTCAATAAACCCCAAATATAGTCGCCCATCATATTTTCATTGTATTGGCCTTCATAGCGTTGTTCAAAATTCATGATGTCCTGATGGAAACGTTCTCCTTGCTCTTCGGAATAGGCTCCCATATTGTTCTTAAATTTATCCAAATGAGCATGCAGCATATGTACTTTTAATGACATCCTGCAGCCCATGGCCTTAAAATTTGTAAGCATATCCTCAACCAACTTTTCGTAGTTTTCAGCTTTACTATTTCCTAAAAATCCAGAAACTACTGCTTTAAAACTGTTCCAACTTGCTTTTTGAGTACGATTCAGCAACGTTGGAAATTTTTCATCGGCGAAAATCTGTCTTATTTGCGGACCAACAAAAACCCCAGCTTTAACCTTCGCTTCCGATAACTTCGGCAACAATTTTTTTAAGTATCCAAAAGCTTGTGAAGTTTCATCCAGTTTTTTAACAAATTGTTTCATCAACCCTAACTTAATGTGCAAAGGCGGCATTAACACCTTTTCCGCTTCAACAATCGGCTCAAATTTGTCGTTCTGTTTTCCGACACACAATTCTGTTCTTACAGGCTATGACCGTTGAATATAGTGTTTAGAATCCACTCTGCTATCCCACAAGCACAAATAACACGGATACTTTGTATATCCACCCTGTAGCCCCATTAAAAATCCCACCATTTTAAAATCTCCAATCAGCTCCCAGTTATACTCACGATACTTTACAGATTCAAGCAAAATTTTGACACTTTCATAATTTTCTTTAAGATGTACTGAGTGAGCAATTGGAAGAGACGGAAATTTATTTCCGTTGTGCAATAGAACTGCTTTTAAACTTTTTGTAGAGCTGTCAATGAATAAACGCCAATCGCTAGGGACACAGGGTATGTCAATTGCTTCAAACATACCTTTAATGTCATTACAAAAACAAAGTCCATCTTCCTTCGTGAAAAACGTTGCAAACATTTCATGCCTAGTCCGCTGATCCGTGATCTTAACATCATCAAGCAAATTCCACTGTTTTAACCGAGAGCCTAGAAGCTCTGCTTTATTTTTTGGCAAATTTAAATCTCTAATTAGATCGTTAAAATCTTCTGAAGTAATGAGATAGTGTTTTGGTTGTTCAGGTGTAGGCAAAAACTCCTTATCGGAATTACTTTTATAAGAACTAAAAGATGAGCTACTTTTCTGCGATAATTTTTTTGGTGGCTCAGGTACTGTTCGTGTCAGGTCGTGAGCAATTGGAGCAGAAGAAGATTCGAGGTCAGGATATTCAATAGGTTTTGCATTTTTACCTCTACGTCTTTTACTCAGATTCACCATACAAAAGTAGCAGTCAGTAATATGGTCTTTTGGTTCTCGCCAAATCCTTGGTATTGCAAATTTCATAGACCTTTTCTCACCTCGATACCAACCTAAAAATATAAAAATAAAAATTAATATGTCTATTATTTTGGATTCATCGCTTAATTAAATAAAAATTGCTTACCTTCCAAACACCTTTTACAATAACTACAAGCAACATGTGGAGCCCATGGCTTATCTTGATTCCATACAGGACAGTCAAAATATGCTTCATAGGCTTCACAGAGAACGTGAAATGTCTTTAGTTCATATTTCACGTCTCGAACTTTAATAAATTAACCACATATAAAACAAAATGCATCAGCATCGTATTTGCACTTTCGTGACGACATTTTAAGTTATTCTGGACTTGTAAATAACACCTGATGGTTGTTTATCACTCGGGTGCCATCTAGCGGCACAGTGTAAACGTTAATCCGAACAAAAACAGTTTCACTGTAAAAAATTGCGCCAAGTCCACGTTCATAAAACTCATCTCAATAAAATCTGCACTTTGCAAAAAAAATATGACTCGTTACAATAATTTTCATTCTATACAAAAAAAAGTTAAATACAAAAAAATACCAAGAAACCGTTATAATGTTGAAAAAATTGAAAAAAATTTGTTGAAAATTTAAAAATTAAGAAAAAATTTATTTATCGTACTTGGCGCACGTCAATGAGTACCCCAAATTTTTTCGAACGAATTTCAACCCGAGAAAAAACGATTTCGCTTGAATTTATGTAATGTAAATATGTATAATTATATAATATAATATATATATATATATATATATATATATATATATATATATATATATATATATATATATATATATATATATATATTATATCTTATCAGCTCTAATTATATAATATATGATTTCATACATTGTTATGTTTATAGATTCACATCAGTGAAGTATACTCAACGAATTAAAAACACTGCTTACTGGATTAATATCAGTTTCAGTGAAAAAATCCGTTTCGAAAATTTTTTTCAGATTTTTAGTGAAAATATCTGTCAATTTGGTAGTCTGGTGAAGATATCTGAAATAACACAAAATTTTTTAATTCAATATTTTCAGTTCCGTCATTAAGCTTTCATGAAGAAACTTGATCATGCTTCGTTTAATTGTAATTAACACATTTTGATTGGCAATCACACCGCATTTTCTCAATTTAGTCGGCCATACGTTTTATTTTTTAATCAACTCAATTTTCGC
Source organism: Cotesia typhae (assembly GCF_013202065.1). Taxonomy (NCBI): domain Eukaryota; kingdom Metazoa; phylum Arthropoda; class Insecta; order Hymenoptera; family Braconidae; genus Cotesia; species Cotesia typhae. The sequence continues at coordinate 1,665,440 of NW_027423724.1, read as the reverse complement.
AGTGATTCCACGACAGAGTCAATGTATGCAGGCGTATTCACTTGTAAGCAAATTGCATAACCGAACAGGAGAGGGCGTTTTATTGAAATCATAAACGATGGGCGGAGAATTTAAAAATTTCAAATAAAATACGTATGCCATGTTGATTTTACCTAACTTTTGTTAAACGTATCATAAAATAATATTTCATTAATTACATTTATGCATTTTATAGGTTGACTTACTTATAAATGTTGAAACATTAAAAGGATGTTCATGTATCCTGAAAATATTTGGGGTACTCAATGACGCGCGCCAAGTACGATAAAAAATTTTTTCTTAATTTTTAAATTTTCAACAAATTTTTTCAATTTTTTCAACATTATAACGGTTTCTTGGTATTTTTTTGTATTTAACTTTTTTTGTATAGAATGAAAATTATTGTAACGAGTCTTATTTTTTTGCAAAGTGCAGATGTTATTGAGATGAGTTTTATGAACGTGCACTTGGCGCAATTTTTACAGTGAAACTGTTTTTGTTCGGATTTCATATCTTTTTGTTAAGTGTAATTTTTTGCTCGCCTGTTAATTTTAAAATTGAACTTTTCCCGCGCAAAATTAGAAATATGTAAATAAATTAATTAATGCAGGTAAAGCTATTATCATATAAAAGGTTATTTGTTCGTTAATTTTGAAAATCAAATCCTAACAAAAAAATTAAAATTCTGTTTCTCTCATAGTAGCTAGTAGCATTAAAAAACTTAACGTGACTGACCCGTGTAAACTCTTCGGTTTCAATCAATTAACTAGCTTATCAATGGGGATTTTAAATTTTTTATGTATATATGATTAAAGTTTAACATTTTTTTGAATTAAAAAAGTTGTTAATCTAGATTTAATGCTCTACTACACATTAATTTAACAATAATAATTATTTTAGTAATGATAAACAATGATAATGATACTTTTAAAATCAATTTATCATTACCGATATAATAAATTTCATTTTTATAATGATTATCATTGTTATTGTTTTAATGACATTATTGTTAATAAATGGGAGAATGCATCATACGCATAATTGTAATACCTATGGCCTAAAAATTACAATTATTTGAAATCCGCTCCATTGAATAACAATGCCACCTACAGGCAACGACTACAAAGTCGTAGAATGTGTACACTATCCAATGAGAATTGCCTAAATCTTGAACTGCTGGCCTGAAGAAAGAAAGTAAAACTCAAACAATCTTTAGCCTGTTGTGTATTTAGTCTAGTTAATAAATGAAATTCAATAGAAAGAATAGGTTTGAAAACCATCCACATATGAAGTTGTTTGATAGTTTGTTCTAGAAATTTTGTATTTATAAAGTATTTTAACATTCTTAATTTCAAAATTAAATTTTTCCCGCGCAAAATTGAAAATTCATAAATGAATAAATTAATGCAGGCAAAGCTATTCTGATATGATATGTTGTTTATTCGTTAATTTTGATAATCAAATCCTAATAAAAAAATTGAAATTCTGTTTCTCTCATAGTAGCTAGTAGCATAAAAAAACTTAACGTGTCTAATCCGCGTAAACTCCGCGGTTAAAAGCGATTAACTATCTTATTAATAGGGATTTGACATTTTTAATTATATACAGTAAAAATTTTAACATTTTTTTGAATTAAAAAAGTTGTTGATTTGGATTTAATACTCTAATACACATTAATTTAATAATAACAATAATTCATTCAGTAATAATAATGATAATGATATTTTTAACCTCAATTTGATATTACCGATATAATTAATTTCAGTCTCATAATTTTTATTATTAGTGTTATTGTTATTATGACATTGTTGTAAGTAAATGACACAATACACCATGCGCATAATTGTAAGACTTTTCACCTAAAGATTACAATTGATTGAAATCCACTTGATTGGATAACAATGCAACCTATCGGCAATGACCACAAAATCATAGAATGGTACACTATCTAATGGGAATAACCTTTGATTATGATTGTTCATGTACAAAAAACCTTTGTTCCAACTTCAAATTGTTTATTTCTTGTTTAATTAACATTTTTAATAAGCTGAATATTAGTATTCTAAATATTTGCACTGCGCATGCGTCAACTTTACGTTTAGACTTTCAGCGCGGACTTTTGAAAATTATATTGACCAGCGCAGTGATTAGAGTAAGTATATTTTTCTTGTAATTTCAATTATAGAGGTCACAGGACAAAAGGGCAACGTGTAGTTTTTAAAAATTTTATAATAAGTTTTATTTTAATAAAGTATTGAAATTTTTGTTAATTGTTATGGATTTTTTTTTTTTTTTTTTTTTTATAGTTCGTAGTATTCATGAAAATAGAATTGATGAAAAAAAAAAAAATGTTCATGCATTGATTAACAATTCTCTCGATATTTTTAAAAAATTTAGAATGAAATGAATATTTATTAGTTATTTATTTATTTACTTAATGACATTGATATTGGCTAACGTCTAACAATTTTTTTTTAATTATTTGAATTAATTAAATAGTATTTCCTAAAAAATTACACTCGTAAATTTTTTAATTTTTTACACATGAGATGTCCTTGTCACTATAATTTTCAAAAGACCGCGCTAAAAGTCTATATACGTAAAGTTGACGCATGCGCAGTGCAAATATTTAGAATGCATACATACAGCTAATTAAAAATGTTAATTAAACAACAAATAAAAAATGTGAAGTACAAATGTTAAATATACATGAACGATCAAAAATAGAGGCTTGATGACCCAAATTGCTACCAAAATATTAAAAAATGCGACAGGGGGGCTAACTTAAAGGTACATTATTAATAAATTCTTTTAAAAATAAATAAATGGAGAACGATCAAATGTTGAGAGTGAATAATAAAGAACAAACGAAAAGTTGAAAACGTGATAGAAAAAAAAAAATCAAAAATTAAAAGAAAAAAATTTGGGGTTCTAACTTCAGTGAGCTATCCCGTTGAATCTACAGTTTATGTAGAAATAATTCCAGTGCACTCTGGTGGTTGTAGATGCAAGCTGTGAATTAACTTTTTTCAGTGTAGTTGCGTATCTATAGTAAGATTACTACACATTTTTATTTTATCTAGTCTGTGGCGATGACTTTTCTCCTTTTCTCCATGAAAAAAAAGTCAGGATCGAAAATTCTGGGCTTACTATAGTTTGTGCTGATAAAATGTAATAATTTTAAGTGAATTAAATGTTATAATTGATTATAATTAATTAATATCAGTAAAATAGAGTATGACTTACTTTTATGATATATCATTTTGGAAAAAGGAGTACCATATAATTAAATAAAATTTTGCAACCTCGAAATACCATTCTGCTTACAGTAAACACAGTCGGTAGTCTGGCGCTCCGTTTACAACGGAATTTTTGAACGGAACTTGGCGCCAGATTCTACCGAATCTGTGGATGACAATGTAACAGGGTAAAATTACCCTTAATCGATAAGTCACCGAATATCGATAATTATTCGACATAGCACTGGCGCGTCTCGATCTTCGGGCCTAAAGGGAGAATAGGAGGGGGTGAGTTTGGGTTAAAATAGGTGAGCCGTGCAGTGGAACAGAGAGAAGTAGTGTGACCGCCAAACTGAGTGCCACGGAAATCAAAAAGGACCGTTCCCAAGAGTAGTGACGAGACGAAGGAAGCCAACTACAACTAGGACTTCATCCTCAACGAGTGAGCTAGATCATCGTTTTGTTCGTCAAGGTGTCAATTATTGCTCTGTGGGAAGGAAGTGGACCGCGGTTTATCCAATACCCAGTTACTTCTCCTAGACGAGTAGAACGCTAGTGATAATGTTTTATATCAAGGATTAATTATTAAGAATTCTAATTTGAGAATTAATTATCGAGGATAATATAGAGTGGAAAATTATGGAGAATATTATATTATAAGATAATTCCATCAAGTGTGAATTTAATAATTATGGGATTAAGTCCGTGAATTAATTAAATTAATTTTGCTGACATTTGATAATTATCGGCGTGGATATTAAGTCCAAGTAATTACACTAGTCACAAAAATTAAGGGATATAAAAAAAATTCAAAATTTTTTGGTGATTTTCAGCGAGCTGTAACTCCGAGGAAAATGATCGCACAGAAAAAAAAAAAAAAAGCAAATTGTAGCTCCAAGTGTCTAGTTTTTAGATATGACCATGAAAATTTTTTGTCATCGTCAGGTCTGGAGAAATCCTAAGAAAACTACTGAAAAAAAATTTTTCGAAATTTTTTTCGTCTTAAAAAGGTCTACGGGCTTCAAAAAATTTTTTTGATTGTTTCGTTCAAAAGCTCTTTTAGTAAATTTAATACCCTTTAATTTGACGTAATCAAAAAGCCTGTACGATAATTTGCCGCGGAGTTATCGTCAATCAAAGCAAAAAGTTTTTTTGACTTTGGAAATCAATAACTCTGGAAATAATGACCGTATAGGAAATCGAAGGAGGGTTTTGAAAACTACACAATATTCTCTATAAGAGAACGTAAACCGCTTTTGAAGAAAAAATTTTTTTGAATTGAAAACTCGGACTGAAAAAAGACAAAAATTCGCATAATTAAGGATATTTGGATAACTTGGTATAACTTTGGATAAAATGGATGAACGAAGGATATCGTTGGTAATTTTTAACTTCGAAGTGTCCCCTAAAATCCCTAAGAAATTCAAAGCGCTGCGATTTTTTGTTCATAGTGCCCAGAAGCTTCAAATTCTGTGTTTTCGCAAAAATCACCATTATGAGCAATTTTGTGATTTTTATTCATTTTTCCATTGAAAAAATTTTTTTCAAAATTCTTTATTTTTCGATCAAAGAGATTGATTTTTCAAGAAATTTGAAAAAAAAATTTCAATTTTTTCGAAAATTTTTTTCGAAATTTTCTCAATTTTTTTCGACTGTTGTTTTACCGCCGGCATTAGCGTTACTCAAAGCGTACCACGTGGAGGTTGCTCGGTCGGATTTACGCTTCTCACACACACACACGCGCGCGCGCGCGCGCGCGCGCGCGTGTGTGTGTGTGTGTGTGTGTGTGTGTGTGTGTGTGTGTCTGCGTGTTTGTCTGTTTGCAGCTGCCAAATGACCTCTGTACGCACGGCAGTAACTGCTCAGTACCGTGTATTGCCACCTCTGTTCCGAATCACAGCTCGTAAACGCTCTTGCATGTTGATGCATCGTCGAATATCACGTTGCGAAATTCCTTGCCAACAACGTAACAACGCTTGAGTCAACTGATGAAGATTGTGCAGTTGCGGATAGTCTCGCCGCAATCGACGCCCAAGCATGTCCCAAACATGCTCAATTGGGTTCAAATCAGGACTCATCGCTGGATGATTAAGCGTTGTTACGTTGTTGGCGCGGAGAAAAGTTCGCGTACGAACTGCAGTGTGAGGACGAGCATTATCCTGCATCAAAATGAACCGTCTTGCCCCCATGCGTGTGCGCATAGGCAGGACGTGTGGCTCCAGAATTTCATCGACGTACCTATCGGCAGTCAACGTCCCACGAACGATGACCAACGGGGTTCTGGTATTGAAGGACACGCCTGCCCACACCATGACTGATCCACCATTGAAAGCTGTAACTGGTCTCGTAAAACCATCCCGATCTCGTTCTCCACGACGGCGCCAAACGAGAGATCGTCTATCGCTGCCATGAAGACAAAATCGAGATTCGTCAGTCCATAATACACTGGTCCACTGTCTACGACCCCAATGGTGATGATCATGAGCATAGGCCAATCGGGCTCGGCGATGTCGTGGAGTGAGCATAGGCACGCGATTTGCGCGTCTAGCGCGTAGTCCTTGCTCTCGAAAGCGATTTCGAACCGTCGATGCCGATATGTGTTGTTGGGGAGGACGTTGTCGACGATTGCGAAATTGATGAGCGATCGTGTGGGCATGCGCAGTAGGGTTTCGACGAGCATCTCGAATGATAGCTCGATCATCACGCTCGGTAGTGATTCGTAGTCTACCTTGACCCGGACGACGATCGTAACTTTGAGTCGCGTTAAATCGGGCATAGGCCCGACTGATAACGGACTGGCTCACTCCCATAGAAGCTGCTACTTCCACCTGACTGTAGCCCTCTTGAAGGAGGGTAACAATGCGAGCCACATCTGTGGCAGCTAAATGTCGACGAGGCATATCAAAAGGTGCTTATCAAAGAAAAGCTTACATAAAATTCACGTAAGGAATTTAGGCTAAAAAGAAAACGTAAAATTCAAGTTTTGTGTGAGGAAAAGCCGAACTCCGCGGGGGTATATCAATTTGTTTTTATTGAATTTTTAAAATGAGATTTAAAACTAAGGCAGTTGTAGCGGACAGAAAAAATTGAGTTAATTTTTTTGACAATAGTGAAGCATTCTGAAGACGATAAAAAAAAAAAAAAAAAAAAATTTTTGATAAAAAAATTTCGAAAAAATTTTCGAAAAAATTGAAAATTTTTTTTTTTTTTTCAAATTTCTTGAAAAATCAATCTCTTTGATCGAAAAATAAAGAATTTTGAAAAAAATTTTTTTCAATGGAAAAATGAATAAAAATCACAAAATTGCTCATAATGGTGATTTTTGCGAAAACACAGAATTTGAAGCTTCTGGGCACTATGAACAAAAATCGCAGCGCTTTGAATTTCTTAGGGATTTTAGGGGACACTTCGAAGTTAAAAAATTACCAACGATATCCTTCGTTCATCCATTTTATCCAAAGTTATACCAAGTTATCCAAATATCCTTAATTATGCGAATTTTTGTCTTTCTTTCAGTCCGAGTTTTCAATTCAAAAAAAATTTTTTCTTCAAAAGCGGTTTACGTTCTCTTATAGAGAATATTGTGTAGTTTTCAAAACCCTCCTTCGATTTCCTATACGGTCATTATTTCCAGAGTTATTGATTTCCAAAGTCAAAAAAAACTTTTTTGCTTTGATTGACGATAACTCCGCGGCAAATTATCGTACAGGCTTTTGATTACGTCAAATTAAAGGGTATTAAATTTACTAAAAGAGCTTTTGAACGAAACAATCAAAAAAATTTTTTGAAGCCCGTAGACCTTTTTAAGACGAAAAAAATTTCGAAAAATTTTTTTCAGTAGTTTTCTTAGGATTTCTCCAGACCTGACGATGACAAAAAATTTTCATGGTCATATCTAAAAACTAGACACTTGGAGCTACAATTTGCTTTTTTTTTTTTTTCTGTGCGATCATTTTCCTCGGAGTTACAGCTCGCTGAAAATCACCAAAAAATTTGGAATTTTTTTTATATCCCTTAATTTTTGTGACTAGTGTAGTTAATTGAGTCAAAAATCGTCACAGTAAAAGCTTAGTCAGAATTAGTTAATTAAACTTGTGTTAATAATTTGTGATTAATTTATTTAACAAAAGCTAGTTCAAGGTATTAAGCCTCTCGTTCGAAATAATGACTTAAGAATTTTAAGCTGTTTTAATATTTTAATAGAATTAAAATTAACAATTGGAATTTGAGAATTGTCGTAGTTAGTTAGAAATACATTGTTAATTGAAAATTATCGTTTTATCAAATTACTAATGATTGAATAATTGATCTAAAATATTTAATTAGAACTAGTTACAGTCAATTTTATTAAAGTAAAATTTATAAAGTAAAGTCAAGTTAGTAGTGTGAGTGTGAGACAAGTGTGGGTTATGTATGAGTTGCAGAGTGATTAGGTCTATATTTCGTCGCTGGACCGTTACTGCTGTAGCTGGTGTGGGTTATGAGAGTGTGCTGCAGAACATCTAGTTCTATGTTTCGTCGCTGGGCTGTTGTTCTGTAGTAAAGTGTGTATAAGCTGCAGGAGTATCTAGGTCTATGTTTAGTCGCTGGGCTGTTACTCCTGTGAGCCGAGTTAACGATCCTACTATATGATTCGTCTCTGTGCGGGTGACAGTAGTTAGAAATCGGGTAGACGCCGAAAGGGGCCCGTCACGTGTAGACGCCGGGAGGGGCACGTGTTAGAAATTGACGGGTAGACGCCGAAAGGGGCTCGTCGAGAATAAGTTAGAAATTGACGGGTAGACGCCGAAAGGGGGCTCGTCGAGAATAAGTTAGAAATCGACGGGTAGACGCCGAAAAGGGGCTCGTCGAGAATAAGATATTGTAAAGTGTGGAGTTAGTTTTGGTCGTCCGGTGGACGTTAAATTTTAAGTTTAGTTCTAAGACAGGTGTGGGAGACCGTTTGTTCGAAAAAGCCCAATTAGTTCTAAGACAGGTGTGGGAGACCGTTTGTTCGAAAAAGCCCGTCTAGTCATCGTATCGTCAAATTGGAGGTTCGTTTGTAAATATCGTTTATTTCGCAGTTGTTCTCCGCTTCGTTAGATTATCAGTGTGTGTGTGAGCGCTAAAAATTGTTAAGTTTGGTAAATTTTTATTGTTAATAAAACTGATCAGATTGTTAATTAAATTTTTATTATTTAACAGCACCTTCCTCCACTCTCTCTACCCTAAGATAAGTTTTCTCAGCTCTGGACCGGTTCCAGGAACCGTGATTAATAATCCTGGTGGCGCCCTGATAATTTTTATTGTTGTTAGTTTTGTTTAGTTAAATTAAAAATTGATTAGGGGCCAACCTGAGCAGGTAAAACTGTTACAACAACGTAGGTAGTGACATCTGAAAGCGACTAAAAATATCACACTGATTTTTAAGTGTAGTCTAAAAATATGAAACATTGGAAATTAGATTTTTAGTTAAGAAGTGTTTCTATGCAGAGATTTTTGAATAAAAAAATTTAATTTAAACAGTTATATTCAACGTTGTCTGAATCGAAATAATTCTGATTTATAATAATAAATCATTTTTTCATAAAAAAATTTCTCCCTAGCACTTTTGCTATTGAAAAATGAAAAGATGAATTTAATTTTTTAATTTTTATATTTTTGTAATAAAAAGATAATTTTTTATTTTTCATTTTTTATTTCTGTGATAAGAAGAATACTTATCATTCAAAATAAAATATAAACTTATTTCACGAAAAAATATTATCACGAAGTATGAAATGAAGAATAGTTTATATTGATGAACTAAATTATCAATTAGAAGCTTTCCATTTCAGATAAATTTAAAAAAAAAATGAAGTAACTTTGAATTTAATAATTCAATGATTAATGATTTAATAATAATCATGATAAGAATAGAGATAAATATTTTTATTCCTATTATTTTTGTCATTAATTTAGTATTACCATTATTATTATTTTCAGTATTATCGTTACTATTATTATTATTATTATACGGCTCGAAATTTTAAGGATCGAAATTTTTGCGTTGCTATAGTTTGTGCTGATTAAATTTAATAATATTAAGCAGATTAATTGTTATAATTGCATATAATCAATTAATATCAGGAAAATAAGGTATGAACTACCGTTATAATACTAATTTAAGGAAAAAAAGGACCGTAGAATTAAAAATAAATTTGCAACCTCTAAAAAACGTGATGCTTACAGTAAACACAGTCGGTAGTCTGGCGCTCCGTTTACAACGGAATTTTTGAACGGAACTTGGCGCCAGATTCTACCGAATCTGTGGATAATATTTTCATACTAATATTCCGATGCGCGCTTGCGCGCGCAACGTACACTAGTAACTTATATTAGCGCTTCGCTGACAGATAGTACCAATTGTTAAATGCGTCTAGAGAAATCACACTAGATATCTAACATTCAGGCGCGCGCGCAACGTATACTTGTAATAGTAAAATTTATATTAGCGCTTTGCTAACATATAGTGCCACCTGTTAAATGGCATATTACAAAAAAGATATTCACCTTTATCATAAAATAAAACTATTCTAATAATTTGTCTTAACATTAGATATTTCGCTCTAGTAGCAATAAATAAAATTGTATAGTACTGCGCCTCTTACATTTTTTGATTAAAATTGATAAACTAAATTATCAATTGAAAATTTTCATTTCATATAAATATATAGAAAATTTTAACATTTTTGCAATTAAGAAAATTGTTATTTAATTGTGATATTTCAATTCAAAATAATTTATTGACAATAATAATAATAATAATAATAATAATAATAATAAATAATTAAATAAATAAATCTTTATTATTAGCAAAATGCTATTTTTCATTCTCTATACATAAATATTATAAATTTGAGCTTTAAATAACAACTTTTTACATATTTATCTCAATAATTTTTCTTTATATAATTTTTTAGTTCAATTTTATAAATTTTTATCCTGTTTTCACTTTTGATTTCCGTTGGAAGACTATTATACCAACCAAAACCACGATAAATCAAACTTCGCTCAGCGGTGTGTGTCCTAGTGTGCTGGATTTGTAACAACTCCTTCTTTCTGGTATTATAATTGTGTTTTTCACTAGATGTTATCAATTTTTCTACCAGATATTTTGGTGCAAGTCCTAATGACATTTTTTGTATTATGATACAGCATTTATATATCATCATTTATATATAAGCTTTTTTATTTCCTACCATATCTTTTAATTCTCTCCAAAGAATTTTTCCATTTTTTTTATTTGCATCTATATTATTATCATTGTGTTCCCTTTTGCACTTTCTTAATTCATCTACAATATCATTTCTGAGTCTTTTATAATGAATTATATCTTCTTCAATTCCAGTATTTTTAGCTACAAAGAATAATCGATCTCGTTCCTTCATTTTTTTTATCAAATCTTTCGTGATCCATTTTTTTTTTATCATTATATGTATTGCTAAAAACTTTGTTTATCTTTGGTACAACTACATCAAGAGCGTATGTTACACTACTATTAAATTTATCAATAACTACATCTAGATCGTCATTAATATCAATCTTATATTTATCATTAAAAATATCACAAAATATATTAGTATCAAAATTATTATAGTTTCTTTTTTTAATCACTTTCAGGTTATTTTTCTGTTCTATAGTAAGATCTGAATTAATAACAATAATATTATGATCGGACACTCTTGGTGTACGCAGCACATCAATATGCAACTCCACATTTGAAAAAACTAAATCTATTATTGTGTCCGACGTAAATGTTGATCTGGTCGGCACATTGACTAGTTGCTTTAGTCCAAGCATACCACATTCATTTACAAACTTAGACGCATAACGGTCTTTGTCGCTACTCACGTCTAAATTAAAATCGCCTACTATTATTAGTTTTCCCTTATCAATGTAGTTTTCTAACAACTGTACCATATTTTCTTTAAACTGACTTACACGATTGTTTGGTGATCTATAGACATTAGCAACGACAAAGCCATCACTTCCACCAATCTGGACCACATTAATCCAAGTTTTATCACTAATATTAGTACTATTCAGCAGTACCTTAAATTTGAAACTATTGTTAATGTATGTAATTACACTACCTGTACGATTGTTCGAAGTATTTGTACGCACGTGACTGTAATTATCAAAACTAATTTCAAGGTCTATAACTTCCGATGTAATGTGTGTTTCTGTAAGACATATCACATCTGGTTTCGCAGTAAACAACCACTTTTCGAAAACATCTTTGTGTCTTATTAAACCATTTATATTTAGTACAACTATTACACATGAACTTTGACTAGTTTTTATTTCATATTCTTTTTTACTTGATTGTCAATATGTGACAGGGAAAACTGAACTTCTCATGGTCGTTATCGACCACTTTATTGACGCCTCGATAAATGAGGGTTTTCCCTTACCGTTCGATTTTGACAAGTAGTTCAGACTTGTCACCGGGCGTGCAAATCGAAAGTCCCCACTGCTGTCCCCAAAAAACGAAGCGGGGTTGACAATAGGAAAGTTCGAGAACTCGGAGTCAAGGGTTATAAAAGATCCGACAAAAGAAACATCAAGGCTTTTTGAGCCAGGCCCTGGAACAAGTAACACTTTTGACCCAGCCCCTGGGGCAAGTAACACCTTTTGAGCCAGGCTTTTGAGCCAGTGACGCCTTGAGACAGTGAGGCTTTTGGCAAAACAGTGAGTCAGTGTAGTGCTGTGTAGTAAATTCTGCCATCAAGATTTGGGACCATCAAGAAGGAAGTCAATGGACGATCCGGGATTGGGAACCCTTTACTTGGAGTCAGATAGTTCATTGAAGACGAGAGAGAGAGACCAATCAGCCGCTGATTTCGCCCGTTTCCACCTGGACTTCACTTAACGTTTGGAGAGTTGTAAAAGTTAAGTCAGGTATTATTATTACAATTATTTCAGGCCAAGCTTGAATTTGAAAATGGAGAGGCCGAATTAACTGTAATAAAATTTGTCAATTAATGATCGCTATTGTCTCAGATGTCACTTTTAATTTAGTAGATTCTTTTATAAGTAAATTATTCATAAACGTCAATTAATTAGTTTGTTAGAAGCCTTTTAGTTATGGGAAGTTATTTAGTTAAAATTATTTGATTAAGTTGAAATAGTAGAAGCATTTGTGTAATTTAGATAGTCAAGGTCACTTTGGAATATATGTAAGTTGAATATTTAATGAGGCTTATTAAATTTGTAGAATTTGAAATTTGAAATGTTGAAAAAATTAATTCTAGGCCGTTGGGCTGAATTTAATTAATTTAGTAAATCTAGTAAATTAGTTTATTGAGAAAATAGTTAATGACTTTAATTGAATAATTTTGATTGATAAAATTTGGTAATGAATTAAATTAGTGAATTTGGTAATTGGTATTAAAGAAATGTTAAGCGTAAAATTCAAGGAATTTAGATAATTAGTAATTCGAAGAAATTTGAGTAATTAGAGAAAGTGTGTATTAAGTTAGCGTCCGGTGGACGATTTCTGTATGGAATTTAGTGAGTATTTAGAAACGTTGTATAGACGCCCGAGTCGGGGGTACAACGGATTAAGTTAGGAAACCACTGCGTAGACGCCCGAGTCGGGGGCGCAGTCGGGAATAGGTTTTAACTGGTATTCCGTCAGGTTGACGAGGTAAATTATGTTAATTGGTATTCCGTCAGGTTGACGAGGTAATTAGTTGGTATTGTATGGTATTCCGTCAGGTTGACGAGGAAATTAAGATATTGGGATATTCCGTCGGAGTGACGAGGTTGAAGAAATTGGTTAATTAGTTATAGGAAAAATTGGCAAGGGCCATTTAACGTAGGTGAGAGGTTCTCACAATTAAGTTAGTTTTAAGGAAATTGTTAAGTTTGTAGATTGATTGAATAAATCATTTATATTTTCTAATAATTTTCTCAGTCTTATTTACAGCCTTTCTCGGACTTCTCACGACCCTGTCCTTTCCTTCTCATGCTCCTCCGGTTTTCTGGGACACCGTGTCTAAAATCCCAGTGGCGCCCTTTCTAAAGAGGAAAGGGGTAGCTAACTGGACCTGGGTTAAACACCACGGTTACATTGGCGCCCAACTACTCTAACAACCCCTGAGAAGTTTGGGAAGGGTTACAAATTTTCTGAGAAAAATTTTTGAAAAAAAAATCTAGTTAGTTGAAAATTAAAGAAAATAAGTAGAAAGAAGAGATTAGAAAATTTTAGTTGTGAATAAAAATAGAAGAGAAAACCGAATAAGTTAGGGATTAAAGAAAGTAATATTGGTAAAAGTAAAAGTGAAAAATAAAATATTAGAGATTAAAATTCTTGAAATAAATTTTGCCGACAGTTATGAGTCATTTCGTAAAATATATTAAATGGACACAAATCCTCTGAAAAATCTCTTTTAGAAATTAATTTTGTAAAATTTTTATTTTCAAGGTAGATAATTTATCTCTATTTAAAATATTTGGGGATTAATTTTGAATACAAAATATTTAATTAGAGTCATTATAACACTTACTTAAAATTAAAATTTGATAATAATTAGTCTCAAACAATTTTAAGAATTTTTATTATTATCTTTTAAAAGATTGAAAAGAGACATCAGATAATGATCAATTCAAACATGCCAAAGACACAGTGGGATGGATGTAGAATGTTTGCAGGCCATGGGCAAGGCCGGCATACTGCCATGGCTAACCCAGGCTCGACAGACATGTATCCACTAACTCCAACGTTGATAACAGCGACAACTACGACTTCAACAGTCAAACCTACGATGAGTAGTAAAGTTTCTGATAGTTCAATGGTCCAACACACCTCACAGGCCGATAATGAGTCACTTCCACAGAGTACTCTGGCTGGAGGCGCTGTCCATAACTACAATCAATACCTTGAACCTCCAGTGGATCATCGCTCAGAGGAAACGGTTGTACCTCCGGATATGCAGAGAATTTTCGACCGTATGGATCGAGCATCAGATGCGGTACGACAAATGGGCACGGACCAAAGGACAATAAATGAAGAAAATCATCTTGTCATAGGTCGTTTGTCGCGAATGCTGGAAGAGATGTTTCATTCCCAACGGGAGCTGATGAACAAGCTCAGCAGTTGTGACAATTCTGTGTGGTCACATTCACCGGTTGATTTCAACGCTACTGATTTTCAGCTACGTGGTACAACCCTGGCCCCTCCGGGTCAAGGTTTGGCAGGGGGGGAAGGAACGGTTCCACCGCCTAGTTTAAGAAATCAATCGGAGAATAACAGGGTCAGGATTGAGGATGACCAAACGATTCCTTTAGCAGAGAGGATCAATTACCTGCAACAGCAACTAAATCAGCTTCAACTGTCCTGGAATCAACAACAAACAGATACACGAGGCGACTCTTCGGTTAATAATCAAGACCACTCTGGACGAGGTTCAGGCAAAGACTCCCAAGGCCAAAACACAGGGCCGGGGATGACTCCATCTCCGTTCCAAAGTCAATACCAAAGCCCAAACATGGGTACCAGGTATTTCCTGCACGAAAGAAGGCGGAAGGACATCTTATCAAGCTTGAAGGTGGGTAACTTGATCTTCCCACAAGATGGAATTTCGGCCGAAGAATTTCTCCGAGCAGTGGAGAGCAGAGCACACCGCGAGGGTTGGACAGAGGATGAAATCCTGGGCTCCATGGGATATATGCTACGTGGAACTCCGGCACGCTGGTTTGATAACAACTACGAGCGATGGGGATCTTATATGCAATTCAAAACAGAATTTCGTAAGGCCTTAGGAAGTGCGTCAACAGATTATCAAATCATACATGACATTGGTAAACTGTGGATGAAACCTGGAGAGAACGTCACAGAGTTTGTGTTTAAGTTTCAAGAAAAATATTTGACCATGATAAGACCTCCACCTGTAGAGGATCAGGTGGCAAATATTATAAACCACCTAACGGACGAACTACGAACTCTGGTCTTTTCCAGGCCGGTCTTTTCCTATAAAGATCTTTTGTACGCTCTACACGAAGCCACGAGGTGTCTTGAAGAGGCTGCACAGCCTTTTCAGAATCAAAAATCAGTAAAACTCCAGGACAAATCCAGATTTGGAATAATGGGGCAGGATGTTGATAAAGATAATTACCAGGAGAAAGAGCTGGAACTGCTAGGTTGCAACGCTTCGGCATCACCGACCACATCATACAATAATAAGTATGGGGTTCGAGTCAGAGCTAACCAGAACGATTATCGCCAGCCTTATAGGCCTCAGTCCCTAAAATTTCCTAGACCATGTCACAACTGCGGTCTCCTGGGACATACTTTTGATACCTGCACTAATTCCAGACAAGATATATGCAATAACTGTTTCGAGATTGGTCATACTAGACAGAATTGTCCGTTGTTCTCGAATGATATTCGCTCAAGGAGTCCTCAGACTAGTCCAAAATCAAGTGAGCATAAGAATGAACCTAGGATTGAAGAGGAGAAAGAAAAACTAACTCCACCTGTCCCGAATTCCCCGTCGGTCCAGGTCATTAAAAGAGGAACATTGGGGTCTAGTAATGATAAAATACAGAATGAGATATCTGGCTGCTCAGAACCAGGACAAGCCTTTGAGCAACATTGCTCTGAAGTAGGCCCATTAATATCGACCGCGACTTTGTCTACGGACACAGGAAACTTTAATCAACGTATCTCTTGGGTCGAAAATGATCAGCACAGCTATCATTCTGCGACCAGAACATCACCTGAGCCAGAAAATCAACCAGCATTTCTCCAACAGGGTATTAGGGTATCTGATGATCCTAGTTGTACTATGATTAACACTGATAGTAAGACTTATACTAATTGCAATTTATTTTCTTCAGGAGTGAATCAGGAGAATAATGAATCCGGAACTTCATGGGAAGATGAACCGGACCGAGGTTTTGAAGTTAAAGAGGACAAGACCCGGCTGTGGTCCCAAAACACAGGCCTCGAAGGCTGGTTTTCGGATCAACAGGCCCCGAATAACACACCGGAAACGACAGCGAGGGCAGTTTTCATTCCTGAAACACTCCAGAGTGAATTTTTGTCAACGAGGGTCAACTCCAAGCTAACTGAAAGAAAGTTTTTTATTCCAGGAACAGGTCCCAAGCCTCCAAGCATTACGGCTAGGGTCCCTGTGTCCGTGTGGATATGTGGAGTTACTCTGAGTGGTATTTTAGATACTGGCAGTGAGAGATCGTATATTAATAGCAAGATATATGAGGCTATAAAAGAACTTGCTTCGGGTGAACTTAGGATGGATCTATCCCAGGAACGATGGATTTTATTGGCAAATCATACTGAATGTAAAAGTCGGGGTGGTGCGTCATTTATTATCCAGATCGGCTCTGTTGCTGGAGAACAGTATCTAAGTGTACTGGATGATCTTGGTCATCCAATGGTCTTGGGCATGGATTTCGCTCTCCAATTTGGAGTGATAATTGACAGCAAAAACAGGACTTGGCGATTCAGTGGAAGTTCAGAGTTCTACCCATTTGAGTTGATTTCCTGTAAAGAGAGGCTCTCAGACTGTGTCGAAATTATCCCAGAGCAAGACCAAGACTTTCAGAAATATTTCAGACATGAGTTAGAAAAGTCCAAAGATTTGTCAAGGCAGGGACTCACGAATATTATTGAACATAAGATAGCATTGGAACCCGAGGCTATTCCGATAAGGATCAGGCCAGATCGGGGGAATCCAAGTGAGGAACTTGATAAACAGATCGACAAGCTCCAGGAGGAAAAGTTTATTCAACCGAGCGATAAAGTATGGACGTGTTTTCCAGTCATAGCGTCCAAGGACAACAATACTTGGAGATTTTGTGAAGATTGGAGACCAATCTATCAGACAACGACACTTCCAGCGGATTCACCACCAAATGTGCTACGAATAACGAGTGCTCTTCACGAAGCAAGCTGGATGTACACAAGGAACCGAAAGGAAGCATACCACCAAGTCCGTGTGGGCCCCGAGTCCATCCCCCTTACCGCTATTTCTGGAGAAGGACGAGGGCTAGTTGAGTGGCTTCGAATGCGTTATAGATTGGTTAAAGCTCCAAGTACATTTAAAGAGCCGTGGATGAGCCGAAGGAGCGGTCTCATCGGAAGCTGGTTAGACGGTAATAAACCCTTGAACGAACTGGCCGCACCCTGACCACCTGAAGTGGGTGTCAGGCCTTTCTGTTGCATACACCCGGGCGAAAGTCTGGCAGGGGGGAGTGTGACAGGGAAAACTGAACTTCTCATGGTCGTTATCGACCACTTTATTGACGCCTCGATAAATGAGGGTTTTCCCTTACCGTTCGATTTTGACAAGTAGTTCAGACTTGTCACCGGGCGTGCAAATCGAAAGTCCCCACTGCTGTCCCCAAAAAACGAAGCGGGGTTGACAATAGGAAAGTTCGAGAACTCGGAGTCAAGGGTTATAAAAGATCCGACAAAAGAAACATCAAGGCTTTTGAGCCAGGCCCTGGAACAAGTAACACTTTTTGACCCAGCCCCTGGGGCAAGTAACACCTTTGAGCCAGGCTTTTGAGCCAGTGACGCCTTGAGACAGTGAGGCTTTTGGCAAAACAGTGAGTCAGTGTAGTGCTGTGTAGTAAATTCTGCCATCAAGATTTGGGACCATCAAGAAGGAAGTCAATGGACGATCCGGGATTGGGAACCCTTTACTTGGAGTCAGATAGTTCATTGAAGACGAGAGAGAGAGACCAATCAGCCGCTGATTTCGCCCGTTTCCACCTGGACTTCACTTAACGTTTGGAGAGTTGTAAAAGTTAAGTCAGGTATTATTACAATTATTTCAGGCCAAGCTTGAATTTGAAAATGGAGAGGCCGAATTAACTGTAATAAAATTTGTCAATTAATGATCGCTATTGTCTCAGATGTCACTTTTAATTTAGTAGATTCTTTTATAAGTAAATTATTCATAAACGTCAATTAATTAGTTTGTTAGAAGCCTTTTAGTTATGGGAAGTTATTTAGTTAAAATTATTTGATTAAGTTGAAATAGTAGAAGCATTTGTGTAATTTAGATAGTCAAGGTCACTTTGGAATATATGTAAGTTGAATATTTAATGAGGCTTATTAAATTTGTAGAATTTGAAATTTGAAATGTTGAAAAAATTAATTCTAGGCCGTTGGGCTGAATTTAATTAATTTAGTAAATCTAGTAAATTAGTTTATTGAGAAAATAGTTAATGACTTTAATTGAATAATTTTGATTGATAAAATTTGGTAATGAATTAAATTAGTGAATTTGGTAATTGGTATTAAAGAAATGTTAAGCGTAAAATTCAAGGAATTTAGATAATTAGTAATTCGAAGAAATTTGAGTAATTAGAGAAAGTGTGTATTAAGTTAGCGTCCGGTGGACGATTTCTGTATGGAATTTAGTGAGTATTTAGAAACGTTGTATAGACGCCCGAGTCGGGGGTACAACGGATTAAGTTAGGAAACCACTGCGTAGACGCCCGAGTCGGGGGCGCAGTCGGGAATAGGTTTTAACTGGTATTCCGTCAGGTTGACGAGGTAAATTATGTTAATTAGTATTCCGTCAGGTTGACGAGGTAATTAGTTGGTATTGTATGGTATTCCGTCAGGTTGACGAGGAAATTAAGATATTGGGATATTCCGTCGGAGTGACGAGGTTGAAGAAATTGGTTAATTAGTTATAGGAAAAATTGGCAAGGGCCATTTAACGTAGGTGAGAGGTTCTCACAATTAAGTTAGTTTTAAGGAAATTGTTAAGTTTGTAGATTGATTGAATAAATCATTTATATTTTCTAATAATTTTCTCAGTCTTATTTACAGCCTTTCTCGGACTTCTCACGACCCTGTCCTTTCCTTCTCATGCTCCTCCGGTTTTCTGGGACACCGTGTCTAAAATCCCAGTGGCGCCCTTTCTAAAGAGGAAAGGGGTAGCTAACTGGACCTGGGTTAAACACCACGGTTACAAATAATTATATTTTATATTTTTTTGTGCTCTGTTTATCGCTCTTTTATAGCACTCACAGTCTATGTCATTCGCACAGTGATCAGTTTTTAATCCTTCTATCTTAAAATCTTTTACCATTTTAACACAATTAACAATTAATTAATAATTGATTTTGTTTCATTAGTTTTAATTATACCGTTTTGTTTTATAATCATATCAATAATTTCATTTTCCTCGCATTTTTCCAAAGTTTCTATGTCAACATCGATAATTTTTATTTTTGGCAGTTTCTTGTCAGTTTCTCGAATTGTGTAATTTTTACCCATATTCTTTTTCAATTCACTTGCCAATTTAATTTGATCATCTTTTCCAACGCATCCAATCACTACTTTTCCTGATTGTGTTTTTTTCAGCTTTTCCACACCCACACCCAATTTACCTATCTGAACATTTTTTTTAATCTTAGTAAACGTTTCCGAACTATCCTGCTTCTGTTTAGGTTCCACTATAACAGTCTCCGATTTTGAGCCTTTCATCAATTCAGCATAAGTAGGCTTTTTCTTTGATGCCATTACTTGTTCAGAATTACCGTCACGAGGTCCACTCAAATTTAACTTTTTCAACTCATCCTTTACAACATCCCTTACTTCTTTCAATAAGTCATCTTTAATATCGAGTAAAATTTCCGTTGCAATTTTTCTAAACTCATATGTATGCTCTTCCATGTTAATGCCAATTTCCTCAATTTTTTCCAGTAATAAGTCCACTTTTTCTGCAATATCAGCGACATCTACTTCTTAATCAAATCTCTTTCTCTTTTTCCTGGTTACTGATGAAACCGATGATGCCACACTTATGTCGACAAGTATTTCATGTCCACCACACTCCATTAATTCACCAATGTCATTTACATATTTATGATTTTTTAGTACACAAGCTTTATGGAATAACTGATGACAGCCACTGCACTGATGAGCTGCTCTCAAATTTGTTTGCTTGCAATGAGAACATGTGTATCGTGTCGGTGTCACTGTTTTGGCTCCATCTATATCCATCTTGACTAACTAACTTTCACTAGCAACGTTGGTATCTTAAAATTTAATATAGAAAGCGCTAAAAGCGCCTCTATATTAAAAAATTTAAAATGTTTTTATAACTAGCAATATGCACGTGTTAAAAAGTCGAAACCAAAAATGTATAAACACAACTATTTAATTGTTTAATACTAAATTAATTACACCTCTCACTATAATAATTCATATATGAAAATTTATAGAAAATTTTTCCAAACATTTTGATACACAGCACAATTTCACACACTAACTATAAACAACTTTACTATTAACTTCTTACGGAGCACAAATAAGCACGTCCATACTTGATGATAATAATAATAATAATAATAATAATAATAATAATAATAATAGCGGTGCTTGTTACGTGGCCTCCTAGTGGCGCACCGCGGGAAACGCAGACCGCAACATCTGGTCTGTAGGCTAACAACGTAACCGGAGCAACGGGCCAACTACCCGTTGCACCGTAATATCTGAGTTCCAAAACAGTATAATCTCAGAAGGGCTCCCCACAACCGGTCCTCTTCGGATGAGGACCAGTCATCAGGTGGGTGGAGCACACCGGACCCGATGACTTATGACGACCCCGGCGCTTATAGGATTAAGTTTAAGTGGACGGAGGAGCTTCGCGCCGATCTCTTGGTGTGCTGGCAGAACAGCGAGCCGGAGGTATCAGGGTATATGGCCCGGATGCACACACTTTGGTGTGGCATGCATCCGGAGCACAGACATTTTACGCCCAAACACCTGCGTAATTACGCCTCATACCTTCGGCATAATCGACGATCGCTGCTGCCAAATAGAAGGCTGTCTAATCGGCCTTCATTTCCAGCACCGCTACACCAAGAACGGCACCGTTCCTCCGAGGACAACGACAACCTCTTTACGATAACCTATTTACAGGTCGACACGTGAGCATCTCCAAAAAGATGTCTCACTCAAAACAACAGCTCGACACGGTGAACGAAGATCTCCCCACACAGCTTCAAGAGGACTCCACTCTGCTCACTGTCAACCAAGTTGTCTACGGTGCCGCGGCTTCGCTTCTGCCGATAGAGAGAAGACATTCTCTCTCCTTCGAGGCGAAGTTGAAGCTGCGCATCGCTCAACTTGGACACAAAATTGACATTTCTCGGAAACAAGTCTCCCGCATTCAGTGTGTGATAGAGTATGTTAGTACTCAAAGACCGTACACGCCAAAGTTCGTCGCCTGGCGGCAGAACTTCGAAGGCGACATCACACACTGAACAAGAGTACTCTTCTTGTCATCAAAGAAGAGTCTCTTAACAGGTTGCGGGCTCTGGTGGCTTCCAAAAGTCACTAGAGAAAAGGCTGAAGCGGTTGATCGACAACTCTTTGTTTCGATCCAACCCTTCACGCTTTCTGTCACCTAAGACCGCTGTTCCCGAGAATTATCCATCATCTGAGCGAGTGGCAGCCTTTTGGAGTGAATTGTACGGAGATCAACCAAACGTGAACCCGGATACTCCAGCTCTGCACGACTTCGAGGCATTCTGTCGAGAACACCGACGGCAGGATATCGCCGAAGAGAGCCCAGCAGTCAGTGTGCAAGAGGTTCGTAAAGCCCTGAATGGCAGCAAGAACTGGGCTGCCCCGGGTCCAGATGGCATAAACATCTTCTGGTGGAAGAAATTTTCTTCTACACATGCTCATCTGGCCCGGATTTTTACATCATACATTCAGGGCGACGAACCAATTCCAGACTGGCTGGTAGAAGGGCGAACCGTACTCATCCCTAAAAAGGGTGACTTGTCCGACCCGAAGAACTACAGGCCTATCACTTGCTTGAATGCGGTTTACAAGATTTTTACAAAAATCTTAAATAACCGTATCTTGCGGGAGATAGAGCGTGTGTGGCAACAAATATACGAACAACGTGGCAGTAAACAGGGCGTGTCAGGTTGCAAGATCAACTTGTTGGTAGATAGATGCGTCATTCAAGACGCAATCTACTACCAACGCAACCTGTCCATGGCCTGGATTGACTACCGTAAGGCATTTGACTCAACTTCACATGAGTTGATTCTCTATCTGCTCAAATGCCTCGGAATCAATCGCCAAACAGTGGGATGCATACAACGTACGATGCAGCTCTGGCGAACGCGTTTTCACATAGGAAGTGGAAATGCATTGCACGTAACCGGAACTGTTCAGTACAAGAGAGGCGTCTTTCAGGGAGAATCTCTGAGCCCTCTGTTGTTTTGCATCTCACTGCTGCCAATATCTGTTGCCCTCCGACAAACTCGTGGGTACTCTGCGGGGCCACCGAGTGATCGAGTATACACGATCACTCACCAACTGTTTATGGATGATCTAAAGATATACAGTGCCAACAAAGATCATCTACAAACGGCCCTCAACATCGTAGCAGAGTACACACGAGATGTCGGAATGTCTTTTGGGTTGGACAAGTGTGCGGTCGTACATCTGGCGAGGGGTAAGTGCTCTGATACTGGTGATGATGTCGAGTTAGTAGATGGGAGTGTCTTAAGACAATTAGACGCCGGGGAGTTGTATAGATATCTAGGAATGGAAGAGGACCGAATGCATGCGGTCTCTGAAGTCCGAAGAACTCTCCAGAGCGAGTATGTTAGGAGACTCCGGAAGATCTGGTCATCAGAACTTTCCGGCAAGAACAAAGTCTCAGCTACTAACATGCTCGCTGTCCCGGTCCTACTTTACTCTTTTGGGACCCTGAAATGGCCTCGAAATGAGTTGAAAGGTCTCGACATCAAAACCCGTAAAGTCATCAATATGAATCAGAGCATGCACCCTAACTCATCAGTCGCCAGGATGTACCTCTCCCGGAACATCGGAGGGAGAGGATTGCAGAGCTTGGAGCGGCTTCACGATCGTTTGGTTCTGGGTTTAACATACGAGGTTGCCAATTTCACAGTAGACGAGGACGACTTCCTGATGCAATTTGTTCATAGTCATGAAAATGCGCGGAAGGGGTCGTTCTTATATAAGGCAGCAATCTACGCGGCAAATACCTTAGGTCTCGGAGAAATAAACGCTCTCATTGAACTCCCGAAAAAGGAGTTCAAGAGCGTCGTCAGGAACGCCGAGGAAAAACTACTCCTTGGCGAACTGATGGACAAGTCCATGCACAGCGTGTTCTTTAAACACGTCCGTGACCATGGCTTGTCCACCCAGCTGACATTCTCCTTCTTGAAGTCAGCTGGCCTGATGTCCGAGACCGAAGGGTTTATATTTGCCTGCCAAGATGGTGTTATCAACACTCTCGAATACCGTAGCAAGGTGCTCCAGGCGCAGCTTCCGGACACGTCCTGTCGGACGTGTAAACAACATCCGGAGACGCTGATGCACCTTTTGTCGGCATGTCCTGTGCTGGCAAGAGGTGCCTACATACAGCGTCACAATGCTGCCCTGCGAGTACTCTATTATCATCTCAGATATAGCTACGGTATCGATGAGATACCAGTGCTGCCTTATCTGCCAGGAGATATTCCGCAGGTTGTTGAGAATGACAGTTGCAAAATTTATTGGAACATACCATTCGCAACAACCCGGCGGATTGACCACAACAAACCTGATATTGTGCTCTTTGACAAGGCTACTCGTGACATTTATGTCATTGAGTTTTCGGCCCCAGCCGAATACAATATTTCGGCCAAAGAAGAGCACAAACACCAGATATATCAGGATCTCCTGTTTGAAATTGGCAAACTCTACCCAAGTTACCGTGTCAAGCTCGTCGTTTTCGTTGTCGGCGTCCTTGGAGGGATGAAACAGTCTTTTGTGTCTTCACTTGCGAAGATACCGGCTTGCAGTTCAGCAGCCGTGTCTCTAGCAGTGCGGATGCAAAAGGCTGTCATTTTGGGATCTCTGCGTCTACTTAGGCAAATGAACTTGGCCTGCTGCACTCACTAACCGCCTTGTTGTGCGGAGTGGTGCAGCAGTAATGGATGGCGCTCAGGCTGGGCCCTCGGAGAGTCGGACTCCGGGGAGAACCCCCCTGAGCAATTAATAACAAATAATAATAATAATAATAATAATAATAACAAGCCAGGTTGTGTATGGTGCATCAGTTTCGGCTTTTCCGAGAGAGAGACATTGTCTCTCGATCGAGGCAAGGTTGAGACAGCGCATCTTACAACTTGGCTCCAAAATTGACAGATCCCGGAAACATGTCTCCCGCATTCAGTGTGTGATTGAGTTCGAAACAACTCAAAAAGCATACACGCCCCGAATTCGACGCATTGTTGCTGAACTTCGGTGGCGTCATCACACACTGAACAAGAGTACTCTTCTTGTCATCAAAGAAGAGTCTCTTAATAAATTGCGGGCTCTAGTGACTGCCAAAAAGTCACTAGAGAAAAGGCTGAAGCGGTTGGTCGACAACTCGTTGTTTCGATCCAGCCCTTCACGGTTTCTGACAGCAAAGACCGATGTTACTGGGACTTATCCAGCACCTGAACGGGTGGAAGCTTTTTGGACTGAGTTGTATGGAGATCAACCAAACGTGAACGCCAATACTCCAGCTCTGCACGACTTCAAAGCATTCTGTCGGGAACACCGTCGGCAGAATGCTGATGAAGAGAGCCCTGCAGTCAGTGTGGATGAAGTTCGTTCAGCTCTAAATGGCAGCAAAAATTGGGCTGCCCCGGGACCAGACGGCATTAATGTCTTCTGGTGGAAGAAGTTTACTTCTACCCACCTCCATCTGGCCCGCATATTTACATCATACATTAGAGCTGACGATCCGATTCCGAACTGGCTTGTAGAAGGGCGAACCGTACTGATACCTAAAAAAGGTGACTTGTCTGACCCTAAGAATTTCAAGCCTATCACCTGCTTGAATGCGGTTTATAAAATTTTTACAAAAATTTTAAATAACCGTATCTTGCAGCAGATAGAGCCTGTATGGCAACAGATATATGAACAACGTGGCAGGAAAAGAGGCCTGTTAGGTTGCAAGGAGAACCTGATAGTGGATCGATGCGTCTTACAAGATGCGATCTACTATCAACGCAACCTGTTAATGGCTTGGATTGACTATCGCAAGGCATTTGACTCAACTTCACATGAGTTGATTTTATATCTACTCAAATGCTTGGGAGTCAATCCCGAAATAGTGGAATGCATTCGGCGTACAATGCAGCTCTGGCGAACGCGTTTTCGCATTAGAAGTGGAAACGCATTGCACGTAACCGGAGTTGTAGAGTACAAACGAGGGGTCTTCCAAGGCGATTCCTTGAGCCCTCTGCTGTTTTGCATTTCACTGCTGCCTATATCTGTTGCTCTCCGTAAAACTCGTGGGTACTCTGTGGGGCCTCCGGGTGATCGAAAATATTCGATCACCCATCTGCTTTACATGGATGATCTGAAGCTATATAGTGCTGATGAAGATCATCTACAAGCAGCCCTCAACATCGTAGCAGAGTACACACGAGATGTCGGAATGTCTTTTGGGTTGGACAAGTGTGCGGTCGTACATCTAGCGAGGGGTAAGTGCTCTGATACTGGTGATGATGTCGAGTTAGTAGATGGGAGTGTCTTAAGACAATTAGACGCCGGGGAGTTGTATAGATATCTAGGAATGGAAGAGCACCGCATGCATGCGGTCTCTGAAGTCCGAAGAACTCTCCAGAGCGAGTATGTTAGGAGACTCCGGAAAATTTGGTCCTCCGAACTTTCCGGCAAAAACAAAGTCTCAGCTACTAACATGCTCGCTGTCCCAGTCTTACTATACTCTTTCGGTGTCCTGAAATGGACCCGAAAGGATTTACGAGATCTCGACATCAAAACCCGTAAGATCATTAATATGAATCGGAGCATGCACCCCAATTCATCAGTCGCCAGATTATACCTCTCCCGGTCCATCGGTGGGAGAGGTTTGCAGAGTTTGGAGCGGCTTCACGACCGTTTGGTCCTGGGTTTAACACACGAAGTTGTCAATTTCACTGCAGACGAGGATGACTTTCTTATGCAAATTGTACATAAACATGAAAATGCGCATAAGGGGTCATTCTTGTATAAGGAAGCAATATATGCGGCAAGAACCCTTGGTCTTGGAGAAATAAACGCTCTTATGGAACTCCGAAAGGAGGAATTTAAGAGCGTCATCAGGAAAGCCGAGGAAAAACTACTCCTTGGCGAACTGATGGACAAGTCCATGCACAGCGTGTTCTTTAAACACGTGCGTGATCATGGCTTGTCCATCCAGCTGACGTTTTCCTTCTTAAAGTCAGCGGGCCTGACGTCCGAGACTGAAGGGTTCATATTTGCCTGCCAAGATGGTGTCATTAACACTCTTGAGTACCGTAGCAAGGTGCTCCAGGTGCAGCTTCCGGACACGTCCTGTAGGAGGTGTAGACAACATCCGGAGACGCTTATGCACCTTTTGTCGGCATGTCCAGTGCTGGCGAGAGGTGCATATATCCAGCGTCACAATGCTGCCCTGAGAGTACTGTACTACTATCTTCGTCATTGCTACGGTATTGACGTGACACCAGTGCTGCCTTATTTGCCAGGAGATATTCCCAAGGTTGTTGAGAATGACAGTTGCAAAATTTATTGGAACATGCCATTTGCAACAACCCCGCCGATAGATCACAACAAACCTGATATTGTGCTCTTCGACAAGGCCACTCGTGACATTTATGTCATTGAGTTCTCGGCCCCGGCTGAATACAACATCTCAGCCATAGAAAGCACAAAAGCCAAATATATCAGGATCTCCTGTTTGAAATTGGCAAACTTTACCCAGGTTACTGTGTCAAGCTTCTCGTCCTGATTGTTGGCGTCCTAGGAGGGATGAAACAGTCTTTTGTATCCTCACTTGCCAAAGTTCCAGCTTGCTCATCAAAAGCTGAGTTCTTGGCAGTTAGGATGCAGAAGGCTGTTTTACTTGGTTCTCTCCATCTCTTAAGGGAAATGACTTTGGCCTGCTGTGATCACTAACCGCCTTGTTGTGCGGAGTGGTCCAGCAGTAACGGATGGAACTCAGGCTGGGCCCTCGGAGAATCGGACTCCGGGGATAACCCCCCTGAGCATTTAATAACAAAATAATAATAATAATAATCAATAGTATTATATTTATCATTTTATTTTAAAATATAAATTCCCTGCTACTTCCAGTCAATATCGTAAGTATAAAGATCCATGTGCGTACAACGTTTTACGTATATGAAATTTGAATTTCCCGAGATTTGTGGTACTCTGTATAAACACATACAGAGCCGTATCGTTTGTTTGCTGTATATTTAGCCATATCGAAACTTTATTATTCTCGTTTATAACTGAAATTATTTTCATAAACATATTCAAATATTTGCATATGAATTGAATAATGCAACTATTATATCTCTGGCTACATATTATAACGGATTAATAAAAGATTAAATGAAAAAATTAGAATTACAGTGAAAGTAGAAACGAAATTATAATAATTTATGGACGCATAGATATAAAATGTACGGCCCTGGTTTAAACCAAGGCTCTCCAGTGAATGATTTGATAACGTAGGTAGTGACATCTGAAAGAGACTAAAAATATCACACTGATTTTTCGAACTCACTAAAGTTAGCGACCCAGAGTTTTTTTTTTTTTAATTTTTAAACTTTTTTTTATTGCATCGTTAGTTCGTCGTTTATTCTTTATTATTCACGATTCACATTTGTTTGTTCTCTATTTATTTATTTGAAAAAATTTACGAATGATATGCCTTTAAGTTAGCCCCCTTTCGCAATTTTTAATATTTTGGTAGCAATACGGGTCATTAAACCTGTGTTTTTAATTGCTCATATGTATAGAACATTTTTTCCTACTTCACAGTATTTATTTGTTGTTTAAGTAAAATTTTTAATTAGCTGAATATTTGTATTCAAAATATTTGCACTGCGCATGCGTCAACATTACGTTTAGACTTTTAGCGCGGTCTTTTGAAAATTATAATGACAGTGATTAGAGTAAGTATATTATTGTTGTATTTCATTATAGTAGAATTTACAGGACGAAAAGGCAACGTGTAGTTTTTAATAATTTTATAAAAAGTTTTATTTTAATAAAGTATTAAAAATTTATTGTTATTTGTTATTTCTTTTTTATTTTGATACTAGTTCGTATTATTCATGGGAATAGAACAGATGAGTATGATAAAAAATATACATGCATTGACTCAAAGTTGATTCAATATTTTTTAAGAAATTCAAAATGAAATAGATATTTATTAGTTATTTATTTATTTTCTTAATGATATTGAAATTGGCTGACGTCAAACAATTTTTTTATAATTATTTAAATTAATTGAAAAT
This sequence comes from Cotesia typhae, assembly GCF_013202065.1. NCBI lineage: Eukaryota > Metazoa > Arthropoda > Insecta > Hymenoptera > Braconidae > Cotesia > Cotesia typhae. The sequence continues at coordinate 1,636,851 of NW_027423724.1, read as the reverse complement.
TGATTCTTAAAAGATTACAGTTGTAGAGTTTTTAATTTTTTACACGTTAGATGTGCTTGTCACTATAATTTTCAAAAGACCGCGCTAAAAGTTTATATACGTAAAAATGACGCATGCGCAGTGCGAATATTTAGAATACATACATTCAGCTATTTACAAATGTTGATTAACCAACAAATAAACAATGTAAAGTAGAAACAAATGTTTAATATACATGAACAATCAAAAATAGAGGTTTAATGACCCAAATTGCTACCAAAATATTAAAAAATGCGATAGGGGGGCTGACTTAAAAATACATTATTAATAAATTTTCTTTAAAATGAATAAATGGAGAACTAACAAATGTTGATATCAAACAATAAAGAACAAACGACGAGCTAACGACGTGATAAAAATGAAAATCAAAAATTAATAAAAAAAACTCTAGGGTGCTAACTTTAGTTAGCTATCCCGTTGAATCTACAGTTTATGTAGAAAGAATTCCAGTGCACCATGGCGAGTGTAGATCCAAGCTGCGAAATATCTTTTGTTAACTGTAGTTTCCCATCTATTGGAGGATTACTATGCGTTTCTCGAGTTATTTAGTCTGAGGCAGATCACTTTGCCCATCGAAAAAAAGTCAGGATCGAAATTTTTGCGTTGCTATAGTTTGTGCTGATTAAATTTAATAATATTGAGCAGATTAATTGTTATAATTAGATATAATCAATTAATATCAGGAAAATAAGGTATGAACTACCGTTATAATACAAATTTAAGAAAAAAAAGGACCGTAGATTAAAAAATAAATTTGCAACCTCTAAAAAACGTGATGGTTACATGATGGGTCTTGGTGGTGGTCGAGGTAACCTCACAGGAAAAGTAATAGATAAACTAACTGTGTACTATGGTTTAGCAATACGCCGGCATTGTGATTCTATTGAAAATATGAAATCTGCTATAATGGCAACCTTTTATCACTACGGCTCAAGTGATGAAAAACCGAATCATGATATGTGTCCAAAAGGAGAAGAATCTTGGTGCTCTTACCAGCGCGCTGAAGCAAGAGGAGAGCTTGATACCTATTCTCACGATTATTCTCCCTTACCTTCTGATGTTTTAAAAGCTATCAAGCCTATATACGAAGATCTTAGTAATGAAAATTTACTTTCAAGATGTGTAGGTGGATTCAATCAGAATAATAATGAAAGCTTTAACCAACTAGTATGGAAAATATGCCCAAAAACGGTAAATACTAGTTATACTATCGTACAAATAGCTGCATACATTGCTATGTGTATATTTTATGAGGGTATAAATTCATTATTAGTCTTGATGAATACACTAGGACTTAATTGTGGGCCTAATTCTCATCGGTATGCAGAAAGAATGGATGCTGCACGTATGAAAGTAGCAGATAAGCGCGCTAATGATAACACCCGAGAAGGTCGATTGCAACGTAGGCACCAGCAAATCGATATTTTGGAAGCTGCTATGAGGGCTGAAGAGCTATTATATGGTCCAGGAATAGATGACTCAGTGTAAGTTATTAAATAATTCTTATAATTTGACATAAATCCATAGCAAAACTTTAAATGCGTTTTTCTCAAAACTATGTTTTCTGAACTGGTGGTCACTGTAACTTAAAAACTGCTCGTTAGATTTCATTAAAATTTATTGTACTTTTGAAAAACATTAAAAACTCGTGCCTGATCGAAGGATTTTTTTTTTTTCAAAAATTTCGTTTTTTTTTTAACAATATACTGTTGATTTTTGCCCGAAAATCTAGAAAAAAATTTCCTGAAGCCGCCATTTTGTTAATTTCGAAAAAAAAAAGCTTTGATCAGGCACAAGATTATCTATTAATAAAACTAATTTTTCTTGTCCGATTGATTTTAGATGAATCTCCAAGGACTTATGATGATCACCGCAAAGGACTTCGGGAGGAACGGGCTCTACAAAAACCGCGATAACTTTTTGAATTATTAATTTTTTTTTTTGAAATTTTCGTGAAGTCAAATCGAAACGTGTTCTAATAAAGCTATGTTTTTATTTTTGTCAAATAAAGTAATTAACTACAAAAAAAAAATTATTGAAAATCATCATTTTTTTAGGAGCCCGGTTCAAAATTTCATTAAGTTTTTGGGTATATGAGTCTGTCAAATGGGATCCAACATCAGTCTCCCAAGTTTCATTAGTAAACATGGACGCTTTTGACGACATCGAATTCATCTGGCCTGAGTTCTGTCCTCCAACGATAGTCTTTAACTCTAATGTGGAGCTTCCGGACGATCTTCTAAGTTTGGAAGAACTACAACCTCTCGATCGTCGAAATCAGGGATCCTCAGCCTCTTCAGTTTTGGAGGAACCTCCCGTGGTTGAACTGGACTTATCATAAGATGGGCCGGAAGCACTTCGATTGATGGAGCCGGGTCCGTCTACTTCGGTTGAAGCCGGTAAATTACCTACGGTTGAGCTGGGTCCATCCACTACCGGTGAAGATAAATCTGATACGTCATTAAAAGGGAGATTCTAATGGCAACGGTCCAAGGTTTTTCCGGGTCTCTCCAGATGGAGGCAAATATTCAGATTTGTCCCGTTTAGTAAGGACTCGGAGGTGTCCCTCCATATTTTGATCCAGTTGGTGCCGTTTACCAATACAGAGACGGCATGGGCTAAGGCAGCTCTTCCTTTCCGTTCCGTTAAGCTGAAGGCTTCTGGAACTAAGACTGTTCTGTCGGTAAGTACTTTATATGAGTTGTTGTGTTTCGTCTTATTTAGGTAAGCGTCAAATAATCTTATTTGTTGTATTTTACAGTTCGTGCTCAATCTTTGCGCATCTTTACCAATGAGAGTAAGAATCATTCACCTGTTCTTTCGGGGTCTTCTCCTCTCTGTTTGGACGAAGGATCATCGAAATAAGTTTAAGTTTTATTCTATATATTTGAAATGTATATATATATATATATATATATTAGGGTGGTCCTTCTGTTGGGTTTTTTTAAATTTTTTTTCACGATAGTTCAAAATCGGTTCAAAATCTATAAAAAAAAAATCATGCCAAGTTATAGCTCTTAATTTTAATATTAACCCGCGCCCCCCGACGGTCAAAGTTTTAAAGGAAAATAACATGGGAAAAGTTATATTTTTACTTTGGAATTTTTTACGTCATAAACTAACCAACAAATCACATCAAAAAAAATTTTTTCTAATGCAAAATTTAACGGTCTACAAAAAAGGTCTCTTATCATTTTTGATAATTCTAACGGTTTTGAAGTTATTCGAGGTCTAAATTGAAACTATAATCTTTTTCATAGTTTTTTGTTTTTTTGGTCATTTAATAGTTCATAAATCATGAACCGGTTTTTCTTTATAATCTCATTGGATTTTTTTGTTTAGAAAATTTTCAAAGTAACTGTAACTTTGGAATAATAGTAACACCAATTCATTTTTTTAGCCTGAACTGTCGAACATTTTAAAGATTTTTAACTTTTTTTGGATACAAAAGAAATTCGGGACCTATTGTCTCGATTTTTATTGTTATTGGTACAAATATCAACAAACTCCAATTTCAAATTTTGATTTCTGGTTAAAAACATTTTAGAAACCGATCATGCCGCCATCTATTAGATTTTACTTCAATCTCTAAGACTAAAATTAATTCTCAGATTACTCATAACCTATATTTATTTCTTAGCTTGATCAAAATCGTTCAATTACTAGTACTGATGCCTTTTTGATATATAAATAAATTTTTTGAGTTCATTTATCCGATATTTAAGTAATCAGTTAAATATGGAGTTATCACGTTTACGTCAAACATTTTTTTGATTGGTGATGTTGACGTTCAAATCGTAGGTAACAAATTACCATCGAAATTGCAAGCTTTGAAAGTGTTATTTTTTTATACACGTATATTAAATAATACTATCACAGATAGTGTTGCTGCAGTGATTGATGAAATTATTGTGTTTTGGAAGAAAGCTCGAATTCCCGTTCAAGATGTGCAAAGATGTCGAGATAAGTTGAAAAAACTGTATGATGAGTGGCGCATACTTCTTAAACATAGAAATCGGCGTGAAGTTGCTGTGAAAAAACAAAATGAATTTTCCTGTTCATTAAAAAAATTATTTGACATCGCACCGTCAAATGTATTTGAAATGGTTGATGAAAATTCCAAAGAATTCTTGAATAATCAGAGATCAGATGAACGAATTGGTTTTATTGCAAATATTAAGACGACATACGATGACGATGAAATTGGTGTTAAAAAATTAGAGAAACAATTGGATTTCGAAAAACGAAAATTGGAAAGTGAAAAAGAAAAATCATTATTTGGTAAATTATAATAATCAACTTACTCATTGATATTTTATTATTTTATAGTGAAGATATTTATTGTCTTATCATTATCCTTTTTTGTAGACAAAAACGTTGAACTCTTATCAAGCCAAGGAAGTGCTCAATCAGTCTCTAGTGGAGAAGTATACATTCCAACTACTGCCGGCCAATTTAAATCAAGAAATATAAGAGGAACTCACAATATTCTCAACGAAAGAGTTGTAGCTACTTTTGACCGTTGTAAAGTAAGCGACAGAGATGCTGTGTTTATAACTACAGCTATTTGTCAGTCGCTTATCGATTTAAAATTATTAGAAGTGGATATTAATTCCATTATTGTCAATCGATCATCTATTCGCCGATGTCGGCTTACTATGCGAGAGTCAAAATCAATAGAAATAAAAAAACATTTCCAAGACTTAAAGTTATCATCTATTGTTGTACATTGGGATAGAAAATTATTACCTAATTTGTTAAATACAGAAACTGTTCATCGATTGCCTGTAATAATTACTTCAGAAAGTAAAGAAATTATGTTAGGTGTACCAACGAGTGAAGATGGAACTCGAATGGCACAAGCTTCTGTAGTTCATAAGACATTATGTGACTGGGGATTCGACATATCTGTAAAAGCAATATGCTCCGACCCTACTCCTTCAAATTTAGGCCTTCGTAATGGTGCTGCTGCATTACTGGAAAAATTGTTAGAAAGAGATTTGTTGTATCTTCCATGTAGGCATCATATATTTGAAATAGTCCTAAGATATGTCTTCGAAGCTGTTTCTCCAAATACTGTTGGTCCTAATGTTCCACTTTTTATCCGATTCCAAAAGCAATGGGGAGATTTAAATAAACTCAGTTACAAAACAGGTTTAGATGATCCGAAAAATGATAATATCTTGACAAATGAAAAAATTGAATCTATTAGAACTTTTGCGACTGAAACTCTTGCATCACAACTGCCTTGTGATGATTACAAAGAGTTATTAGAGCTTACTTTAGTTTTTATCGGTGTCATCCCCGAAAAATTTAGTTTTCGTCAGCCAGGAGCTTGTCACCATGCACGATGGATGGCAAAAGCTATTTATATATTGAAAATGTACATGCTTCGGGAGCAATTGTCATTGAAAAAAGGTAAAGATAATAAACTACGGCAGATATGTGTTTTTGTGACAATGGTTTATGTAAAAGCTTGGTTTTCGTCGTCAAATAGTGTCAAAGCTCCGTACCATGATCTACAGGTTATAAAAGAACTCAACAACTTTAAGGCAATCAACAGTAATCTTGCTACTGGGGCAATTAGTAGATTTATGAATCACTTGTGGTATTTATCACCAGAATTAGCAATCATGGCTATTTTTGATGAGGAAGTTTCACAAGAAACAAAATTAAAAATTGTCGCTAAGCTGCGTAAAGAAGAAGAAACAATTGTGATTGATGATATTCCGGAAGAAGACTTGGATTATACTAGTGAAAAATGTAGTGTTAAACGCTTTCAAACTAAGAGCATAACTGAATTATTATATAATGATATTGACTTTTTCGTAACTGAAGAATCGATCAATTTTTTCAATAGATTCGAGTTACAAACAGAATTTTTAAAGATTCATCCTTCTGAATGGGTTCATAATGAACACTATAAAACTGCATTACGATTCGCTAAAATACTATCGGTTGTGAATGACTGTGCTGAAAGAGGAGTTAAACTAGTGCAAGATTTTTGTAATCGTTATACTAAGGATGAAAAACAAATGCAATACGTGTTACAATTGGTTAAAGATCATCGTCAAATGTTTCCTGACGCACTTAAAAAAACTAATGTAAAAACTTCATGAAAGTATCTGTAATTAAAAATAAAAATGGTAATGTTTGTACATTTTCGATTCATTAAAATATTAATAATACACTTCTTTAATTGATTAATACGTTTCACGTAAATTATAGTTCAAAATTATATGCATAAGTAAAAAAAGAAATCTAATATGAATAATAACCCGTCTATGATTGTTGAATTATTAAATGACCAGAAAAAACTATGAAAAAAATTATACACTACTGGAAAAAATTAAGGGATCAAAAAAAAATTCCAAATTTTTCGGTAGTTTTCAACAGGCCGTAACTTTGAGAGAAATCGTCGTACAGGAAATAAAAAAAAAGGAAATTGTAGCTCCAAGTGTCTAGTTTTTGGATTAGAACTTCAAAATTTTGTAGCCTCCGCGGTTTCTGAGTAATCGTAGAAAAACCAGCAACAGAAAAATTCTCAAAATTTTTTTAGTTTTTTTTTTGGTCTACGGGCGTGGAAAAAATTTTTTTAGCTTAACCACCAGAAGGAACGGATCCTTTGTTCATTTTGCTTTAATTTCTTTTTTTAAAAACCCTGATACGTCTACTCCTCGCTGAGATATCGGTCTTCAAATGGAAAAGGATCTTTTTGTCTTTGACTATCGATATCTCAGCAACCAATGATCGCACAGAAAGTTAAAGGTGGGTTTCAAGAATTTGAATGAATTCCCCTTAACGACTGTCCATTGTTTTTTCGAAAAAAAATTTTTTCTTTCCGTCACATGAATTTGAAAATGCAACAAAAAAAGGGCTTTTAGTGATTTTTTGGAAAATCAAGCGCTGGATCGAAAATATTAAAGAAACCACTAATGTTAAGTGTGCCTTTTACAGTTCAATATGTTCACAAAAACCCTACAAAGAATCAAATTAATCCAGCCAGCCGTTTTTTTGTTTCACTTGATCGAATTTTTGAAAAAATTAAAGGATCACGTTTTTTGCTCTGAAAAGCTCATAATTTTTAAAAATGAGAAAAAAATGGTTTTTTCGAGCTTTTTCCACATTTTTGTTCCAGAAAGTGCTTAAATTGAAAAAAAAAAAAAATTTTTTTTGAAATTTTTTCTCTTGAAAAGTTTAAGAAAACAATTACCGCAGGCATTAGCGTTATCCAAAGCGTACCACGTGAAGGTCGCGCGGTCGGATTTACGCTTTTGTCTGTGTGTGTGTGTGTGTGTGTGTGTGTGTGTGTGTGTGTGTGTGTGTGTGTGTGTGTGTGTGTGTGTGTGTGTGTGTGTGTGTGTGTGTAGGTATTTCAGGAGAGAATTGAGACCCGGTGGCTCGTCAGTTCCACCGTATTTAATGACTCCAAACTCATTCTATGAAGGTTTTTGTTGGTTCAATACCGGGTATTACCACCCCTGTTTTCAATAACGGCTCTCAAACGTTCAGCCATGTTTATGCAGACAGTAATTTGAGGCTGCGGAATGGTATTCCAAATGTGCTGAAGCGCGCGCTCCAAAGCAGCTAAGTTCTGCAAATTTGGATACTCTCTGCGCAACCGACGGCCCATTATGTCCCAAACGTGCTCTATGGGGTTGAGAACTGGACTCATTGCTGGGTGTCGCAACAATGTGATGTCATGCCGCTCAAAGAAGCGCCGGGTAATGTTGGCTGTGTGTGGACGTGCATTATCTTGCATCAATATGAACGACCTCAGATGTCGTCTGCGCAGAACAATGGGCCTTAAAATTTGGTCGATGTAACGTCTATCTGTCAAATTTTCGCGTACAATTACCAAAGGTGTTCTCCAATTTCGTGAAACGCCGCCCCACACCATAACTGATCCACCGCCGTAGGCAACGACTGGACGGACAAAGTTCTGGCGAAAACGTTCTCCACGACGGCGCCAAACGAGAGGACGTCGATCGTTGCCATACAGATTAAAACGAGACTCATCAGTGAATAAAACATTTGTCCATTCCCTCAAGTTCCAATTTCGATGATCGTAAGCATACGCTAAACGAGCTCGACGATGTCTTGCTGTCAACAGGGGTACACGATTAGGATGTCGTGCGTGTAACCCAGTTTCACGAAGACGATTGATGATTGTTCGAGAGCAAATGTTTCGCACTTGATGCCGTCGTCGCTGTTGCTGTTGTTGTTGCTGTTGTCTGCGATTGGGGAAGTTTCGAGCGACAATATTCGCATTGACGAAAGGTTGTCGTCGAACTTCTCTAACAATTGTTCGATCATCGCGGGCATTAGTGACTCGATGGCGACCTTGTCCGGGGCGACGATGATATTGATTCGTCTCTTGGTATCTGGTATAAGCTCGAGATACGACAGATTGACTTACACCCATCCGGATAGCAACTGCATGTTGAGTGTAACCTTCGTCGACAAGAGTCACTAACCGAGCGACTTCCACCTCCGATAAATGTCGTCTAACCATGATTAAGAATCAAAAGTCAGAAATTTTCAATTTTGACCAAAAAATTAAAAAAAATTTTTTTTAGCGCAGAGGGATTAGTTTTGACAAAAACTGTTGAATGAAGCGATTTGCTAAGGATTCACAAAAAGAAAAGAAAAAAAAACTCCGAAAAGCGTATGAAAAAAATCGAAATTCCATTGGGGGTATTAACTTTTTTTATTAATTTAATTAAAAGGAGATCAGTAGAATTAAGGAATGCAGCGGTGGAAAGGTGATAAAAATCATTGGGCCATGGTTTTTTGAGTTTCCTTAACTTGTTAAAAAAAAAATTTTTCCAAAAAAAATTTTTTTTTTTTAATTTTTTTTTCGAAAAAAATTTTTTTTTTTGAATTTTTTTTTTTTTGAAAATTTAAGCACTTTTTGGAACGAAAATGTGGAAAAAGCTCGAAAAAACCAATTTTTTTCTCATTTTTAAAAATTATGAGCTTTTCAGAGCAAAAAACGTGATCCTTTAATTTTTTCAAAAATTCGATCAAGTGAAACAAAAAAACGGCTGACTGGATTAATTTGATTCTTTGTAGGGTTTTTGTGGATATATTGAACTGTAAAAGGCACACTTAACATTAGTGGTGTCCTCAATATTTTCGATCCAGCGCTTGATTTTCCAAAAAACCACTAAAAGTCCTTTTTTTGTTGCATTTTCAAATTCATGTGACGGAAAGAAAAAATTTTTTTTCGAAAAAACAATGGACAGTCGTTAAGGGGAATTCATTAAAGTTCTTGAAACCCACCTTTAACTTTCTGTGCGATCATTGGTTGCTGAGATATCGATAATCAAAGACAAATAGATCCTTTTCCATTTGAAGACCGATATCTCAGCGAGGAGTGGACGTATCAGGGTGTTTAAAAAAAAGAAATTAAAGCTAAATGAACAAAGTATCCGATCCTTATGGTGGTTAAGCTAAAAAAATTTTTCCACGCCCGTAGACCAAAAAAAAAAAAACTAAAAAATTTTGAGAATTTTTTTGTTGCTGGTTTTTCTACGATTACTCAGAAACCGCGGAGGCTACAAAATTTTGAAGTTCTAATCCAAAAACTAGACACTTGGAGCTACAATTTCCTTTTTTTTTATATCCTTTACGACCATTTCTCTCAAAGTTACGGCCTGATGAAAACTACCGAAAAATTTGGAATTTTTTTTTGATCCCTTAATTTTTTCCAGTAGTGTAGTTTCAATTTAGACCTCGAATAACTTCAAAACCGTTAGAATTATCAAAAAATGATAAGTAACCTTTTTTGTAGACCGTTAAATTTTGCATTAGAAAACATATTTTTTGATGTGATTTGTTGGTTAGTTTATGACGTAAAAAATTCCAAATTAAAAATATAACTTTTCCCATGTTATTTTCCTTTAAAATTTTGACCGTCGGGGGGCGCGGGTTAATATTAAAATTAAGAGCTATAACTTGGCATGATTTTTTTTTTTATAGATTTTGAACCGATTTTGAACTATCGTGAAAAAAAATTTCAAAAAACCCAACATAAGGACCACCTAATATATATATATATATATATATATATATATATATATATATATATATATATATATATATATATATATATATATATATATATATATATATGTTTTGTTAAAAGTTATTCTATCTTTGTTTCTTTGATCACTCCCTTTCAATTATTTCACAATTATTTAGCAATGCAGTATCTTTTACAAGGTATCTGGGTTAATTCGAGAATTAATTCAAATACCTTTTTAACAATGTATCTTACCACTTGAGTTTAAATGAATCTATATTTATTAAAATATTATAAATGGTTTATCATTAGATTTTTTTTTCTCCTTTTTTTTGTGTTTGTTATCTTCTTTATTCAAGAATCGAGTTATTTGTTTTAATAAATTAATGATTTAAAACGGTTTTGAATGAAGAAGAATGGTTCTTATTTAGCTTATTTAACATTACTTTCATTGTTTATTCGCCTTGAGTTTCCTTCTTAAACATATTTGTCTTGACTGTCATTTAATTCCTTGGTTTTGACGTTGGTTGAGTATCTGATTTCTCTATAATCTTCTTGTCCGAATTGGTCGACCCCATGGAATGGATAGTTAAGTCCTATTAGAGTTGGTTGGTACTGGATAAGGTTTAAATCGTACTAGTTTGTGATATGGCTTGAACAGTATTGGCGTTGGATCTGACGCTAATAATCTTGGCGCTGAATGATTAGTGATTATGTTGACATTCTCTACTTCATATGAGGCTGATTCGGAGTATGGTGGATAAAAAGACTGTAAATCAGGAACGTATAGGAAATCGCGATCGAGTAGTTCTTGTATATAAGGGTATGTGAATTCTTGTGAGATTTTGCCGAACAGTTTTAGAATCCCCATTCTAATTAAAATGTCCCAGTTTTCTACCGTTACTTTGCCTAATCTTTGTTGATACCGAATCTCCCTTTTGTCTTTCCAGTAATTTTTCATTACTAAGGTCCGTAATGTCTTATCTTGTGCTAAAATGTGGGCTGCCAATATTTCCGTTGAACATGCGTTAAATCCTTTTGAAACCTTGAAGTTGGTTCTTGGAGAGAAGTAAAATGGATCAAGTTCTAGTTCCAATGGATCACGAAGCTTGTTATAATATTCTGGGCTTTTGCGAAGGCGTCGTATTGTCCTTTTAAAGTGAAACTTTTATTCTATCGTTCTAAACTTTTTGGCTCGTGTGTCGCATGTCGATGACGCGGAGGTAGAGTGGGGGTAAAAGTGAGAGACACTCAACAGAGCAGTCGAGGCCAATATGGCGGCGTAGTTCGCAGCTGCTGGACGAGTAGTGTATAGGCTATAGTATACATTTGTGTTATTTATCTGTGCCAGTGCACCACGCTATTTTGTTTATTATTTTCGGCGTTGAAAGTAAATGTTATTTATTTACTTTTGGTAAATAACAACACAGCTAGTGAGTCCGAAAAAGTAATCAACGAGGAAAAAGCAAAGAATAGTGCAAAAATGAGTGATAATGAATCAATTTTACGTTATAAAAAAAGGAAAGCCGACATAGCACGTGCTTATAGAAAAAGAAAAAAAGATCGTGGTGAGTAAAAATAGCTTTTATATCGAATTTATTAAAATTATTGAAACTTTTTGCTGGTGAGCAAGGTAATAACTCTATTCTAAATAGTTATATTTCTAATTAACTTTATTCCTAAATATCTCTATTCTTAAATATCTTTATTCTTAAAAAATAACTATTCATAAATCAATTTAATATAATAAAACTAAAAATAATTTTTTTAATTTTTTAATTAATTAATCTAATTAATTATTCAATTTAATATAAGTAAAAAGAAGTAAAGAATTGAGTTATTACCTTGCTTTATGAAACTGTATTTTTATTTATATTCGGTTCATTCTATATTTTTAATTTTATTTAACAGATGCTATGCCGAGTACTAGTACCGTTCAATGTGGTGAGCCTGTATCTGAAAATAATGATACAACAAAACTTTTACATCGAAAGCAACAAAATATGGAACGATGTCGAAGGTATCGTCAAAAATGCAAACGGTTGAAATCGGGTGCTGATTGTAACCGAGATTCTAGTGACAGGAATACAAGTACAAGTCGAGATCCAAGTACAAGTCGAGATCCAAGTACAAGTCGAGAAGTAATTGTTAATCCCGAGGAATCTCAAAACTCGTCAGATTACTCTCAACAATTTTTTAATCATGAATCTCCGCCGCAGGCTCCTGAAAATACAACTGAAAATACAAACACCACTACTTCTACGAGCGTACGCTGTCGTCGGTACCGACAAAGACTCAACGCACGAAGAACTTACGCAGAAGAAAATGCTTCATCGGTCTATACATTATATATGAGACATAATGGAGCTCATAATCTTTTTAAAAATTCATTTGAGGATAATTTATTTGGTTTTGCGTGCACTGTTTGTGATAGACTATGGTTCAAAAACGATTTGAAATCTCCACCTTTATCGTGCAGCGCTATTTTACAACGAATATGCCCCACTGTCTCGTTGGAAGACATTGTCGTGTGTGCGACCTGTAAAACCTCGTTAACAGCTGGAAAAATACCAAATTTGGCTGTGTACAATGGATTTAAGTATCCGCCTAAGCCCAATCTCCCTCAATTGGATTTAGTGTCCGAGCGATTAATATCACCGAGATTACCCTTTATGCAAATTCGACGACTAAGATACGTACAAGGACAATATGGAATCGCTGGACAAGTAATCAATGTGCCCGTTAACGTTGAAAACATGGTCCAAACTCTACCTCGAAATATAGATGATGATTATTGTATAAACGTACACATTAAAAAACGTTTAATGCACAAATCCAGCTATTTGCATGGATTAGTGAAAAAGGGAATCGTTAAAGACTGGCTCAGTTATCTTGTAGCTACTCCGCTTTATAAGCATTATGGCATTAAAATTAGTCAGAATTTCTTGGGAGAGTTAACCGATGAGAGTGAAAAGCCAGTTGTTTTAGACGATATCGCTGAACCAATTGCAGTAGAAGATAGTCTAGTTGCTGAACAGCATACTCTTTTATGGTCGGAGGATAAGTATTTACAAATTGCACCGGGAGAGAACAGAAGACCTATAAGCTTGCTGTTTGATTCTCATGCAGAAGAATTGTCTTTCCCAGCAATTTACTATGGACAATTTCGGCAATTCAAAGATGGTGTTAATTGTAAGGCATACTCAGTTGCTACAAGCGAATTGCGGCGCTCTGATCGACGAGGAGTTACTCCTCGTCACTTGCTCTACTTAGCTATGAAGATTATGCGACTTCGAGTGAGTGAACATATCAGTGTTGCTTTTAAACACATAGGACAAGGCACAAATATAACAAAAGAACAGGTATTATCATCTGAATATCTTAATGGCTGTCTGGAATCAAATTTGGCTTTTCTTAAATCGATACCGAATTCAGTTCAATATTGGCAAAGTCGAAAGAAAGACCTCTTCGCAATGATCCGGCAACTTGGTAAGCCAACAGTATTTTTAACGATGAGTGCCAATGAAATATCATGGAAATGGCTTCTGAAAACATTGCATAAATTGAAATATGGCACAGAACTAACTGATTTAGAAATTAATCAGCTGCATTATAAAGTCAAGGGAGAGTTAATAAATGAAGATGCTGTGACATGCGCCATTTATTTCAACAAACTCGTTAATGTCTTGATGAAAATTCTCCAACATAAAACCCTTAGTCCATTCGGTAAGCATTATGTTCAACATTATTTCAAGAGGATTGAATTTCAACACAGAGGAAGTCCTCATGCTCATATTTTACTTTGGCTAAATGAGGCGCCTAAAGATTCGTTTGGAGCAGATAGGAATTCTACTATTCAGCTTATTGATGAATTAATTTCAGTATCGAGCACAGAAGCGTCAGGAAATATTCATCTCGTCACACACCATCACACGTTTACATGTTATAAAAATAATCGGAATCAACGAAAATGCAGATTCAACGCCCCTTTTATGCCTAGTCGGTCAACTATACTACTCAAGCCATTGGCTAAATCTACTGATGATGAAAGACGCGCTTATGATGAATATCAGAACCGATACAAAATAATACACCAAAATCTTGAAAACAATAACTACGATGATATTGACGATTTTTATAATAAACATAATATTACATCAGATGAGGACTATCATCGAATTCTATCTGCTGGGATTTTACGGCCAATGGTTTTCGTTAAACGGCACCCCAATGAAAAATGGCATAATTTCTTTAATCCATTTATATTTTACCATTTGCAATCGAACATGGATATCCAATATATAACAGATGAGTATTCCTGTGCTGCATACGTTGTGGAGTACGTAAATAAATCGAATCGAGGCACCAGCAATCTTCAGCGAGAACTACTTGATCTTTTGGAAGAAAATCCAAGTTTGGATTTAGTTGAAATGACTAGACATATGAGTGTTAATATTTTAAATACAATAGAAATGTCCAGCCAAGAAGCAGCATGGTTTCTTCTTAGGGAACCAATGTCTAAATCCTCGCTTAAAGTTGAGTTTATACCTACGATGTGGCCTCAGGAACGTCATCGTATTCGGAAAACAGAGAAAGAATTAGAAAGTCTTTCTGATAACGATACCAATATTTGGAAAGAAAATTGTTTTGAAAAATATGAAAATCGACCTGCTGAGTTAGAAGATACTTCGTTGATTCAGTTTGTTGCTTGGTATGCCGTCAGATCTGGACAAATCCCATCGGAACCTCAAATTACAGACGAAGATTTAAATTCAGAAGATGAAGTAGACAATGAAGAAGGGTTAGCTCCAGAAGAAAACATTAATCAGCAAAGTAATAAAATATATTACCGTCGAAAAACTCCAAGGATCGTACGCTATCGACATTACGATATGGCAAATCAAACATTAGACTACAAACGTGAAATGGTTACTCTGTACATACCATTTCGTAATGAAGAAAGGTACATTTTGGCTGAAATGCGATTTAATCAAATTTACGAAGAAAACGAGCAACTGATTTTAGCTCGCCGTGAAGAGTTCGAAGCAAATTTAGATATTGACAAAATTATTGAAGCATACAGAAAATTATGTCACCCTGATGAAAATGAGGAAGACCTTGAAATTTTGCCGCTTATACAATGTGATGCAAATCCATTTCTTGAATTTTATAACAATCCTGACGCAGGTACTGTTTTGCTTTAAAGTACAGCATTATATTTAATATTATGTAAAATACTAACATAATGATTTTTGTTTCAGGATTCAATGAAGATGTTTTTATGGCAAGCATGCATTTACTTGGATCCATTGTCCGGAAGAAGAATTTGATGGAGAATGCGGTGTTTTATGAGCTAATGCGGCGAGCAAACACTCGTCAAATATCTTTGCTCAATCATATGATTAATCATCTGCATACGCCCAATCACCCACCAATGCAAGTATTTTTAACTGGGCCTGCCGGTAGTGGGAAAAGTTATACCGTTTTAATGGTCAAAGAGATCTACAACCGTTTTACAGAGAACTGTGGAACTCTGAATGCATATATTGTTGCAGCATCAACTGGCAAAGCTGCAGTGGCAATCGATGGAACTACAGTTCACACAGCATTAAGTATTTCAACTACAGGACTCATCGCACTCAGCTCTGAAAAAGCTAATTTGTATCGATCACTATTTCGGTACGTAAAAATTCTTATCATAGATGAGTGTAGTATGATCGGCGCACAAATGCTTACCAAAATAGACGAGAGGTTAAAACAAATCACAGGCAATCACGACGTACCGTACGGGGGATTAGATATTCTAATGATTGGTGACTTGCGACAACTTCCCCCTGTACGTGCTACTGCAATTTACAAGCAACCGAAACAAAGTATCGCAGGGCCTATGCTCTGGCGACAACTACAATATTATCCATTATATGAAGTGATGCGTCAAGAAGATCGAGTGTTTTCGTCTATTTTAACAAAAATCGGTAGTGGATCACAGTTAGGTTTAGAGGAAATTAATATTATCGAATCAAGAATGTTCACTGAAGACGAAGCTAAACAAATGTGTCCATCAGGAATACGATTATTTTTTCAAGTTAAAAAAGTTGAAAATTACAACAATTTGATTCTATCGACGTATGAAACAAAATACGAGTCAATTGCTGAGGACATAATAATGAATTGTGATGACCCGGTACTTGCTCAAAAATATTTAGATGCATTTGCAAAAAAAACGACCGTTGATGCCGGTGGGCTGCCGCATAAAATAATTTTTGTTAATAATTTACCGTACGTCATAACAAAAAACATCGACGTTTCAGATGGAATCGCTAACGGTAATGTTGGTAAATTAATACATCTTGAATTTGACGATACTAAATTAATTAGAGTATGGTTACTGCTTCCGGACAAGAATGTCGGAAAAAAAATCCGACAAAAATTTGCTCATCGCATCGAGGAATTAAATATTGATAAATACTCCGTGCCAATTAAGTTATTATCAACTTCATCCCCAATCAACGCTCATCAACGTAATACTGTAATAAAACGAACACATTTTCCATTATCTGCTTTCAATGCAACAACGATTCATAAAGCGCAGGGGGGAACATACAGTGAAGTTGTTTATCATTACGAAAAAAGTCATGCTCAAGATTTAGTTTACGTGGCTCTTAGCCGCGTCACTGGTTTAAACGGTCTTTTCATCGTGTCAGAAGATGGCAACAAAAAATTTTATCACACTGGTTGTCGAGTAACTAAACAAACTCACGACTTAAGAATAGAATTGGAGAGACTTTCGTTGAATCCACTGATTACTATCACCGATGAAATTTCGAATTTTATAATGAACCGACGGGGTTTCTCGATGATATCATTTAATGTACAAAGTTTACGAACTCATTCGGAAGATATTTCTGCAAGTCTGACAAAATCAATCAACACTCTCGTTTTATGTGAAACTAATTTGAAAAATAATGAGCCAATAAATATTCCCAATTTTCATTGTGTAAGTAGACAGAAACATAGTACTTCTCGATATGGTGGAGTAGCTATACTAAAAAACAATGATAATTCATTGAGGGTTCATACAGAAATGCAAGAATACATCAATAACATGAGCTTCAGTCAAACAACCACTTCTGAATCTACTGTAGGAGAATTTTGTGCAGCTATTAGTCAACTTGATGAGAACAGAAAACTCGTTATTGCATCAATTTATATTAAAGTAAATCAAAAAATAGATGATGTGATGGATTTTCTAGGTTTTCATCTAGCTCCATTTGCTACAGCATCGGCACAAATTTTCCGTTCTGGAGATATATATTCACGAATGCCTGTTATTTTATCTGGTGATTTTAATACAGACTTCAAGAGAGAAGAATCTACTCCACTCATTGAATACTTGAGAGAAGTATTCAATCTTGAAATGATAAATGATAAAAATATACCCACCACGAGATATGGCACAACGATCGATGCAGTTTTTACTAGATACATTGAAAACATCGAATGTATGTCACTGTTCACGTATTTTAGTTACCATAAAATATTGGTTTCATTCATGAACTTTGAAACTCATGATGAAGGTGTAACTGATAATAGAATGATTGTAAGTAATTGAAAAAGGACTTAGCGACGATAATGAATATTTAGTTTTTTTTTAAAATGTGTGTATCATCAAAATGATTGTAGAGTATTGTATATGTAGTTTAATAAAAATATTGATTTTAGACTTAGTCTAATTTTATTATTTCCTATTATCATTCTCAATTTCCATGGATAAAATTGAGATTGATGATGCGATTTTTATACTTTTAATGGAATATTATTCCGAAAATTTGAATTAAATGTCCACAATGTGAATAAAAGTTTCACTTTTACCGTGGTTTCGTAAAACCACACAATCTTTTTTTTCTTTTGTCCCGTCCCAGTATTCTTTTATAATTATTAGATTAACCATTAGGGTGTCCCTTAAAATTCAACTTCAATATATTTTTACGCATACCTTCTAAAAAGTTTCGTATGGACCTAATATAGTCTAGAAATAAATATTAGCCCGATTTATAAACGATAACCCGTGCCGACTTGAGTTTTTAACTTGTCCATACAAGGTGCGCGGGAGTAGCGCGGCGACCTGTTACTGCGAGTTTCAATTGTCATTTTATAAGTGATTTCTAACATTTTTAGTGCGTTGTTGTTTATTTTGTGAAAATGTCTGTGGAATTACGAAGTGATAAACAAAATATTTTCCTTATCGGACTGCCAAGCCACCAGATAAATGGTGCAAAATTACCATCTAATCGACAAGTTCTTACCGTTTTATTTTACAATATTCGTGAAGTCAAGCTGACTGTTAGTGAAAGTGCGAATCTTGTTATAACAGAGTGCATTATATTTTGGGAAAAAGCTAGAATTCCTACGAAGGCAATCCCTAACTGCGTGAAGAAACTTGTTGATTTATATCATGTTTGGAGGGACCTGCAAAAAAACTGTAAGAAAACTCAGTTGACTTTCAAGAATCGTGAAAATAATTTTGTAAAAGACCTTGATAACTTATTTGATATTGCACATGCAGATGCCTTTGACAGCATGAAGACAGAGGAAGACAACGATTTCTTAAGGAAACAGAGAGAGCCCGGTCGACCGGGATGCTTAGGTGGAATCGACAAAAATTTGGCGGAGAAAGAAGAACGAGTTAGGCAAAGACGATTGGAAGAAGAGGAAAGAAAGGTAAAACAAAGAGAGTTATTGGCTGTTGCATCTACTTCTTCGATAGATAACTTGGAATGTCTTGAGAATTCGGATGAGGAACAGATTTCGAACTCTGAACTTAGTACTCAGATTCCTTGCCCTGAAAAAAGTTTTAAAAGAGGCACAAAAAGTTTAATAACTCCAAAACTGGTAGCAGCTTTAGATCGATGCCAATTAAGCATAAGGGACTCAGTTTACATTCTCCATGCGGTTGTAGAAGCGCTTGGTCTGAACAGCGATGATTTCCCTATAAACAAATCCTCGATTCAGCGAGTTCGTACTCAAGCGAGAAAATCCAGGGCAGAAGCAATAAAAACTGACTTCCAGAATAATTTGCCTGACGTAGTCACAATTCATTGGGATGGAAAACTATTACCTGGATTGGATGTACGAAGTTCAAAAGAAGAACGCTTGCCAATTATTGCTTCATTTGACGATAGAGAACAGCTTCTTGCAGTACCGAAATTAGAGAGTTCTTCTGGAAAACATCAAGCTAAAGCTATTTCAACTGCTCTCTTTGACTGGACCCTCCATGACAAAGTACAGATAATGTGCTGCGATACAACAGCTTCCAATACTGGCCGTTTCAGTGGAGCTTGTGCTATTTTGGAGCAGACTTTAGAAAGGGAATTGCTGCTTTTTGCTTGTTGTCATCATGTTTATGAGTTGGTCCTTAAAGCTGTTTTTGAAACAAAGGTAAAACATATTACAAGTAGCCCAGATATTCCAATTTTCAAAAAGTTAAGAGATAATTGGAAAAATATTATCACTGATAACATTGAGTCACCTCTAAATTTCGTTGAAGCACATATTGCTAAAACAAACATTACATCTTTGTTAACTTTTTATAAGACTGAACTGGAAAAATCTTTTGTTAGAGACGATTACCGCGAATTGGTTGAACTATGCGTTGTGTTCTTAGGAGGAGACACAGAGAATAAACTAAAACTCTGGCCCCCCGGAGCTTTGCATCAAGCGCGATGGATGGCGAGAGCAATCTATTCTATAAAAATATGTTTGCTTCAATCGCAACTTAAAATTACTGCAAAGGACAAAAATGCTCTACAAGATGTTTGTTTATTTATCGTCACCTTGTATACCAAACCTTGGCTCGAATGTACAATGGCAGTTAAAGCACCTAACCAAGACTTGTCCTTTTTGAAAGCTCTAAAAGAATATGAAAAAGTAGACGCGACAAGTTCCAAGGCATCCATAAGCAAGTTTATTCATCATTTATGATATTTGTGTGAAGAAACAGTCATGTTATCACTCTTTGATGAAGAAGTTGATACCAAAACCAAGACAAAAATGATTAATAATTTAAACAGAGACGAAAGTTCAGATTCCTCTAATCGCTACGTCCCATCGAAGGAAGATATTACGCAAAATTTGTTTGGTAAGTACTTAATATTTTCATGTTTCTTTTTCAAAGTTTTGTGGTTTAGTTTTTGCTTATTTTAATGGTTTTTTCTTTATTTCAGATATGACGCTGGATGATTTTGTGACTCAAAGAAGCAAACGATTTCTATCTCGACTACAGATCGACGACAGTTTTCTTCGGGAAGACGTATCTTCGTGGGGTGACAATCTTGCTTTTTTTGGAAGCTAGAAGGCGATTAAATCGTTTGAAGGTCGTAAATGACACTGCTGAAAGAGCTGTTAAATTAATGCAAGATTTTAATGGTCTTATCACGGCTGAAGAAGAGCAAAAACAGTTTTTGTTGCGTTGTGTTCAGGAACATAGAAATGTGTATCCAGACTGTAAAAAAACTACACTAAAGAGAAGTTATCCTAATTAATTATTATTATAATTTGTATTTAAATAAAAGTTTGTATTGATATTTTTTTAGTTTTACTCATATTTACTTTATTTGTTGCATTTTAATTAGTTTTGGATCAAACCAAAATGTCAGACCAAAACACCGTTTTTTATTAAACTTTAGAGCTCGGTAGGCACGGGTTGCAATCATGCTACAGATATGAAATTTCATATTTAAGTACATTTTAGCATTTATAAAAAAATTGGAGGGTATGCGTTTCGAAATTCTAAAAAAATTTTTTTTTGCCATATAAGGGACACCCTATTAACCATGTAGATGAACTGGCTGTCGAAACTGATACTGGCTCTTATATTAGGCATTTCAAAGATAATAGGAAAGGATAAATTTCATGGCGTGAACTTATATTAACTGGCTCTTATATTAGGCATTTCAAAGATAAGAGGAAAGGATAAATTTCATGGCGTGAACTTATATTAACTGGCTCTTATATTAGGCATTTCAAAGATAATAGGAAAGGATAAATTTCATGGCGTGAACTTATAATCCAGTGACGTAATTGAAAAGCTTTAGAAAGGGCACAGCGACAGTATTTAGGGAGTGATCTGTGGTAAACGCACTTGATTTTAACATCGAAAGTATTCAGTTTTAGGCAAGATTCTTCTTCTTCTAAATTAATTATTTCGTGGTCCAATATTTGTTTCAAAAAGGTTGCTTTTATGGCGCCTTTTGTTTATTTATGCCGTGTTCCTTTGGTATAGCTTTCGGTGATTTCAAATACTTGTGAAAGTGGAAAGTCTTCGTCGCTCCAGGTAATTCCGTGTTGGCTTATAGTCACCCAATAATTTCTATTTCGGATCTTTTGTCTTAATTGATCGAAAGGTAGATAAGGTTCGACCAGCCAGTGTCCCAAGGAGTTCTGCTCGATACCAACTATTGCTATTTCCTTTGGAATGAACTTCTCGTTGTTGTCCCAAAATTCCTGTAAATCGACGACAATATCCATTAGTTGGGGCATTGGAATGTAATCTTGAGATTCTCGTCCAGAACTATTTGGTCGGGTTCTGTCTCTTCTGGACATTTTCGGTAGGCTGATTCTGTGGAAATTATTTTCTTGTGGCAAAACATAACTTTATAGCTTAGTTTTCTTGTTACCCAGAGTAAGTAGAAAGTAAGCATTATTATCGTTATCAATATTCCGTAGATAAAATATTCTAAGGAATTTTCTTTTTCAACCGGTTCTCTCTACCTTGAAGTTCTCTATATATTTGTATCAAAGTGAAATCGAAAGATAAATACTTGTTATTGTTTACTTTTATTGTATCGAAAAGGGGTTTGTATTGCCTGATTCCTGGCGCGATAAGGGTTAAGTTCTGGGAAAGACGAGGTTGCGGATAGGGCACGTATTTTTTTTTGTCATAAACATTGATTACTTGGAGATTTTCTATTTGTATGATGTATTTAGAAGTCAGGATTCCGCACCCGTCCACTCGGATATGCTTCATTACTCCTGACTCATTCTTAATCTGAATAACCTGGGGTTTTGGAAGTGAGTACAACCATCCTTTTCCGTCTTCTAATGGTTTCCAAAAAGGTTTAGAAGTTTTAGATATCACGAAACAAAATTTTATTTTTGAGCAGTAAGTCAGTTTCGCAGATTGGTTGAATGCTAGTGTTATACTGAATGTAGTTAAGCTTACAGATTCGCATTTCTTTAAATTTTTGACAATGAGTTATCTCGTTCCTTTTGAGTAACACATACTCTTCTTTGCTCTGGTGTGTTACAGAATACGCGTTTAATTTGAATAATTCATACTTATCACGTTAGATTAGTGGAATGTGCATTGTTAGGAGGATTTGACCTTTGAAGAAGTCGTGGGTTAGCGTGAACATCCTATAGACTTCGCCTGAATAAATTGCACTCATTTGAAAAGGAGTTAGATGTGGTTGACCTTGCTTCACAAACTCTCCTATAGCCTTTTTCAGTACATTCGATCCAAATCAATGTGGGGATAGTTGTCCTTGTAAAGCTTAAGTGACGGTTGTGGTGATAATTTTCAAATAATCCAAATAAGATTCAAAACAAGCCTGAGTCACATAACTGTATGCTTTCAGATGAGTCGTATAGGTGTTATAAGCTGGACTAGGTTTTAATAAGCGCCCCGAGACCTTCTTCAGAGGATTCCTATATTTATATTGACTGTTAATTAACCGCTTTAGTCGAATTTGTTCGAAGTATAGATCTAACTTTACAAGTTGGGTGTAGTTTTCTAAATGTATTGTCAATAGTCCTGAAGAGATTTTTAGCCTATCAAATTGTTCTGTATAGCGTTGAAGGGATTGCTGATCATTTGTTTGGGAAAATAGAAATTGATCGGCTGTAGCATCTGTAGGATGAAATAATTGATAGATTAGTTGAAGGAAGAAATCTGTTTTCTGGGTTATTCTGTGATAATCATCCATTCGGAGGTATGATTCGCAGTCGAGTTTGTGTATCACTTCCTGGCATTTTTGGATAGCATCTTCCAGTTCGAAGCATTGTATTGTCGGTTGATATGTGGTTATATCCATTATGTCAATTTGGGAAAATAGTTTGCACTCGCCTCTTATAAATCGGACATCTCTCAAAGCTTCGTAGTATAAACCAGTGTTCAAGTCGAATCGATTGATCTGGATCCCAATAACAGATACGATGAAGAAGGTGAGAAACGTACTGATAATCTGCATTCTGGTCATGGTTTCTATAAAAATGCATTATCAGTTAGGGTCGGTGTAAAGGATTTTATGACAACTTAACCTAGTTTACGGGGTTTATTCAAAAAGGGTTTACTGGCGAACTATGCCTACGATTGATTATCGGGTTTTCAATATCTGGTTCGGGAGGATCTCTGCGGCGTGGTTCCGAACTTGAATTGGAAAAGGTTTGTATTTCGTTTTCAGTTTGTTGGGTTGCATATCGGTGTATCAAATAATTGGTGAAAGTCCCCCAAATCGGTCCGAATAACCGAACACTACATCCATACAATTCATGAAGAGTATAACCGTGCAAAATTATACCAATAATAATTTTTAACAGTCGAAAAGTAAGGTAGAACCTGAATACTGTTACGCTATAGTTACTTATTGTATTGAAAATATCATAAAGTTTTCCCCATGCTTTCGCAAGGATCTCTGTAATTGCATCTTCATCGAGTAGCGTATTTATTTTTATTCCTTCGTCGGCTACAATGTGTCCAGTAGCTGCTCCTCGAGCAATGGTGATAAGTATTGCTGATCTTTCTATAGGAAACATCATATACTCTTGTAGCCGTTTGATGTCTTTATTGGAATAGATTCTGGTCGTAGCCAATCCAGGAGCTTTTTCATAGTTCCATGTGTAGTTAGTTAATGCTGCCAGTTGTTTAGGTGCAGGCACAGGCGAAACTCCGGGATATTACTCATACCACTGGCGCCCTATCTTATACATAAGTGCCAAAAACGGATTGCAATCGATTTGTGTTCCCGTTTTTATTAGTATATGGGTTCGGGGTAGCATATAAAATGTCTCGTTTCCTCTTGGAAGGTAGCTGGTGGTAGCATTCCTTCGTATCCCTTATCGTTACTTTTACTGCAATACATTGTCCGAATCAGATTTTCTCTCTGGATCCATGAGCAATGTACCCCGGCTTCTTGAGTACTCGCAATGCGAATTCGTCAGGTGCTAGAGTGGCTATGATGATGGCATTTTGTAGGATTTTCCGTTCCGGTTCACATTGTTGTGTTGCGAGGTCTATTTGTTGACGACCTAGGATGGTTTTCAAATCCAAAGATCGGAAATTCCTAGATTTATCTAATATAAATAGTCGTGGATGGTCTGTTTTTGATAGCGTAAGGTCACAGTTCTTCACGATTCCTTCATCTGTCAACGCGAAAGTGAATCCTGTATAAGTTACCGTACTAACTGACTCCGTTTGGTTGCCATTTTTGATTAGTGTCATCTTGTTCGCTTTTCCATCGTATATGCGAAAAAATGATGGGTGTTGCAGTTGTTTTGTGGTATGGTATCCCAGAAAGTATGACTTCCAATAAGGTCTAAACAGCTTCCTAATTGGTATGGACCTCGGTCTCCTGATTCTAAAATAACTCTATTTTTATTTATGTTCATAGACGCAAAATAATCTCGTAATGTGACTGTTATATAGCCAGTTACAACAGCGTTCTTCCAGGTTCCATAAGCATCGCTAAATGTGCTTCCGTCGCAATAACCTTCGTTGTCTGTGCTTCCTGCTAGGACAATTGGAAATGTTGTTGATTGATTTGCTTGAAGATTGAAATGAATCCCATAAAGTTCATAAATCTCTTCATCGTGAATATCTTGACAACGATGGTAGCTAACTTCTTTAATGTATTTGATATTGTCGTTGGTTGTACCGAAGAAATGAGAAAGAATCCCACATATACGAACTAATCTATGGATTTCGATTTGACACTGAAATACGTGAATGGCGGTAAACGTTGTAGTTTGTAAGAGTTGGATATCCAGTTGCTCTACCTTAGGAGAGACTACGGTATCTTGACAATCTTTGATATCTTCTGATTTGTACCCGAATTGTAAATTCGCAATTGGCCGAAATAAAATGTAAGTAATTATCATTAAAGTATGTTAAGTTTTCATTACTGGTGTGAATTGATAGTTTACTCTTGAAATTTTCCATTCCAGGATAATATAACCCGTGCGGAATGGTGGGGGAAATTCTTAATGGAGATGAGTCTGTAACAGTTTTACGTGCTCAGGTTAGCCCCTAATCAATTTCATAAATAAAGTAACTAAATTAACAACAATATAATTATCAGGGCTCCACCAGGATTTTTAATCACGGTTCCTGAAACCGGTCCATAGCTAAGAATTCTTATTCTTAGGGTAGAGAAAGTGGAGGAAGGTGCTGTTGAAGAATAAACATTCAATTAACAATATGTCGATATTTATTAACAATAAAAATTAACAAAATAAGTACTTATCAAAATCAATTAAATTTCACTCATACACTCACACTATAATTAATTAAAACTTATAAACTACAGCCTAACTGTCGGCTGACCAGGACAACTTAAAAGTACAGCCTAACTGTCAGCTGACCAGGACCAATGAGTCTCTCTGCGCAAGGACTGCAGTGCGACAGAGACCGTCTAGCCTAACTATCGGCTAACCAGAACTATTTAATTACTCTGCACAAAGACAACAGTGTGACAGAGATCGTCTAGCTTAACTATCGGCTAACCAGAACTGACTTAACACTATTAACACTCTCTATCACGCATGACCCACACTAATCTTCACACACATAACCCACACTTGTATGATTTTATTTTATAAATTTTAGTTTAACAAAATTGACTGTACTTAATTTTAATTAAATATTCTAATTTAATTATTCAATTATTAGTAATTAGTGAAACGATATTTCCAAATTTACAATCAAATTCCAAAACTTAACGAACACTCGATTGCAAATTCCGAATGTAATTTTTATTTCTATATTAAAATATTAAATAGATTAAAATTCCTCAGTAACTTATTGTCGTGGTCTTAATAATATACTAATAATTATCTAGAACAAGAGGCTTAATACCTTGAATTAACTTTTGCTAATTAAATCAATCACGATATAAACTTTTACAATCAAGGTCAAAATTATTAACATAAAATTATTGTTGTAATTTAATTAATTGTAACTAACTTTTCCTGTGAATTTTTCAACCCAAAATAACTTATTTCTTGGACTTAATGTCCACGCCAATAATTATTAATTTTTAGTAAATTTTAATTTAACTAATTCACGGACTTAATCCCCAAAATTAAAAAATTTATCATTAATAAATAAATTAGTTTTACAATAAAATATTTTTAATAATTAATTCTTAATAAAACATTCGATAATTTTCCAATAGTTTTATAAATTATAAAAGATTCGACACAAGTCGAAGCATTCAAATTCTGTTAGCTAGAACATTTGCTAGCTTAGTTGTATATGACCTTGGGTATTGGAAGTTACTGCGACACAAAAATGTACTGACGCTCGACCAAAATTCCACGGATAAAAGTTTGTCGATTATTTTTTCCAAGTGATAAAATTACTCAATTTTTCTTAAGTTAATTATTATAAAAATTATAACAATAAATTTAACGAATTTTTCGGAAGTTAATTAAATCATTGATAAATTTCTAGTTGTTAAATTTTTCCCGCAAGGTCGATTGAGTGACTCTCGGGTATAAGCCCCCCAAGAAAATCACTCAGTACAAACTAGCAAATGTTCAACTATTATTTATTGAAATAATCGTCGATTAAACTATCCAATTGATAATTAAATAGGAGAAGTAACTGGGAATTGGGTAAACCGCAGTCCACTTCTTTCCAACAGAGTAATAATTGATACCTTGACGAATAAAGTGATGATCTAACTCTCTTATTGAGGATAAAGTCCTAGTTGTAGTATCCTTCGTCTCGTCACTACTCCGGGGATCGGTCCTTCTCGATTTCCGTGGCACTATGTTTGGCGGTCACACTACTTCTCCCTTTTCCACTGCACGGCTCACCTAATTTAACCCAAAACTACCCCCTCCTATTCTCCCCTTAGGCCCGAAGATCGAGACGCGCCAGTGCTATGTCGAATAATTATCGATTCCCGGTGACTTATCGATTTAAGGTAATTTTACCCTGTTACATGTCATTTTGTTGTTCTGTAGGAGTAGCTTCGTCTTCACTAGCACTCGATTCCTCATCATCTCTGTTATCAAGTTCTTCCTCTTTCTGGATAGGATTGGGCAAATTAGGTAGATCGGCCCATCGTGTACTGGCTGCTCCTGGTTCTAACTCATCAATACTTGAAGTTGAGTCTCCGGATGAAACGAAAAGAGTTGATCGTCCCTTGGGTTTCTGTAATACTATCGTTGAAGATCTCTTGCGTCTTCCTTCATTCGATGTTTCAGTGGGCGGCGATACATAGTCGGGGTTTTTTCCTCTTTGGTCCCAGTAGTATGGTTTCGAATCTGATGAATGCTGCCGTAGGTAATTCAACGATCTTATTTCCTCTTTTCGGTTTTTCAGTTATTATTTCCTCATCCGTGTCTATGTCAAACGCAAACCGGAGTGCATTATGTGAACCTTCGTCCATATTAATAAGGGCGAAAGTGTAGAACCCCTTAGATTACAGCTAGGCAATCTTTTTTAGTACTGTTATAATTACGTTCAGCTTGTTTTAACAATCTGGAGAGATAGGCAATAGGGCGGTCTTCACCGATTTTCCCTTGGCTTAATACGGCCCCAATTGCAATATCAGAGGCATCTGTGGTAAAAATAAAAGTGTAACGGGTGGTTTATTTCCCGTTCATTCAGCCCCTTTTTAATTTTAAATAAAAATGAAACACAATAAATAAAAATGATTCTAAATTAAGTCAGGGCGCCACCAGGATTTTCGACGCGGTTCCTGGAACCGGGAAACCAGAGCTTAGCTTATAATCTACAGGGAGAGAGAGTGGAGGAAGGTCTACTGAAATGAATAAATTTTTATTAACAATTATAACTGGTATTTATTTAACAGCAAAAAAGAATGAACAATTCGTGCACTTGCGCGTACACCACTCACTTGCAACAACTCACTTAATACTATGACTTATAACTACTGGAGGATTTCGGGCTAAACCGGCTACTCCGACTTAGTGTTAGTCCTCTACTCGGCAATTCTTCAACAAGTAGAAAACGTCGCACCAAGATTTGATTACCCTACTCGGCAAACCATCAACAAGTAGGGATCGTCATAAAAAGGTTCCTAATCCCACAGTACCCTCATATGAAACGTCTATACTGTGGTTTCTAACTACGTCGCGCTGTCCACCGGACCCTCACGCTCTAGGACGGTACGAAATTACTCTACTCGGCAATTCATCAACAAGTAGAGAACGCGTACACTCACACACTCAACCCCCCACGATCTTTACACACAAACCCCACACTTCTCCACACGCACACTCAATTACTTTATTTTATTTGTTAAAATATTAAAAGAAATCGACAAAAATTTACTTTTGCAAATTATTACATGGACTCAACTATTCAGTCATTAGCTAGTAATTAAAATTTTCCGAATATTTTTCAGTTAATACATTATTTTCGATTAACAACTTTACCACTAAAATCCGAATTTAATCCGACTTATAATTTAGACTTAAAAATTAGTCACGAGTTTAATTTTCAACATAAAATAATTTCATTTTCTTTTAGATTTTTTTAAAATTTTAATTTAACGAATCTCGAACTTATAATCCCCGTTGCTAGCTAGATTCTTAAGAATTTTTCACAATGACGAAATTAACACGATAATTTTTCCGGAACTTAATTTCAACATAATATTCAACCGCGTGGAATTTTTGACTAGGTAATTATTATTATTGTTCTTATCGACTGGATAATTAATTAACAATAATTAATTAACAATAATTTCAGATCAATGTAAAAATAAACTCCAATAATTATCCACGGGTGTTTCCAATTTTTTTTCGATTTCGTCGTAACTTCTCAATACTTAATTTCCAGTAAATAAAATACGTTCAAATAAATAATATAATTAATTTTCAATACAAATTATATTAATAAATGATAATTCAATTGTTTTACGTTATACTAATGTCCAGTTGTTAATTTTATAATTTACTGGGTGATGAAATTCACAAGGAATTTGCGCGCTCAAAAATTGGACGCCGTTATTCGTAACTGCGTAGCAAGTTTCGACCTCGGGTACCGAATACTCTTGTCGTGTCGACTGGAACCTTCTCGATGTTCTGAATTTAATTAATAAAAATCAATTTAATTAAACCAATCTAAGGTGTTAACAATTATTAACCAGCTGTATTAATAAATTAATTATTCACGACTTGCAAACCGAAGAGGTCTAAAACATTTCCCTCGTATAAAATCTCCAAGAAGAATGCTCAAACTATTAACGAACCAAGTCAATTAAATTAATTAATTATTATTAAGCAAGATTTTATAAACAATTTGAATTATCATTTATTAAATCAATAATTGAGACATAGTGGAATTAATGAGCCGGGTATAAACCTCAAGGCTCAACGAAGAGACAAAATTTCAATAGCTTGATAATTTTAATAAAAGTACAGAACTCTGGTATGAGATTTAGCTTCCTTCTTGGTTACTCAGCAGACGATGTCACTAGTTTGTAAACTTCATTACTTCTGCCTACACCACTCGTGGCTCGTCTATATAACAGCCCCAAAATACCCCCTCCTACTTAATACTAGTCGGGTCCCGAAAACCGAGACGCGCCAGTGCTGCGTCGAATTATGACCACGTGTGATCAGTTTTGTCGATAAAGGACAAATTACCCGGTTACAAAAGGTTGATTAAAATCTAGATATTGAAGTACTGGAGCTGTGCATAAGGCTTTTCGTAAATCGTCAAAGCTTTCCTGTTGAGCTGAAGTCCATACGTAAGGTTCATCCTTTTTAAGAAGCTCAGTCATAGACTTTGCTCGAGAATTTTTCTATGACCTCGGTTCTCTTACGATCCGGTTGCACTCCTCCATCGCCGATGATATGACCGAGGTATGCAACTTGAGTGTTCAAAAATTCACACTTGTCGGGTTGTAGTGATAGATTAGCATCGGATCATTTTTGGAACAATCTCCGTACTCGAATGCCGCGTTCCTCTAATGATGAAGCAAACACTACTATGTCGTTAAGATAAACAAACAGCTCGATATCCTGTAAGCCTAGTAGAACACGGTCTATCATCGTTGAAAAGTAGCTGAAGCATTCTTTAATTCAAATGGCATTCTGACATAATGGTAGTTGCCATTAAAAGTGCTAAGTGCTGTTTTAGCTTGGTTTTTTGGTTCCATTTCGATTTGATGGAATCCACTAACTAAATCAAATGTCGAAAAATACTTTGCGCCACCTAATCTGTCAAGTATTTCAACAGTATTAGGTAAGGGATAAGCGTCGGAAATAGTTTTTTCATTTAATTGCCGGAAGTCTATGACCATTAGATACTGTTTTTCCCTTTTTGAATTGCTCTTCTTGGGCACAATCCAAAGTGGTGAGTTGTATGCTGAATCTGATTCTGTGATAATACCATTGGCTAGCAATTTTTGTGCCTGGCGACTTATTTCTTCTTAATGAACAGGAGGATACCGATATTGTAGGACAGTTATGGGAACGTCATCTGTGGTAGGAATAGAATGTCTTAACACATTAGTGGATTGGAGAGTATCCCCAGGAAGGTGAAATAAGTAAGAGAATTCTTCGATTGGTTTGTAAACGTGTTCCTTTTTCTCTGTATTTAAGTGTTATAGTCGCAATCTGTCACAGATCCTTTTGAATCGAGTTAGAGAAGTTTCCGGCGTGTCACTGTGAGAATCTTCGTCAAAGGAATCTTCTGAGCTCCCAACATACTCAAATGGTACAAGTTCTTGAGCTGGAATTTGTAATTGAATATCATCTTCATGAGCGTTTATAGCGAGAACATAACATTTGCCGTTCCGGTTGGTGACTACTCAATTTCCAATAAAAACATTTTCAGGAGTTTCAATTTGAGATAGAAATCCTGTAGTTAAATTTGACTTCTGTAGGTTTATTGATATAACACTTGGTGTTCTTGCTTTCAGGGTGAAAGTCGAAAATTCGTCACTGGATTGTGGTGAGTAAGTTTGAGGTGGGTCACATGTGTCTTCATTTGTATTTTCGAATGGTATCGGATAGATAGGTCTTGAGTCAGCTACGATAGTATTGTGATGAAATGATATCTCGACTTTTTCGTTGGTTAGGAAATCGATTCCAACCATTCCATTCGTAGATATTAGGAGAGGGTTCTCCAGAATATGAAATACTTCAGGTTCTTTGAAGAAAGTTGTTTCCGTCGTTCCTAATGTACTCAATCATTCGGGCGTAATAACTTTGATTGAGACCGAGTTATAGGTATTGATGATAGCTCGTGACGCTAGTGAATCTGGTCTAATGATGTTAATATCGGCGCCTGTGTCTACAAGAAATCTAGCTCTTCCATTTGTGAATTCTGGTGTCTTGAGTGTGACGACTGGTCCTTTTCCTTGAATTTTTTGTACACACGGCGACTGGTCGATTGTTAGAAATTTGATTGTTGGGAGACGCACTTCCGGACCGTTTGAGTTGCTTAGTATCGCGTCGTTCCACTGAGTCGCATTGGGGCTTAAAGCTTCCCCGTAAGTTGAACTTGACCTTGCTACGTTTGAAAGATTATGATTACGATCATTATAATAACCGCTAGTAGAAATGTTATTAAAATTCTTTTTTTTCCCTCCGGGGGTAAAGCGTCAACTTTAGCCCCGCTGCGCTAAACGAAGTTTCCGCTATACGCCTTCGTCAGGGAAAAAAATAGTATACTCTCCTCGGGAAGTAGATAAGAAAGCCTTAGATCACAAGTTTGTTGAGTAAAAGAAAAACTTCGCTACTATGAGGATTGCAAAAATTTCGCCAGAAAATTTGGCCGGTGGTTGTCAGGGCTAGGAGATCGTAAACAGGGTCGAAAACAAAGATCATTATCTCTATAATCTATCATTTTGAAATTTCCTTTAAAATAATTAATACATAATAACCCTTATGCAAATAATGAAGCAATACTAGTAATAATATTTTCAGTTAATTATAATTAATATTAATTTAAATAATTTAATTCATTATGTCAATAAAATAATTTACTCAATAATAATATAATCATTTAATTCCGTTAATAATAATTTCCAATTAATTATAATGATAATTGTTATGACGATTGAAGAGGCAACGATTAAAACCATAATTGGCGCACAACAGCTTGACATTAGTTGACCGATAGCAAATGGCACTTTGCTGTGCCATTAATCAACATTCTTGGCCCAGCAATAACCCAGTCTAGAGCCGATTTCCAAACTTTGTATAAGTTGGGAAGTAAAAATGAAAAGCTATAGATCACATGTAACTGTTGGCCGAGGTAAAGCCGAGTGTAATATACTATGAACCGAACCATGAAAGCAATCGAAGTGATGCTGTGGAAAAAAATTTGCAACGATTTTCAAAGAATGGATTGATGTAATGCTAACTTGGGACTAATCATATCTTTCCTAAACTAAGCACAGAGAACGAGAAGGTGAGGTTCTTAATAGGTGGCAATCCCCGTCTACAATCTTTTGAAGCCTTTAAAAAATTCTCTACCTCATTAAAAACCAAAAAAAAACTCACACATATTTCTACAAAAAGACATTTTTGCAGAAAAAGCCGGAATAACTTTCTAAGATTACAAAACAGACGTTCTTATGAGAACTCCACTTTCGAAATCTGTAGTGAAAGCAATGTCTTCTCGATTTTTGTAAAATTATTTATTTTCATCGCAGGAAGCTTAGAAACAAGTCACGATTTAAAAATAAGCGTCTTTAACTTAATATCCTGAAAACGAAGAAATGATAAGTGTTTAACCTCAAGAAAAATTGTTTTTGTTGAGTAATGACTTAATTCCACAAGCGCCGATAAATAAATGGAAGTGAAAGCCCATTCTGCATTCTTGTCTGACTACGTCCTCTCATACAAAAACAATCTCGGATGAGCGCATCAAAATTATAAGTAGAAAATATTTTTTGCACTACCTGAAAATTATACGGCTGTTCTTCGTCCAATGCAGTATGATCCTTTTTCTTGCCAATTGACTGAAGTTCGTGAAAAGCATTTAATCTAAAAACAAAAGATGATGATTGATTATTCGTGAATAGCATTAAATCAGTGAAACAGATGAATACAGGACATCCCTGCAACACGCTATCAATTTTAATTGCAAATGCCATAAAGTTTCGTCTAGCATAACCTTTTTCTAATTCCTTCGAGATCAAAAACTTAGGTTTACGCCTTTTGTAATATTGATATGATCTAAAAATACAATTTTCATGTACTTGTGAGTTTTTCGAGTTTAACAGTGTAGCTTCCATTTAGTAAGATTACTTTTAAAAATTTTTAAACTACAATAGCTTTCAGAAAAATTAGGAAAACAGTTAACCCTAAAGACCATCCTAGTAACTTCCCGCTAATTCCGCTACTAAGCGCTTGAAATTGCACGCATGACGTTTTTGAGCTCTCCGAGCCCAAAAATTTAATGCATGTGTAATTTTGAGCTCGTCTAGCTCAGAGAGTTGGGGGTTCTATGATTTTGAGCTCGTCAAGGTCGAAAGTCTAATGGCATCTATATAATAAACCGTTTTTTGAAATTTTCATACTTCAAATATTTTTGAATGAATAAACTGAAGTGGGGGGTATAGATACTTTTGAATTTGAATATTAACATGGTTAATGATTTGGAGAGGGGTATTTATATGTTATTTTATCTGTTTATTCGTAATAATTCTCATTTAATAACTATCATTATCTTATCTTATATTAGTTATTATCTATAAAATCATTTTATTTTTATTATTAATTTTTATTATTAAATTTTTCATATTAAATATGACCATTTTAATCAGACAAGGCTGTTATAATAGGATTATCGATTAATTAATCAGCTTATCAGCTGTATTAGTCATTTATTAACAACAAATGACTCATTTTTCTGAGAATTTTATCATAATTATCCCCTAATTCAATCAATTTTTGGTGTGGATTCGGATTATAAGACTCAGTAATACTCACAACATATCCATAGTTCTAAAAGTTTAGCCGCGTGTGCAGTAGTTCAACGGATGGTGCTATCTTTGTAGATCAGTTTTTTAAAGTGTTTGGTATCGAATTTCTTATTGAAAACCACGACTTGTTGGATGTTCTCAGAGTCTTGACTGTCTCCCCAGCACCTCCAACTTATAGACACCATTGATGAGCAAATTGAAATACTCAAGCATTTGAGAAATAACGAAAAGAATATTCTTACGTCTCGCAGTTGTTGATATGATGCTATTAACGATTTAGTCTATCCAGACTTCAAAATTAATGTTGACAACTACTCAGAACATTCAGCCACTTTTGAACTATTCACTATTTATTCAACTGCAAGCATCTTTATTAATCAAGCTCGTGAAATTGCTCAAGTTATTACGGGTATTATGAAATTATCAGCACTAAAGAAGCGTATGACTCAACAGGAAATAATCAAATAGATTTCAAAATTGGAGCTACTGAAAAAACGCTTAGCAAAGTAGATAAGATGGAAATCGTTATCGATGTTACCGGTTTCGAAAAACATTGTGAAGAGTTCATAGAAAAAGAACTCTGCGCCATTAATGTTTCCGATGATATAATTTCTAGAGGTGCATATGAGTGTAAATATTACTCATTTAAGCCACTATATGATAACCCCAACGAAGGATTAGTTATCGAAACGATAGAACACCGGGGTTTCAAGCATGGATTATCACGGGACTCAGGGGTTACATCATATGATCTCATCAAAATCATCTTGAAAAACTTGTCTGACAACGCAGGAACTATTTATGTACAGGGTTTGTGGAAAGCAAGATGGCTGATCCAGATGATTTCAGATCCCTGTCCTCCAATCATCAATATCGAAAACATGCGGTTATACTCTGTCGATGCTGTAAGTCATTACCCTCCGTTTCGCTCCCCAAATCGATGTAACCATTTATTGACTTCAAATTAAACTTGCGCCTATGAACTCGCACAAAGATTCAAGCAATGGATTATGGAATTTTAGGGTACTGGAGCATCATATGAAAAATCCATTGAAATTTTCTATAATCTCAAGTATTTAACCAAGATGCATGCTATTGATCTAGCTTGCTTAGATGAGAAATTTTTCCTCAGAGTCGCTCCAAAGCAGATAAGAGATATTTGGGATAAACTACCAGGTATATTAAAGAGGAATAAATCAATCCAGGATTACCAATACTGCATGGAGCATTACCCACCTGAAGAAAAAAATAATAGTCATGTTTGTGACATTTGGCTTTACCCAATTCAAAAAAATTGTTATGAATGTAGAAGAAAAAAATAAATGTTAATGTAAAATTAGGTTAAGAAATAAATAATAAAGCGTTGATTAAATTAAAAATAAAATTTTTTTATTTATTCTATATCCTTAATCATCACAATTTATGTTATTTTTCTAACATTACTACTTATGGGATTATATTCAATAATGCGATCAAGTAATATTAGACAGTATGCAGCAGTATGATCCGGAAACTGATTTTCCGATTTAAATTCAATTCGTATATCAACAGGTTCTGATTTGATTGATTCATTTTGCTTTGAGTATTTATAATGTAGAGTGGTGCGTCAGTTAGAAATTTAGCTTTCGTCAATAGAGGCTCTGGATCTTTATTATAGTATGAAACTTCAAAATTAGTAAATATATCATATATTAATGCATACTGATTTCTACTTATGTTAAGATTCAAATTTCCATAAGGATAACTCTGAGAATTTAGAAATAGCTTCACATGTTTAATATTGCAATGATCGAATTTGCTTGCTTCTTTTGTTAAAACGTTTTTTCTTGCAGTTTGAAATCATAAAATTACGTATTGTGGTTTTTCCATCTGAGTAGAAGTCTTAATTCGCCAAACATGCTTGGTAGTTCTTGGTAGCAGTGGGTACTTATATAATTGCCATGTTCGGAAATTCAATGGGATCGCAGGATCATGAGAGATGAAGTTTAAGGGGGTATTCTGGTCTAGAGCCCTACTTTTTGGGTATTTTTCAAACTAGGATAAAAAAAAATTGAAAAAATTTTTTCTATCCATGTTTTCAAATATTTATTGATTTTCAAAGTATATAAAATGAAAAAAAAAAAGTCAACAATTCATCGAGTGACAGGTCGGTGAAGTGAGGGTTGCTAGTCAAACAGTGCTCCCTGATTGACATGATTCCAACCCTCGTAGAGATCTAAATCGAACAAACAAACAAAATTCTTCATTAGTAAAGATGTCGCTACATCTTGAACTTCGGCCAAAAAAAAAAAATTCACAAAATGGCGTCTACGTGAAAAAAAAATATTTTTTTTACCCCTGTTTTTCGACTTCTACGAAATTATTTAAAAATACTTCAAATTAAAATTTTCCAAAATTCTTAGCTCCAGTTATAAAGAGATGTATGAAGAATATTTTCACAAAATTTCAAAAGAATCGGTCAGATAGAACTAAAGATATCGTGTCAACCACCTCAACAAAAGGAGTTTTGAGAAAAACGCGTTGAAATTTGAGAAAGATTTCCAGTTAAATAACTCAGATTATTATGTTTAATACTCACTATGGATTAATTGGTGATCCCATATCTATACATTGGACCTTCTTTTCTCAAAATCGAGATTTTTAAATTTCTATCTTCTAAACGAGCTGTTCTGCCTGCTTTTGAAGCAGCAGAATCTCGTAGTTCAGAGCGATCAATCCTCAGCTCGTCACGTCTAACAGCAAATGTGTGAGCTTCAGTACCAACGATGATGCCCATGAGTGCCATTATATTTAAAATCTTTAAAAAGCTTTTATTAAAAATAGCAACGGCTAAATGATTTGCAATTTTGATAGTTTGGGTTCCAGCGTGAATATGCTTTGGAGCAAAAATCCATATCAATAAATTGGGGGATTTATTATTATCTAGTGTTTCGAATCCTCGCTCCTTCCAGGTACCATCTCCAGAAACCGTCAAGTGCTTTGGATTTTCATGAGGCTCAGACTCAGATTGTAACTCTTGCTCTTCTTTTACTACTTTAGATATTACCTGATCGTAGATTGCATTTGTAGCTGAATGTTAATTTTCTAGGCAGCTGTAGTAAGTACTGATGCATAAGCCTTGGCATATATCCATGACACTACAAAAAATATTTATTCCTTCTCGTCCTACTCCTAAAAGTCTCATAGCTATCACGATTCGACGATTAATTTCATATGCTTTATTCCCCAATGGACACGATTGAATGTACTCATTATTTTCACAACTGGACTGCAACACAATTTCAAATCCTAGACCACGTGGTGCTGTTTGAGAAAATTTCATTTTCTCTTGGCAGGTAGCACATAGTATTAAAGTGGAGAGAGTTTGAAAAACTGAATAAAATTCGAGTAGACAGTACCCAAAATTTTTATTAATGATTATTTCTTCGTCTCTATAATTTTTTAATTTAGCTGCAGAAGCACCTATAAAACTAGTTTCACTTTCTACGGTTTATCGATTTGATAAAAATCGTCTCTTCTTTTTCCGATCAAGACAATTCCAGCTTCCCCGTGAACTATTCTTATCCATTTTTCAATTAATATTTAAAAAAAAAACTAAAAAACTTGTTATTTATTAACTAAGCGCTGAATACGTGTCTACTTAGCTCCAAGATCGAGACTAAACTGAACAGAAAAATATGTAAGTAATAATTTGTAAATTATGCTGTTGATTAATTATAGGAATAATGTTATAAATGAACGTGTGGATAATTGGCAAATAGTTTCAATTACAATTTATTAATTAGAAGAAAATATTATACGCAATAACAACTTAATGGTTCAAGAAAGACTGACAACTTACAAGTAGGCAATAATACAATAATCCCTATTGGTATATATGAGTAACAAATTAAATCGGATAATTAGAGAAATATATACACTACTGGAAAAAATTAAGGGATCAAAAAAAAATTCCAAATTTTTCGGTAGTTTTCAACAGGCCGTAACTTTGAGAGAAATGGTCGTACAGGAAATAAAAAAAAAGGAAATTGTAGCTCCAAGTGTCTAGTTTTTGGATTAGAACTTCAAAATTTTGTAGCCTCCGCGGTTTCTGAGTAATCGTAGAAAAACCAGCAACAAAAAAATTCTCAAAATTTTTTTAGTTTTTTTTTTTGGTCTACGGGCGTGGAAAAAATTTTTTTAGCTCAACCACCATAAGGATCGGATACTTTGTTCATTTAGCTTTAATTTATTTTTTTAAACACCCTGATACGTCCACTCCTCGCAGAGATATCGGTCTTCAAATGGAAAAGAATCTTTTTGTCTTTGATTATCGATATCTCAGCAACCAATGATCGCACAGAAAGTTAAAGGTGGGTTTCAAGAACTTTAATGAATTCCCCTTAACGACTGTCCATTGTTTTTTCGAAAAAAAATTTTTTCTTTCCGTCACATGAATTTGAAAATGCAACAAAAAAAGGGCTTCTAGTGGTTTTTTGGAAAATCAAGCGCTGGATCGAAAATATTGAGGAAACCACTAATGTTAAGTGTGCATTTTACAGTTCAATATGTCCACAAAAATCTTACAAAGAATCAAATTAATCCAGCCAGCCGTTTTTTTGTTTCACTTGATCGAATTTTTGAAAAAATTAAAGGATCACGTTTTTTGCTCTGAAAAGCTCATAATTTTTAAAAATGAGAAAAAAAAATGGTTTTTTCGAGCTTTTTCCACATTTTCGTTCCAAAAAGTGCTTAAATTTGAAAAAAAAAAATTCAAAAAAAAAAATTTTTTCGAAAAAAAAATTTAAAAAAAAAAATTTTTTTTTGTAAAAATTTTTTTTTTAACAAGTTAAGGAAACTCAAAAAACCATGGCCCAATGATTTTTATCACCTTTCCATCGCTGCATTCCTTAATTCTACTGATCTCCTTTTAATTAAATTAATAAAAAAAGTTAATACCCCCAATCGAATTTCGATTTTTTTCATACGCTTTTCGGAGTTTTTTTTTCTTTTCTTTTTGTGAATCCTTAGCAAATCGCTTCATTCAACAGTTTTTGTCAAAACTAATCCCTCTGCGCTAAAAAAAATTTTTTTTAATTTTTTGGTCAAAATTGAAAATTTCTGACTTTTGATTCTTAATCATGGTTAGACGACATTTATCGGAGGTGGAAGTCGCTCGGTTAGTGACTCTTGTCGACGAAGGTTACACTCAACATGCAGTTGCTATCCGGATGGGTGTAAGTCAATCTGTCGTATCTCGAGCTTATACCAGATACCAAGAGACGAATCAATATCATCGTCGCCCCGGACAAGGTCGCCATCGAGTCACTAATGCCCGCGATGATCGAACAATTGTTAGAGAAGTTCGACGACAACCTTTCGTCAATGCGAATATTGTCGCTCGAAACTTCCCCAATCGCAGACAACAGCAACAACAACAGCAACAGCGACGACGGCATCAAGTGCGAAACATTTGCTCTCGAACAATCATCAATCGTCTTCGTGAAACTGGGTTACACGCACGACATCCTAATCGTGTACCCCTGTTGACAGCAAGACATCGTCGAGCTCGTTTAGCGTATGCTTACGATCATCGAACTTGGAACTTGAGGGAATGGACAAATGTTTTATTCACTGATGAGTCTCGTTTTAATCTGTATGGCAACGATCGACGTCCTCTCGTTTGGCGCCGTCGTGGAGAACGTTTTCGCCAGAACTTTGTCCGTCCAGTCGTTGCCTACGGCGGTGGATCAGTTATGGTGTGGGGCGGCGTTTCACGAAATTGGAGAACACCTTTGGTAATTGTACGCGAAAATTTGACAGCTAGACGTGACATCGACCAAATTTTAAGGCCCATTGTTCTGCACAGACGACAACATCTGAGGTCGTTCATATTGATGCAAGATAATGCACGTCCACACACAGCCAACATTACCCGGCACTTCTTTGAGCGCCATGACATCACATTGTTGCGACACCCAGCAATGAGTCCAGATCTCAACCCCATAGAGCACGTTTGGGACATAATGGGCCGTCGGTTGCGCAGAGAGTATCCAAATTTGCAGAACTTAGCTGCTTTGGAGCGCGCGCTTCAGCACATTTGGAATACCATTCCGCAGCCTCAAATTACTGTCTGCATAAACATGGCTGAACGTTTGAGAGCCGTTATTGAAAACAGGGGTGGTAATACCCGGTATTGAACCAACAAAAACCTTCAGAGAATGAGTTTGGAGTCATTAAATACGGTGGAACTGACGAGCCACCGGGTCTCAATTCTCCTGAAATAACACACACACACACACACACACACACACACACACACACACACACACACACACACACACACACACACACAGAAGCGTAAATCCGACCGCGCGACCTCCACGTGGTACGCTTTGGATAACGCTAATGCCGGCGGTAATTGTTTTCTTAAACTTTTCAAGAGAAAAAATTTCAAAAAAAATTTTTTTTTTTAATTTTTTTTTTTTTCAATTTAAGCACTTTCTGGATCAAAAATGTGGAAAAAGCTCGAAAAAACCATTTTTTTTCTCATTTTTAAAAATTATGAGCTTTTCAGAGCAAAAAACGTGATCCTTTAATTTTTTCAAAAATTCGATCAAGTGAAACGAAAAAACGGCTGGCTGGATTAATTTGATTCTTTGTAGGGTTTTTGTGGACATATTGAACTGTAAAAGGCACACTTAACATTAGTGGTTTCCTTAATATTTTCGATCCAGCGCTTGATTTTCCAAAAAACCACTAAAAGCCCTTTTTTTGTTGCATTTTCAAATTCATGTGACGGAAAGAAAAAATTTTTTTTCGAAAAAACAATGGACAGTCGTTAAGGGGAATTCATTTAAGTTCTTGAAACCCACCTTTAACTTTCTGTGCGATCATTGGTTGCTGAGATATCGATAGTCAAAGACAAATAGATCCTTTTCCATTTGAAGACCGATATCTCAGCGAGGAGTTGACGTATCAGGGTGTTTAAAAAAAAAAATTAAAGCTAAATGAACAAAGTATCCATTCCTTATGGTGGTTAAGCTAAAAAAATTTTTTCCACGCCCGTAGACCAAAAAAAAAAAACAAAAAATTTTGAGAATTTTTTTGTTGCTGGTTTTTCTACGATTACTCAGAAACCGCGGAGGCTACAAAATTTTGAAGTTCTAATCCAAAAACTAGACACTTGGAGCTACAATTTCCTTTTTTTTTATTTCCTGTACGACCATTTCTCTCAAAGTTACGGCCTGTTGAAAACTACCGAAAAATTTGGAATTTTTTTTTGATCCCTTAATTTTTTCCAGTAGTGTAAGTATGCATGTTTGCTATAATGACTAAACTTTCAACACACCCTTTCAAACTGCATACTCTAAAATATTAATTAAATGTTTGTAATTAGTAACCAAATCCAAAACCATCCATACATTTTTCATGCATGACTCGAGATAATGGTTTTGTTAGCACTTCACCAATCATCTCCCTCGTCGATACATGACATACAGTTATCAACTTATTCATAATTGCTTCGCGTATAAAATGATATTTTATATCAATATGTTTCGTTTGCACATGAAACATTGAATCAACAGCTAAACATTGTGCGCCATAGTTATCTACAAAAATACTCATTTATGCCCAATTACTCAGTTCGAATTCGCGAAATAAACTTTGCAAATGCAAAGCTACTCTCGTAGCCTCTGCTAGACTCACATACTCGGCCTCGGTCGACGACAAAGCAACAGTACCTTGTTTTGCAGATTTCCAAGATATACCGGCGCCGTTGAACATAGCCTGAATAAGACTTTCGGTCAATCGTACAGCCACCCTTCTCCTTCTATAATAAGTTGCAATTTTACAAAATGCATGTATTAATAGTACACATATTGTAATTTTACAAATCAATTCATAAATTCCTAAAGAAAAGCATTATAAATTTACAAGCTTTGTTTTTATTTCCATTCATTACAACTTTATGAAATATTACAAATACACGATGGAATTTTGATTACAATTAATTTCTTATATATTTACAAATCATCGTATTATTTTTACTTCTTTAATCGTAAAATTACAGAGTATGTAGTAATTTTGCCAGAAATTAGAATATGTCAGCAGCAAATTGTAATTTTATTAAACTTCAACTGTAAAAATTATTTGTAAAATTTTTGTATTATTACAAATCACAATTATTGTAAAATCCAAAATCGCACTGTTGAAAATATTCGTAAAATTACAATCTTTCTACAAAACGAAGATTAAGTAAATTTGCAACTTTGTCCATACTCAAATGCGATTACCATACAATTAAAGTAATTTTCTAAGTCATATCAGAAAAACACTATGAAAAGTTTAAGTTTTACAGCTATGTTGCGTTAACTCTATATGTGTTGTAAAATTACTAATTGATTTATCATTAATAAATTAAAAAAATTTTATTTTTACAAGTATTGTTTCTTATTCACTTTACTACAATTTTGTGTGATATCTCAAAGGAATATTATAATTTATAATACAATCGAAATGAATGAAAATTACTTAATTATCATAATATTTTTGTCTCCTTAATAGTGAAATCACATGATGAATTGTAATTTTACCAAAATAATTTTGCAAAATTAAAATATCTCGTAAACTATTGACAAGTAGTCGAGACATCTTGCGAATAAAATTTAGAGAGAAAAATAATCAACAAATTGAAAAAACCGCATCACTCTACGACTAATAGTTTACAAAATAATAATTTTTCAATAAAAAATCTGTTAGTTCCGAGCGCACGCTCATAAACAAATATCACTAGCTCGGAGATAATTTAATCAATGTTTTTTTCTCTGTATTATAGCTGTTATCTTGTTCTATGATGAAGAAATTGAGCTAAGATTAAAAAATTTTTTTGCAGCTACTATTTTGAAAAAAAAAAAAAAAACAAATTTTATAGTTTTTTGTCGTTAAAAAATTGTTAATATTAAAAAATACACTTTCTCTTATTCAGGAGGCTACTACGTTTATCAATGCATTGGAAACATTGAAAATTATAGAAAAAAAATTTTTGTTTATTGAAAAT
Organism: Cotesia typhae; assembly: GCF_013202065.1. Classification (NCBI taxonomy): domain Eukaryota; kingdom Metazoa; phylum Arthropoda; class Insecta; order Hymenoptera; family Braconidae; genus Cotesia; species Cotesia typhae. The sequence goes on along the minus strand of NW_027423724.1, from coordinate 1,593,551 downwards.
AAAAAGTTTTAAAAATTTTTGTTTATTCGACGTAATTCGAACCACTCACTTCAGCGCATCCACTCACACTTGCACATGCTAGTTTATGAGAGTTCCGAATCGCGTCGACTTTTTCTTACTTGTTGGCTCATGGGTTGACGTCAAGTAAACGAAAATTTTTAAAACTTTTTATTTTCAATAAAAAAAATTAGTAAAACGGTAGACCCTAAAGGCCATCCGAGCAATTTCCCGCTAATTTTATATCAGGAGCTTAAAACTGTACTAATGATGTTTTTGAGCTCTTCGAGTCGTAGAGCAATCCAGTTAATTTCAATTTGTTTATTATTCTTCTCTATAAATTTCATTCCTAAGATTTCTCGACTACTTCTCAATAGTTTACGAGATAGTTTAATCCAAAGCTAGTTGGAAAATAGCTATTTTTAAACAATCAATCATCCCTGTAATTTGTTTTTTACATTTGATCTGTATATTTTTCTGAGAATTTGAAAATAATTTTCGACTTGGACTATTTAGTTTTTAATTCCCGAAAGGACGGCTAAAATTTCTTAGCCAACTGGACTAGTAGTCAATTTTCAAGTTCTCAAATTTATTTAGCAACTATAACTCTTTAAAACACACGTGTGACTTTAAATAAAATATACATTAATTATCAAACCCGTAGAATGTAGCTTTTTAGATAAAATAATACGAATAATTAAATATAAATATCAGGATTGGACTTCGTGATGACAATAATAGTAGCGGTATTGAATATGCTGATAATAATAATATCTATAGATCTAAACATCTCAACAGCTGAGAATATAATAATAATCTGTCTTCACCCTTCGCCTTCGGAGGTCTTAGCGTTCAGCTAACACTAGACGAGGCTCTTTGGACCTCTGACGTCATGGGACTCTCGAGTGTCAACGTAGGGATTTCATGACCAAGAAAGTACAGTGGTTGATGGATAAATTTTTCAAGTAAGAGAAAAATACCTCCCGCATTTTAATAACTATTTTAGATTGGCGCGGATTCATTGTCAATAGTATTTTTAATTTTTTTTTTCGAGTTAAAGCCTATTATACATACATATATAAATGTAAATATATATATATATATATATATTATATATATATATATATATATATATATATATATATATATATATATATATATATATATATATATATATATATATATATAGTGACATGGGAAATTTTTCCCATCTAGATTTCATTTATAGAGATTATTTTTTTTTTTTGAGTATTATTTAGTCTAGAGTGTTGGGCAAGCTGATGGAATGCTGAGATTCGACGCGCCTGTGTCGCCCCAAGTGGTTTCCGATCAGAATGCGAAGCTCGAGGTAGAAATTAAGTCGAACCGCGCCAAAGAAATTAAACTGTATTAAGTATGGATGGATGCGTCCAATAATTTACGATGTATTTAAGAGTGTGAGAGAGAGAGAGAGAGCGAATGAGAAAAGCGACCCGCAGTTCAGTTCACAATCAACGACCAGGGAGACATCTGGGAGTGACAACGATCAACGAGGGTGTAACAGTTTTACCTGCTCAGGTTGGCCCCTAATCAATTTTATGAATAACTAAACAAAGCTAACAACAATAAAAATTATCAGGGCGCCACCAGGATTATTAATCATCGTTCCTGGAAGCGGTCCAGAGCTGAGAATCTTAACTTAGGGTAGAGAGAGTGGAGGAAGGTGCTGTTGAATAATAAAAATTTAATTAACAATTGACCGGTATTTATTAACAATAAAAATTTTACAAACTTAACAAATTTAAGCGCTCACTCACACACTTATAATCCAATGAAGCGGAGAATAACTGCGAAATAAACGATATTTACAAACGAACCTTCCAATGACGATACGATGACTAGACGGGCTTTTTCTAACGAACGGTCTCCCACACCTGACCTAAAACTAAGCTTAAAATTACAAGTCCACCGGACTACCAAAACGAACTGACTTTACACACTTTATAACTTAAAATTAAGTCCATCGGACTACCAAACTTAACACTATTAACACTCTCTATCACGCATAACCCGTACAATTCATCACACACATAACCCACACTTCGCTTAATTGATTCTTATAATTTTAATAGAATAAATGATTTTAATTTAATTACAATATTTTTTTTCAAATTATTCAATCATTAGTATTTGGTTGTTACGTCGAAAACGCAACTAAAATTTAATTATTTTTATCCTAGCCGTTAGGCTAATAGATAAGGATCTGAAGCTTTATGGGAAGGGGTTGATGTTTATAATATAAGAAAATGAATTCAATTTAATAAATATATTATAAAATTATCATACAAAGATTTGAATTATTAAAACAAACATAAAAATCTCAATTAAGAACTTACTTAAATGAACACTTATGTAAAGAAACTTGCTTTTTAAAAAACAATTGTTTTTTTTTTTAATCTGACGCGTGGTTTCATTGAAACTTATAAAAACTTTTTTGATGTTAACACTAGGACGTCAGGACAACGAGAGATATTTTTGTTGAAAAATCGTAAAGGTGTCGAATTTTAGGGCGTTACTTATTTTTACTAGATGGGAGAAATAATGTTCAATTACTTTTCTATTTCCTTGAGCCCTTGCCCTCTCTCTTAGATTTTTCTATAATGTTGCATGAGTCCCCTCTACTTGGGTCAGAGTACAATATCGCGTCTCCTTTACGCTTATGCTCTATTATACATCTATGTGTTTGTGTATACGTTAGCGCATTTATGCATAGACAAAGACATACATGTATTCTATTTTACATTAAATTATTTACTGTGACCAAATTTTTATATTAAATTAGTTAGATAAAAATTAATTTGTCCATAAATTACAAATTATCATTAGTTTTTTAGATCTAAATTTTTCTTTTTATTTAAGTCGTTATTTTATTCGAAAATAAAAGAAAACATTTATTTATTTTTTTTTGTTTAAACTTAAATTATAGTTATTAAATTTTGTTCCTTAAATTATCAACATATATTTTTTTTTTCTGTTGATACTAGAATTATCATAACATTCCTTTTTATTTTTTCTTTTATCATTATATACTTTTATTTTATTTAAACTATTGTTTATATATACATTTATTTTGTTATCGAAAACTTCTATTTCGGATCTCGACAAAGTTTAAAACTCCATTAGGGTATTTGTTCAGGCTCAAATCCCTTAGTATGGTCAGGCCCAACTAAAACTAAATTTTTCAAATAAGTTTCTTTTGAAAATGCTATTGATAGATTTGAAGATAATAAAATTTTAAAAATAAAATAAATGTATGTAATTAGTTGTAAGAACAAAAAATTATTTATGAATAATTAAATTCTATTTGTTATAAAATAAAAATGTCGGACGTTGAGTCCGACATAACATGGTAAAAACAATAATTCCAATTTAACAATCAATTTTAATTAACCTTGAACTAATCTCTATAGAACCAGAGGCTTAATGCCTTGAATTAACTTAATCACAATATAAACCTTTACAACACTTCAAAATTATTAACATAAGTTAATTAATTAATTCTGACTAAATTCTTACTGTGACAAATTTTTGACTCAATTAGCCGATTTCTTGGACTTAATATTCACGCCGATAATTATCAATCTCAGTAATTCCAATTTAACTACTTCACGGACTTAATCCCCAAAATTTACTAAATTCACACGTGACAAAAAATAATTTTTATAATATAACATTATCAATAAATAATTCCTAATTTAATCTTCTTAATAATTTTTCCGATCGGTATTGTTTTTCAATAATAAATTCTTAATAATTAATTCAAAAAAAATAATCTTAATAATTGTCTACTCGTTTGTCCGTTATAAAAATTCGACATGAGTCGAAATAGTCAATTTTATTTGCTAGAATATTCGCTAGTCAAGTCTTGCTTGACCTTGGGTATTGGAATTTATGCGACACACAACTAACTCTTGACGAAAATTCCCCGAATGAAAATCTGTCGATTTTTCTAATGACAAAAATTAATCAATTTTACTAAGTTAATTATTGTAAACTTAATTTAACGAATTTTCAGATGTTAATTAATTAATTAAAATTTTCCTGTACTTAAAATTTCCCGCAAGGTCGCTTGAGTGATCCTCGGGTATAAACCCCCGTTTAATTCACTAAATCCAAAACTAGCAAATGTTCCTCGATTAACTTATTGAATTTAAAAAAAGAAAAGAAGAGGAATGATAGACCGAGTACAAACCGCGGTCTATCTTCCACCCACGGAATGAAATAAAATACCTCAGTAATTAACTTAAACTCTTGTTCACGATGTCTCTCTGACGTGGTGAATCCTCTGGGTACTCGTTGTTAAATTTTTCTTTCACTCCGGGTATCGTCTTCACTTCAAGTTCAGTTCTCCTGTTTTTCTGTTGAGTAGTGACCGGTGCGGTTGACTATCAAACCTCTTCTGATTTTGTCACAGTCCGACTCCCGAGTACTTACCCATTTTACCCCCCTCTTAATTACTACACGGAAGACCCCGAAGATCGGGGCGCGCCAGTGCTGAGTCGACCAATTATCGATCTCTGGCGACTTATCGATTTAGGGTAATTTACCCTGTTACAAGGGAAACCCGGAATCGGAATCTACGATTGACAGAACGTTGAAGCAACGGGAGCACATCGAGGCTCCACCTGAACGCCGAATGGAGGACTAAAGTGGGAAGAAATTTATCCGACAACGGCTGATTGGACGCGCAGCTTCTTAGCTGCGCTAGAGAAAAACCACATGTTGCTGGAAAACGAAAGAGAAAGAATTGGGTATTTGCATGATTTTGATATTCATAAACTTTTGATATTTTTACATTCTATATAATTTTTTAAAATTTTTGGAAGAAAAATTTTTCGATTTTGTTCTTAAAAATTTTAATAATTTAATAAATAAAGGTGGTCCTAAATTACATAAAAGTCACGTGATGTAAAACGTGTATAATATTTTACATTGTTAAAAAACTTAAAGTTAAGTTTTTTTCAATTTTAAGTTTTATACATCCTATTTTTAATGCTAGATTTTGTTGAAAATAATTAAAAGTGAAATAAATTTTTGTGAAATGTTTTTTTAAATTTAAAGTTAATGTGTTTGGAGGTTATGAACATGTCAATGTTGTTATACTAAGACTTTTGAGAAGCATCAGTTCAACAGTATAGTTTGTGATTATCAACGAATTAATAAAAATGCCTCGGCGAAAAGTGGATCCTGGTTTTAGTGAAGCACGGTCTGATAATTTAACGCGAGTTGATGTATTCATGGTTGCAACTTATCTCGCTACAAACTCTGATTTTGTATCAGCAGAAATGAAAGGAGCAAAAGCTAGCATGTTCGTATATTTTAATACAGCTGTTTATTTAGATATTAGTTATAAATAAATCGGTGCTTTTTTATCAACAAGTTCATAAAGTATTCATTAGCTGTTACATAAATAATATTTATTTTAATATTTTGAATTATAGATCTGGGAGAAAGTCATATGAAGATGCAGCCATTGAATATGTACAAATTAAGCTTCAGGGACCTGAATGTATCCTCAAGTGTCTTATTTGTCCTGAACACAGAGTACATAATAAATCATATAGAGTGATATGTATGCCGTACACCCGAAAGCCAAGAATTATCTCAAAAGTTTTTGGTCATTCCGACAACGACCAATTCCGTTATGACGCCATCGCCGAGAACCTCTGCCGCCTGTCAGCACAGCCGACACCTGCTTCCTGGATTTTCACACCGTGCCGAGAAGTCGACTGAACGGGGTAAGTGCGGTCGCAGTCTCTTAATTTACCTGGGTGACTTCACCTCGACCCGCGATTAAGCCGAGATCGGATAGGTATCTTACCTGTCCGAGTTACAAGCTATAATTGTTTAGTTAATTTTTTTATAACGTTTGAAAGAAAGAAAGGACAACTAATTACGATTTTGAATTTAAGTCCGAGAATAATTGTGTACCGAAATTCAACAATTGCGTTGTTGAATTCCGGCTTCGGGGTGACGTCAACCAAGTGTTCAGTGCCAAAAATTTTTTTTTGGAATACATGCTGTTGAGATACATTGTGTACATTTGTCGATTTGTTTTGGTAAAAGTTTGAGATTGCCTGCCGAAGAGAATTGGCTCGACTCGAGGGCCATCTAGACACTATACCTCGAGTTTTGTTCCCGCGTATTGCCCGACGGGTAACAACAGTTACTGACGGTCCTGTTATCCGCCACGGATGATAACTGATTGACAGATTGTGCCATCGATAATCTACGTACTACAGATCGATGCACTTGATAAATTCATTCCTCAATGCGAATTGAAGTAAAATTTTTTTTGTTGTAATTATTCGACTGATTTCTTGTGACCTACTGTATTAAAGTCGTTATTTGTTAAGAAGGAAAATAATTTTTTTTGGTTGTTAATTTGTTTGCGAGGCACTTATTCGATTCGTTTTGTTTATATTTTTATTGCGTACCAGCGATATTGTTCGACTTCGCGTGCGATTAAATACGTTACCGATTCCGATTGGTCTGATTTGGTGATTTTATCGAATTTTGAACGATTAATTAATTAAATTTTTTTTTTGTTATTTTTTTATAAACTCAAAATTTTGTTTGTTAATAAAGGACAAGAGAAAGTTTTTTTTTGTACTGATAAATTCAGAATTTGTTTGTTAAGAAGAGAAAAGCGAAACAATTAATTTTTTTTATCGAGAATTTCAAAATCTTGGTTGTTAAGACAAGAAAAGCGAAACAATTATTTTTTTGTGTATTGAGAAATTCGAAATTTTGTTTGTGAAGAAAAGATAGAAAAAGCATTTTTTTTATTGATCATATTCAGATTTTGTGATATTGAGAATTGCCGGACCTGCGTATTTGTTCGATCTAGTTATTGTTGACTAATAAACATAGTTGTAACAGTCCCTGCGCATTAATTATTATTTTTTTTGTTTTTGAACTATCTCCATTGTTTTTTCTGGTGATACACATATTCCGACTCGATTCCTATACTCGTTCTACAAACTTTAGGATCTCTTCGACGTCGACCTGCCGCCCAACGACGATCAATTGTTAACTTCCGAACCGTGAAACGTAAAGTTCCTGGCGCCCAACAATTTACGAACCAGGTAAGCCAATATTTAGGTGGACCTCTCCGGCGCTGTCGACGCCAGTGCCGTGAAAAAGCCATCATAATATATATATATATATATATATATATATATATATATATATATATATATATATATATATATATATATATGATAAAAATAAAATTAGTGATTTTTTTATCTGTATTTTCTAATTACTTCAGTTTTATATTTCGAATCATATAATTATCCATGAACATCTCATATACATATGTATACTCATGCGGCTATTGTCGAAGTACGAGCAAGTCTAAAGATCGAGTTGCAAACTAACGTATACAATATTTATTGGTATACAAATATTGAAAACATCATATACTTAAGAACTTAAACCAATGATAGCTTTTGAGAAACAGTGACAAACACTAAAAAATTGTGTTGCGTTAAAAAATGCGTTGTAATCGTAAAAGCGTATAAGAGAGAATCTCTTATGCTTTCATAGCAACGAACCTAATATTCCAGAAATTAAAATAAATAGAAAACACATGGCAATAATGATATTTCCCTAAATATTTTTAACAAGTATTGGAAAGTCGACGATAGAGAACGAAAAAATAAAGAAGACACCGTCACTAGAAACATGTACTAGAAACATTTGAGGATGAAGAATATATTGATAAACAGATTACTAACTATTGCTGGCTAATTTTAAGAAAATATATTCAAATTATAATCAATAAATTCACAGGAAAGTGGACATAGGATGCTAATCATTATACTAATTGTTAATTCATTGCAACGTTTCGGTCATATATTTGACCTTCATCAGGCATCTACAAATTTTACAAAACACATGCTACAAATAATTTACAAGAGTTGTACATAGTCATACAATGTTCACATAGAAAACATGTTTACCTCAACACGTAGTACATAATATAAACATCATATATAATGCACACTTCATCTTATTAATAATTAAGAATTGAATTGCAAATTAATCTATTTGGTAAAATAATAATTCGAAATAAAGTAACAGAATACGAAACATGGGACTTCAAACACTACACATTGTACACTGACTGTCCACTGATAATTCACTCAGTGTATACCTTCCAATGCAGGTGTCCTTACATGTTAATACAAATTCCAAACACTACTTGTCAATGTCACTAATTACATTTACAAATTGAACACTAGAATTAAGTCAAAGAACAATACAATACTATTATATAATTACAGATTTATAGTCATTTAATATATCATTATATAGAATACTAAAGTTATTCGTATCAGTTCTTTTATTTATTGTGTTACTTACTTTTATAAAAATCATTTCACTTATATTTCTTTTAATCCAGTTAACTTCTTTATCTAAAATTTCTGTTTTTTCAAAACTAAAACTATGGTGATAGTCAAAATGATGCGATGCTAAAGCCGTTTTATTTTCTTTTAAACAATTAATATCTTTGCAATCATTTTTATGTCGTTTAATCCTCGATTCTAAAAATTGTTTGGTTTGTCCTATATAGCAAGAATCACATGAACACGGAATCTTATAAACAACGCAAGATTTTTGTTCTTTTTTCAACGGCTCTTTCAATTTCGTATAAATACTACTAATTTTTAGCAGGATATAAAATGCCAATCTAACATTCGTACCTATAAAACATCTATTAATGTTATGTGATAATCCTACTACATAAGGAAACCGACAATATTTGATAATATTCTTATTTCTAGTAGGATTTCTTAAACGATTGTCAATATCTTGCTTAAATTTCTCCAGGACCGCATCAATGAAAGATTTATAATAACCATTTTTTAACAGCAATGAACGAATGATATTATAATTCTTTTCATAATGTTCTTCATTACTTAACCTTACCATTATATCCAATAATTCCATAATCATTCCAACCTTCTGCGATCGAGGATGGTTTGAGTCATAATTCAACAGTCGACCAGAACTTATCGGTTTGATGAACCAGTCAGTAATCAGACAACCATCTCTCCTTACTATCAAGATATCGAGGAAAGAAATACGATTCTCCTTTTCTGTTTCTAATGTAAACTGTATATTATCATCAAAACTATTGAACAAACCCAAAACATTTTCGACTTCTTTTTCTGGTACCGCTGCTATCGTATCATCCACGTATAATTTTATGAACGGAATGTCAAATGGTAACAAACTTAAGATCATCAGACTTATCGCATAATTCATGACCACATTAGCAATAGCTGGACTAGCTGGGTTACCCATGCTGCTCCCTTCTATTTGTGCATAAAACTGACCATTAAACATAAAATAATTTGACGTATAACAAAAATTAATAATCTTAATTAATATCTCTTTTGGAATTTTAATTAAATGTGCAATGTTATTCCAATAATAATTTGAAATAACGTAACAGAATACACTGAGGGGTAAGTTTGCTACTGTTAAGATGGTTTTCAATTTTTTGTTTTGAGAGTAACTTTTCCATAAAAAAAATCCTTTTTTTTTATAATATGTTGTTATCTCTTTTATGTTTCAGAGGTGTCAAGTGTCGTCAGCTCGCTGAGGAATGCGCTGTGGAGCGACGGCATTCAACATTAAAAAGGGGCTGTAAGAGAATTTATAATAATAAGAAAGGAAATTTTTTTTTTATAACAATTCTTATTATAATTCTAAATTTTTATGATAAAAAGGACTTTTTTTTTTTTGTAATATAAGAAACGATTTTTTTTGTGAAAATTTATTTTTTTCCTTTCACCCATTTTTTTTTCATAATTAATATTAATAATTAATAAAAATTTCGTAACGAGAAAAAAAAAATATTTTTTTCTTTTTTTTTTTTGTTTTGTTTAGATATTGTTATGTCCACCCCAAAATTTTTCTTTAAATTTAAATCACCCGCGCAGATGGAAGACTTCTGCATGCGCGAAAACCACGATAAAATAAAAGCTACGCGATTGCTGGTTGACTAGCGGGGACTTCTGCAATCTCAGCACCGCGAGTATTTAAAAAGGCGATCAACAGCCAACGCCTTGTCTTTGCTTAGTTAATTTGACTTCCGCGTTTAACTGACGGGCCCGTGCCTTGTAAAAGTCCCTTATCTTAATTTGCGCTGCACTTAAGACGAGTTCAGATTCGGTTCAACCCGCAGGCCACGTATTAGTTTTAATTATCTACGAGTCGGGATTCTCAAAGTTCTAATTTGCTCTGCACTTAAGCGAGATTTTGACCAGTAAGAAAATCTAGAGAACCGAATTCTCAAAGTTCTAATTTGCCCTGCACTTAGACGAGAGATCGGTCAATAAGTATAATATCTTTTAACTTAATATCGTTTAAAGCTAAATTTGCGCACTCTACCCTATGGAGGACGAGTACATTAGCTCAAATAAATAAAATTCATCAATATAATTTCGATTAAAAATCAATTTGTGAAAGTGTAAGTTTTAATGTTTATAAAAATAAATCTTAAAAAGAAGTGAAATTCCATTCGAGTTCGTTAATTTCATAAGATAAGAAGCCCTTAGAATAAGCAGCCCAAATCCATCCAACTCCATCCGCTGCGAGAACCAACCAAAGGGCCCAATCAAGGAACAGACGCTAACAGCTGCGCTGAAATCACGGATCTGACCATCAATAAAGTTCCTGTAACAGTAAGTACATCTACTCTCAATAAATCCGTAAACAGTCTCAAACGAAGGCGTGGTAAGTTCGTATCTCGAAAACGTCCCACATAAATAATTAAAACAACGGAATTAAAACCTCCGTTGCGTATTCTTTAAACTGTTAGTCCAAACCTCCACCGTTTATGCTACCGCTCTAAAAACGCCCTTGGACATAACATAAAGAACACTGGTGATAGCGGTGGGATTTCGAGTACGAAATTATTTAACTTCCGTTTGAGAAAAATTAAAAAAAACTCTAACAATTTTCGTTCATTATTCATTTTTTTAAATCATGTAAAGTAAAGTAAATTCACTGAGTAAATTCAAGCAATAATTTTGTTCAATCTTGACATAATTTCAATTTTATTGTAAAACAAATTTCGAGTCTTACGAAAATTTTCTTTTATATTTCGACATAATTTAAATTTTATATCTTGCAAAATTTCCTTTGCCCGGTGTTGCGGAATCATTCAAATATTCCCACAACAAACTGGTAGCACCGAGGAGTCGCTACACAAGCGCCCTCGGGTGTCCTACCTCAACTCAACTGGCTCACCGGCAAGCAGCCATACTCCTCATAACACGTGCTAATTGTACAGCGTACACACGCATTTACCGTGATCAGTGCATTTCTTTGTGTATTTACAAAATCATCAAGCTCATCCGCTCAACTTTACTGAAGCCAACTACAGCATCGCTACTCATCTTTATTCACCAGCAATCATTGGCAACTCAGGTACAATTAAGTATTTATTGTAAATCATCTGAGATCACTTTATCACAACCTATACTCTCATGTTCCCTCTCTCTCTCTTACTCATTGTCACATGGCTACCCATGTGTCGCTCTTTCTCATACATATGTACAGCAGCCACCTACACTTTCCACCTAGCAACAATCACGTGTTACAATTGTTAATAGAAATTCGTCATCCTGCGGCAAAATCAAATGCCGCATTGCAGATGTTGCTTGGTGGGGATTGGGGGTGACTGCTACCTGCTCTTGGGCCTGTCGGCCATTCTGTGTTCAACAATGTGTGTTCTATCTCGCATCCCGAGACCCACGTAATCAATTAAGCTCATTAGTTTTAAGGCTCATTCGCTTACACTGAGAAAGTTAATTATATTGTTAATTGATTAATAATCCAGTGACTCTAATTTATATAGCTCATCCAATTAATCATTACTGTGAACTCTACAGATTCAAGCTCAAGTTCTCACTACACTTGCATTCATTCACTCTATTAATCATTGCATTCAGTCAATAGAATTCATACGCTCATACTATGACTATTAATTAAGTGTAACTAATTAATTGTCTGGTGATCTAATTCTACATCATTACTCATATTTATCGCTCATAATTGCTAGTGTTAATTACATTGTAAATTAATTAACAGTTCAATTGAAGATCAAATTTCTACAACTCATACTTAGTATAATTAATATACATTAATTGATACAACTCAATTAAACTCAACCAACGCGTACTCATGAATTAATGTAGTAATTCAAGATCATAATAAGTGTTCAAAGTGCTCAATATTTGTAAACTACTCAAACTCTGTACAATCAAAACTACGCCTGTGATTAATTTTAGAATAAATATCATTATAACCACGAATGTGTCTCCTCCATCTTTTAACACCTAGTCCCGGCAAAATAAATAATTAATGTTAAGATTATTATTTTACAGCCCGGAATTCTTTTTCAAAAGGATATAGAACTCCAATAATATTGTTTCGCAATCGGTTTTTGACCTTAGCGTACACACTTTAAACAATCAAATATCGCAAAAAGAATTCGCTAACGCGTCTATATCCGAGTTGGCGAACACCAAACGGAATTTGCAATCTCAACTCCTGTCAGCAAAAATTATTTTAACTCGGTATTGAGGAATAAAAAAAAATTTTTTTTTGCTAACTAAGTAATAATAATATTAAATTTTAATTATTTCGAAATTTTGAAAAATTTTTTTTATCCCTTACATTTACACTACATTTCACGAGAAGTGTGCTGTGAATCTAGCACCTTCTCTGACAAAACTCTCACAGAAGTTTCCTAGTTCTGGAAAGGTGCTTTAATTAACACTTTCTCTTACGAAAGAAGCTCTCACAAACTCTTGGGAAGGGTGCTTTGAATATAGCACCTTCTCTCGACCACACATTCACAGGGGTATAAAATAATTTTAATATTTATATACTTGTACTACTAACTCACATTAATGATAAGAAAACTGTAATCCCCTATCGTCGAACGACCAAATTATATTTTCGCGATTCATAGTTTTCGAATAAATCTACTATTTTGGGTTAAAACCGACATATTTTTTTTTGAAATTCTAGAAGGTCGATGGGAAAAAGTAGACGGTCGGGCTATCGATACCATCTCAAAAAGATACATTCAGATTTCATTAATGGCAGAGTATACCACCGCCCCCTTATCGAAACTAAATATTGGAAGGAAGATACGAAACCCCCGAATAAGGTAGTCGACAATAAGGCTAGCGGTCCGAAGGTCCTGGAAAACATCAAAGCAATTCCGGAACTTTACGAAAGAATACTGAAATTTCGACAAACCCAAACCCCTATTAAGGCTCATTTAAACCCATCCCACCGGCTCTAAACCCCCATTGCAAATAGATTTACCCGAAAAAGAGAATAAAAATCTACACTTTATCCCTTCTACCTTTAATACCTTCCTGAATTATACCAAAGTAAAAGTTCAAGGAAATCCTTATAAAAAAAAAAAATTTTTTTTGAAAATTATTCTGCTACTATTAATTTCCTTTAAACTCTTTCTTGACTTTCTTAAATAACTCTCTGCTAACTAAGCAAAAATTAAATCGAACATTGAGTAACACGTGATTCACGATAAAATGTAATAATAAAAAAAAGGTTTTTTTTTTATTTTAATCAGTTAAAACTTTTGCTGTTTGATTAAAGTCATTTAAATCATCTCCTATTTCAATCGTGAAATTGTTTACTACAAATTCACCTATCGACTCTTCCTTGCTCACACTACCGTACGCGACATTCCGTAACACGATACACCCGCGATAACTAATCTTTCTCTTGTGTTATTGTACTCTACAGCTGTTGACCTACTTACCTAGTGACCGAATAAAAATACATCGCGATTTAAATCAAATAAAATCGAAATTTTTCTTTTCCTCTTTTTGAATTCCTTGAACAAAAGCTCCCCTGTAAACCTTCCTTCTATACATACCTTATACAGAATAGTTAAATTTAGGCCGATTTAACCATACAATAATCGTGGAACTGTTCGAGGACGAGTCCGGAAGGTTTTTCGTGCCTTGCTCTAACGATTTCCCGTTTGGAGCCATGGAAAGAAGAACCTTCCGCGTTGATACCTCTATAAACGAGGAGAATCTCAACATTCAAATTCAAATGCTTGCGAAAGAATTACACGATGCGCTCCCGTATTTTAACGGAGAAGGTCCAAACGCAGTAAAAGACTTTGAATTATTCGACGGAATAGTAAGAAACTGGTTACCCAGCATTCCAGCTGATAACCAGGGCTTTTTCGCTCGCCGTATAGCTTATAAATTATATGGACGAGCCAAACGATTAATCGAACATGTAGAACTAGCTTCCGTAGAGGATATTTTACTAGTCTTAGGGCGAAAATTAAAAAGGGGTGACCCATATATCACGTGGCAGAAAAATCTAGCTGCTGCGGCTCCGAAAGAATCCGAGAATATTGAAGATTTCTATTATCGATTAAGCGAAATGGTCCGACGTATCGAACTTAATGCTCCCGCGGATGATAGGGCCGTAGTAAAACGAACTTTTGAAAAAACAGCAGCTATTACTTTATATGAATACTTACCCGACTTTTTACGATGCCTATGCAAAATAAGAAGAGCCGAAACCTTAGACGACATGTACAAGGCCATTGAAAATGACTCGTACAGAAGACCAGACCGTAGACGTGCAATGAGAGACGACGGACTTATACCAGGCGAATCACTATCACCCTCGGTAGAATTCCATAGACGAACTGGACAAGACGGTAACAGACCTTACCCACAGATGCCGAGATCTTCTCGTGACTACGACGACCGAGGTAATTATCTTGAATTGCCTCGCACTTTATCATACCAAGAATACAGACAGGCCCCAGAGCCAATCGCTCCTGGACCAATACGCCCGACTGACTATTACGAAGACCCATATCCGGACACTTACGAAGAAAATTACTACGGTCCGAATTATCAGAGGGAACAACAGATGTTAGGTTCCACTTTCGCGTTTGGAACCGAACGAACTCCCCAATACCCACCTAGAAATCAAAATTATTATCAACCGCGAACTTTTCAAAATATTAACAAAAATCGTTATCATTCTGGAGTAAACGGTCCCACTAAAAGAGCGGTTCGCTTCGAAGACGACGAAGATTTCGAAGAAGCTAAATTACGGCACAAAAAGGACCCTTCGATAGTCTGTAATTGTCCGTTTTGCCCAAAGGGAGAACGTCGAGACGCCTACGATCCTTTAAACGGGATGGGCGCTCGTCAACCGGAGGCAATGGCGAGTATGCCCGTCCCGTCTCCGACTATACCATCGAGGAACCCCAACAATTACCAACAGTACCAAAGGGGCCCATATCGGGGTTTCCAAAAGCAATACCCCCGATCAATCCTCCAAAACACCCAGAGGCAAGACCTAGAACACCAATCGAGTACGAACGAAACGATAACCCTCCTGAGATCGGAACGACATCCCGATCAGAACAGCGGAATACCGCTATCAGCTCAGCAGAACCCGCCATTAATGATGGCAGGAGAATTACGAGCCCAGGGAAGGACGAACCAAAATGTCTAACAACCGGAAAAGGCCCCACGGTCCATATACGAAGCCCAGCACTTCGTAACGGAGGGGTAAACGCACTCCTGGACACTGGCCCCGACCTCAACTTACTCTGCATCGAAAAACTATGCGACGAGGTCCTCTGTAATATTGAAAATACAGGAGTAGTAGGAGGCATCGCTACTAGCTCAATGCCTATAATCGGTTCCATAAATCTAAAAATATTCGGAGTCAAAATTACTTTCCATCTCGTACCGGAACCACCCGGAGGTTATAAGGCCATTCTCGGAAATGAATTCTTTATTCAGGAACGCATAACCATCTCGTTTTACTGGAATACCTTAGTAATAAAAAATAAACCAATACAACCAATCCCAATAATTAAACCAAGAAAGTTCCCGGAGCAAAAGGTCCTCGCTCTAGGAACTGGGCCAAAAATATATGTACCGTGTAACTCACTCCTAGGCAATTATCAGCGCTTCCTCATCGATATCGGGGGTTGGGGGGATGTATGCTTCATCAATGCATCCGCTTTAAAACCCGAAGTAATTATCGACACCGGAAAAGCTAGGAGACTTCTAGGACTCAGTGATAGTACTTTCGAAACCTTAGGAGCAACCACATTAAAAATCCTCAATATTGAAATAGAATTCCAAGTTTGTCTCGAAGATTTACCATTCCCTGGAGTGGGAATCTTAGGAAAGAACTTTTTCGAAGCCGAAACAGCTGAAATCTCTTACGATAACCAAACCCTAGTTTTATTGTCTTGCCCTTCAAAACCGACACCTTTTAGCCTTGAAACAAAGCCTTCTTCCAGCTACAAATTACCACCTCGTTTGAAAGTAGTAATAGCTGTACCTGTCCAAGATTTCGAGAAAAACGAGGGATATCTGCCCCTAATGAATCTTCCGAAAGGGGTACTTGGAGGAAAAGCTGTCGTCAAGGTAGACGACGGGTACGCCATGTGCATGATCATTAACCTCAATTCAAACCTGGTAGACATGGACATAGGAGCACAAACAGTCTAGGAGTTCGAATTCGATAATCCTAGCTCAGAGGGGGACGAATCCGACGCCCCTTCTATAGAAAACTCCAATCGTATAATACATAAACAAGAACGTATAAAGATTCTACTTCAGAAAATACCAGTAGATCACCTCAATCAGGAGGAAAAAGAACAAGTTCATACTCTTATTAAAAACAATCACGATGTCTTTCACCGCCCCGAAGATAAGTTCGGTCGTTCGAAAAATTTCACCTGCCGGATAGAAACCACCACCAACGAACCGGTGAGAATAAAACAATATCGTTTTCTCACAGATCATCGGGAAGAAATCGCCAGGCAGGTCGAAAATCTCGAAAAACAAGGGATAATTAGGAAATCTGTGGATTATACCAAAAAAATCTAATGACCCTTCTATAGAAAAATATAGAATGCTTATCGACTTTAGGCAACTCAATAAAATCACTCGAAGGGATGCCTATCCTTTACCCCTAATTATCGATATTTTAGACCAATTAGGCGACGCTAATTTCTTCAGCGTCTTTGATCTTGCCATGGGTTTCCACCAGATCCCAATGCACCCCGCAGACGCACCAAAAACGGCATTTTCTACACCAGATGGGCACTGGGAATATTGTTGCATGCCTTTTGGCCTAGAATGCGCTCCATCTATCTTCCAACGAATGATGGATTCCATCTTAAGCTGATTAAAAGGGACAGAATTATTTATTTATATCGATGATTTAGTCAGCTATGGTAAAACCCTACAAAAACATGGGGTGAGAGTTCAAAAACTATTCAATAGACTGAGAGAAGCTGGTCTCACCCTCCAACCTGAAAAATGTAAATTTCTATGTCCTGAAGTAGATTATTTAGGTTACGTAATAACGAAAGAAGGCGTAAAACCAGACCCGAAAAAGATTTCATCACTTAAAAATGCCTCGAGACCTAGAAATCATACAGAAGCTAGGAAATTTATGGGACTTGCAAATTATTACCGTAGATTTATCCAAAATTTCGCTGAAAGGGCTAAGCCCATAACAGACCTTACGCGAATAACTAAGCCCTTCATGTGGACAGAAGAAGTGCAATGGGCATTCGACGATATCAAAAATGCCCTCTGCGAGGACTCACTTCTTAAATACCCAGATTTTAATCAACCCTTCATCCTAGCTGTCAGCGCGTCAGACTCAGAAATATCCGGAATTCTCAGTCAGCAGACAACAGAAGCGGACGATGATCTCGAAAGAGACGGAGAGAAAATAGTATCATGTGTCTCACATGTCTTTCACGATACCGAAACTCGATACACCGACATTGAAAAACAATGCCTTGCAGTAGTTTACGCCATTCAACAATTTCGACCGTATCTCCAAAAACATTTTACTTTAATAACCAGTAGCCCTTGTGTCACCTGGCTAAGGGACAGTACGACTGTCACCGAAAGGCAAGCAAAATGGCGGTCTAAATTGAGCAGATATAAATTTAATGTCATTGTCCGTCACAAAATCACCGAACAATACGCTGAAGGACTCTCATACAACCCCGAAGGTCGTCCCGAGCCCTTAGAAAACGTATTAATTAATATTACCGAAAATAACTCTTTAGCGCTACCCATCACGGATAGTATTAAAACAAAAAAATCTCATAAAATACTCTCAGACGAAGAAGCGATTCAATCAGTCAAGCGCCCTGGTCGCCCTCTCGGATCAAAAAATAGACCAAGAATCAGCAGCGCCCCCGAAGTCAGAGAAACAATCGGCTCTCGTCTTAGAAAAAGGGAAATGGGAAAAACGCGAGTCCCACCCAAAATAAATTACCTCGAAAATAGCAACCTTGATTTAACTATAGAAGATCCCGAGTCGCAGAAAACCGGAATTGAAGAACAGGGGGATGATGAAGTCTTCTTGCCAGCCTCAACTCCCGGACCCTCCACGATTAACAAACCAGATATGGGACAAGAGTATCCGTTATGACCATGGGTATTCGTTATGGCCATGGGTATCCGTTATGACCACCCGAAACAAAAATAAAATTTGCAACCAGCCGAGATGGGCTTACCTATGCCCGAGACCACTTAGTACATTTTTTAGCAGCCGACTGCGAAATAATAAAACCTGTAGCGAAGCTGCTCCGCGATCTAAAATTCATAAATGCTGACGACCTTCATGCCTCAAAACCTAGAAAAGGGGAAGTATTTGTTACCAAACTAGGTCGTTGCAAAATCCTCACGGTATTCATCAAAACCAAACATTTCGAAAAATTAGACCCAATCGATCTGATCGAAGGATTAAGAAATCTTCGACAGTCGATGCATAAACACGACATTCATTCACTCCGCTGTGCAAAACAAGGAGACGAATTCGATGACCTTAACATCCAAGCTTACTTATCACACGAATTAAGAGATTGCCCAATAACAATAACCTTATGCGAAGGGAATATCGAAGTACCGGATGAATCCCTCCGAACGAAAATAATCGAAGAAAATCATAATAGCTTGACAGGCGGCCACAAAGGTGTAGTAAAAACGTATTGGCGCATTCGCGAAAGATATTACTGGCCAGGAATGAAAGATATTATCTATAATTACATCCGAGCTTGCGAGATTTGTCAGAAAAATAAGCTCACGCGAATAAAGACCAAACAGCCTATGTCCATCACAGACACACCCTTTGAACCTTTTGAGAAAATTAGTATAGATACAGTAGGACCCCTACCCATGACCCCTGACGGTAACGTACATATCGTAACAATTCAAGATAATGTTTCCAAAGCAGCTGCAGCAGTTCCCCTCCCTGATATCAGAGCAGTAACCGTTGCAGATGCCTTATTAAATCATTATATCGCCCTTTATGGGTGCCCTCGCGTAATTTTATCAGATAAGGGCACCTCATTCACAAGCAAATTAATCCAACAACTCGCCAAAGCGCTGAAAATTCAAAGAATAATAACATCTTCTTACTATCCTCAATCGAACGGAGCCTTGGAGCGATCTCACCAGCCATTAGTCGACTACCTCCGGGCTTACGTAGATAAATTCAGTAACTGGGATCAGTATGTCCCAATGGCAATGTTAAATTATAATACCACTGTACATACGGCCACGAAATTTACGACATACGAAATTTTGTACGGAATAAAAGCTCGTAGCCCGACTCAATTTCCAAATTTTAGTAAAATCGAAACGTATAACGATTATTTAGCAGATTTAATTTGCCGTATTTCCGAAATTCAACGAATATCCGCGGAAAATTTAACGAGAGCTAAACACGAGTCAAAAGTCCGATTCGACAAACATATACGCCAGGCAAAATTTAACATAGGAGACATTATATATACGTTAAAAGAACCTAGAAAAAACAATTTAGATCGTTACTATACCGGCCCATACGAAATAGTCGAAGTAAACGAAATGGGGAATTTAATAATAGAAAACGAAAACGGACAACGGCAATTACTCCACCCGAATAAGGGTAAAACAGCCAGCCGCAAAAATTTCGACTAAAAAAAACTTAAGTTCTTTGTTTCAGTAAATATACACATATATAGATGCGAAAATCTACAAAAAAAAATATGAACGTTACACCACATCTCCTCCTGGGAATCGGATACCTGGCATGGGGCGCTGACCAGGTGAAAATAAAACCAATGGAAGCAAATCCGGGCCTACTATACAATCCATTCAAGAGAATCCAGTTCATCAAAGAAGAATGGCAAATATTCAACTCAATAAACATAAAGAAACTAATAACTCTCTATCCAAACCTAAACCAAAATATATGGGAAGCTTATGGGATATGGTCCTTAAAATTCAATCATTCATCCTGTATGTCGTACCTAAGAATCAACACACACCGGGAAATATATGCCGAAATTGAACAAGCAAAATACCGGCTAAGACAGTTCCTCGAAGATCCTCAACTCGAAGAATTACATCCACAGAACCGCACAAAAAGAGCATCGTGGTTCGGCTTCGTAGGCTCAATTGCACGAAAACTATTCGGGACCATGGACTACAGCGACAAGGAACATATCTCCAAAGAGCTAGACAAGTTATATCAAGATAACAGAGAACTTGTACATCTATCCCAAAATAACACTCACATTATTAAGAGCGAAATCAACGAATTCCTAAAACACGAAACAAACATAACCAACCGAATCAAAGAATGAGCCAGAACTTCAGCATCTCTGCAACAATCAACAAATAAACAAATAACCGACCTACAAAGGATCCAACTATTCTCAAAGATACGTGATGAAAATATTCACCGGATGACTAACCACCTGAGAACTCTTAATAATGCAGAACAAGCCATATAAGAAGCAAAATGGGGCAAGCTGACCCATTTTAACATTATCAGCCAAACAGCTAAACCAAGCAACCGCAGACATGATCAGAAAACATCCGACCTTAAATCCGCCCCAACCTCTGGACCACATGGACATCAGTACGCTGGCGAAAGTATCAACGATAGAAACAGGAAAATCGAATGGTCACTTCCTGATAATAATAACCGTACCACTCTTCGATCAGACGCCATGGCTAGCATACGAACTAAAATCACTTCCCAAGGCCGAGAAAATTGGAGACCAATTATCAACATTGACGATTCAACCTACGTCAAAATATCTAGTGACGAAACCAGCATTCGAAGAATACTTCCTCGCCGAACAAGACTACGTTAACAACTGCAAACCCATTGGACCAGATATGGTCTGCCCAACCGACATCCCAACAAAAATAATAAAACTAGTAAACAAAATAGATTGCGAAATGGAGTTACTCATGAACCCAAAAACAGAAAATCTCAGAGAATGTAACATATGAATAATCGGAAAATGTAAACTAACGTGGATAAAAATGAACGAGAAAAATACGTGGGCATACTCAACGTGTAAAGAGGAAAACATCCAGTGGAAATGCCCAGAACTGAAGACGGGAAACACCATAATTAACGGAACCGGACTAATACACCTACAACAAGGATGTCAAGCAAACTGCAACGAATATAAAATCCAAGGAACAGCAAGAGAAACAACAAAAATAGAAATAATCGCACCGAGTTTCAATCTATCTCTCGAAACGTTAAACTTGAGTATCAAATTTAACAGCGAAACTCCCAATCTACTAACAAAATCCTCAGACCCAGCCACAATCGTCGACAAATTCGAACCTTGGGGTCAAGGGCTAGAAGAAAATGATGAAAAAATGTCATTAATAGCACTAGATCACCAAAAAGAAGAAATCAATAAGAAAATAATATCGGATCGGTACCAACAATCGGAATATTATCGATCATTATAAGTGGGTTCGCCATACAAAAACTCATTCGTCGATGCCTACTGAAACCGCGACAAAACAACAAAATAATCGAAAAGCCAGTCGTTATAGAACTACAAACAGCCGAAGAAAAAACGTCATCACCGTCGAAAGTCAACGAATCACTTCCAGAGAAATCGGAAACCAACGAAGTAGGAAGTCCGCCGAGAAAGCAAACAACGACTGAAGATGCGCCTGAGACTGTCAAGAAACCAAAGAAGTCAAAACATTCCGACTAAGAGACTACAAATCACCGATCTAGACACAAATCGAACATCAACATCGTAGAAAATAAGACCAACATTAAAGAATTGTTAATCATAAAACCGATGGCTCATTTGCGGAAAACCGAAAATTAGTAACGTAAAACATTAATAAAGAAAAAAAAATTCTTCCAATGACATTTTGCCTCGTGAAATAGCTAAAAACGAGCCAACGGTTTCCACAGAAAAGGGATAGTAAAATGTAAAACAAATTTTCATTTAACTTACAAAAAAAAAATTTTTACTTAATTTACAAAAATTTTTTTGCGACAATAAGACTCACAAGACCGAAGATAAAATTACCTCCGGTCTCGAGGGGATGAGTGGAAACAGCGCAAAATCTCGAAATTTTTTTTTATCTAGATTCTTATTCACAATTTTTTTTTTTATTTCTATAAATTCCACCAAAAATTGTTCTTTCATTTTACTATCACTATATCATTCAAAAATTTTTTTCTATATATTATCAAATTATTCAACTAATTAATTACACTCTATATTTAATCTATACAGGGTGTCTCTGAAGTGGCGGGAGTAATTGTTGGGGTCGATAGAGAAAAAAATACTGAATCGAAAGTTCCTGAGCCAAAAATTTTTTTGGGCCATAGAATTTGAGTTATGAATTAAAAACGATAGCCAATCAGAAGCGCGCTATTCGAGAAATGAAAATGAGCGGGGAAGTAGAGGAGACGCGAGAGTGAGATGCTGCAATAGCAGCTTACTCGCTCACACAAAGCCGAGCATGAGAGGGGATTGTGACGCTATGAGCCGAGTACGTAAGTGTGAATGAGTGGATGTATGAGGTCGCAAGCGGACGGCTTAATGTATGAGTGTGTGTCCGTGTATCGCAGCATTATTGGAGGCGTTGTAACGCTGAATTAAAGCTAACCGGGTACTCTAAGACAGAGGAAAAATTTTAATTTTTATTTTTATTCGAAAAATTTAATAAAAAAAAATAAAAAGGCCCAAGATTTAACCAGACCCACAGAAACGGAGAGTAAATGTTTAATTCTCATTTATTTTGCTGGGGATTATTTTCAAATACAAAAAAAAAAAAAAGGCTAAGATTCAACTGGAATCCAAAAAGATGGATGAAAAAATTTTATTTTTTATTTTTAATCAGCAAAATTATTTTTCTTTAAAAAAGAGCCCAATCTCGACTGGAGCAAGAAAAATGATTGAAAAATTTTATTATTAATTTTCAATCAACAAAATTATTATAAAAAAATAAATGGGCCCAAGTCTCAACCGGACCCAAACAAACGGATAAAAATTTTTATTACTTACTTAATTTGCTGGAAATTATCTTTAAAAACGAAAAAATGCCCAAGACTCGATCGGATCCAAAAAAATAACAGTACAAAAATTTTTTCCTTATTTTCAATCAGCAAAATTGTTTCTTTTAAAAAAGGCCCAATCTCGACTGGAGCAAAAAAATGATTAAAAAATTTTATTATTAATTTTCAATCAACAAAATTATTTAAAAAAAAAAATAGTCCGCAGACTCAACCGGACCCAAACAAACAGATAGATAGTTTTAATTACTTATTTATTTTGATGGGAATTATTTTAAAAAACGAAGAAAATCGCCCAAGACTCGACCGGACCCAAAAAAAAAAAAAAATAAATTGAAAAATTTTGTTTTCATTTTCAATCAGCCAAATTAATTTCTTTTCGAAACAAGGCCCAATCTCAAACAGACTAAGAGAAACTAATTAAAAAATTTTATTTTTTATTATTAATCAAATATTATTTAAAAAAAGAAAATAAGCCACAGACTTAACCGGACTTAAACAAACGGATAGAAAATTTTTATTACTTACTTAATTTGCTGGAAATTATCTTTAAAAACGAAAAAAATGCCCAAGACTCCATCAGACCGAAAGGGAGATGAATAAAAAAATTTTACTATTCATTTTTAATCATCATAATTAACTTTTTTTATAATAAAAGGCTCAATTTCGACCGGACCCAGAAAAAATGATCCAAAAATTTTATTTTTATTGTTGATCATCAAAACTAATTAAAAAAACAAATGAGGCCCTAGACTCAACTGGACCCAAACAAACGGATAAATAATTTTTATTACTTATTTATTTTGCAGGAAATTATTTTTGAAAACGATAAAAATGCCCTAGACTCGACCAGACCCGAAATAAAATAAATTGAAAATCTTTGTTTTTCTATTTTTAATCAGCAAAATTATTTTCCTTTGAAAAAGGGCCTGATCTCGACTGGAGCAAGAAAAATAATTGAAAAGTTTTATAATGAATTTTTAATCAATAAAATTTTTTAAAAAAAGAAAAAATAGGCCCCAGACTTAACTGGACCCAAACAAACGGAAAGAAAACTTTTATTCCTGTTTTTTTTGTTGGGAATTATTTTTCGAAACAAAAAAATTGCCCAAGACTCGACCGGACCCGAAAAAGATAAATCGAAAAATTTTATTTCTAAATATTAATTAACTAAATTATTAAGAAAAAAAAATAGACCCAAGACGCAGCAGGACCCAAATAAACGGATAGAAATTTTTTATTACTTGATCACCAAGATTAATTTTCCTTGAAAAGAAAGGCCCAATCTCAAACAGACTTCGAATAACTGATTGAAAAATTTTATTATCAATTATTAATTAACAACATTATTCTTAAAAAAATTAATAGGCCCCAGACTCAATCGGACCCAAACAAACGGATCGAAAACTTTTATTTCCCATTCATTTTGCTAGGAATTATTTTTAAAAACGAAAAAAATGCCCAAGACTTGACCAGAGCCAAGAATAGAAGAATGCAAAAAAATTTATTTTCTCTTTTCAATAACAAACAAAAATTTATTGAACAAAAATCAGCCTAATCTTGACAAGACGATAAAAAACTGATTGAAAAAATTTATTATCAATTATTAATTGACAAAATTATTTCAAAAAAGAAAATAGGCCCCAGACTCAACCGGACCAAAACGAACAGATAGAAAATTTTTATTACTTATTTCTTATGCTCGGAATAATTTTTGAAAACAGAAGGAATTGCCCAAGACTCAACCGGACCCAACCAAACGGATGGAAAACTTTCATTTCTCATTTATTTTGCTGGGAATTATTCTGTAAAATAATTTTTCAATTAATCGTCAGGTAAAATGTCAAAAATAAATTAAAACAAACATTGAACTCAAGTCCCAATAATTTCGATATTTTAATTAAAATTATTATTTTAATTAATTGACAGGTAAAATGTCAAATAAGGAATTGAAAAAAATCGCTCTCGAGTCCTGATAATTTTGATATTTTTATTAAAATTATTTATCAGTTAATTAACAGGTAAAATGTCAACTAATAAATTAAAAAAAAAAATTGAACTCAAGTCCGAATAATTTTGATATTTTATTTGAAATTATTTATCAGTTAATTGACAGGTAAAATGTAAAAAAATATACTAAAAAAAAATCGCTCTCGAGTCCTGATAATTTTGATATTATTATTAAAATTATTAATCACTTAATCAACAAGCGAAATGTCAAATGATAAATTAAAAAAAAATTGAACTCAAGTCCGAATAATTTTGATATTTTTAATAGAATTATCTATCAGTGAATTAACAGGTAGAATGTCAAATTATAAATTAAGAAAAAAATTGAACTCAAGTCCGAATAATTTTGATATTTTTATTAGAATTATCTATCAGTGAATTAACAGGTAGAGTGTCAAATTATAAATTAAGAAAAAAATTGAACTCAAGTCCGAATAATTTTGATATTTTTATTAGAATTATCTATCGGTGAATTAACAGGTAGAATGTCAAATTATAAATTAAGAAAAAAATTGAACTCAAGTCCGAACAATTTTGATATTTTTATAAAAATTATTTTTTAATTAATTGACAGGTAAATAAATAATAAATTAAAAAAAAAAAAAATTGAACTCAGGTCCTGATAATTTTGATATTTTAATTAAAGTTGTTTATCAATCAATTGACTGTTAAAATCCTGAATAATAAATTAAAAATAAATCGCACTCATGTTCTCATAATTTTGATCTTATAATTGAAATAAATTTCTAATGAATTGACGGGTAAAATCCCAAGTATCAAATTAAGTAGTAATCGCACCCAAGCCCTGATAATTTTGATATTTTAATTTAAATTATTTATCACTTAATTGATAGGTAAAATGTCAAATGATAAATTAACAAAACATTGAATTCAAGTCCTTATAATTTTGATATTTCAATTTAAATATTCTTTTTATTCACTGACAGGTAAAATGTCGAAGAAAATATGAAAAAGAAATGGCATTCACGTTTTAGTAATTTTGATATTTTAGTTTCCCTTTTTCTTAGCAAAGAAATCATTTCAAAAAAATCTACAGGTGTTTCGGCAGTGCAAGGATAACTTTACTTTAATGTTATTAGTTTGCATTCACATCATTACACTTTACTCCTTTTATTAAGCAATTAAGATTCCAGTTGAATCTTAGCCTTTTTTTTTTTTTTAGTATTTGAAAATAATCCCCAGCAAAATAAATGAGAATTAAAAATTTACTCTCCGTTTCTGTGGGTCTGGTTAAATCTTGGGCCTTTTTATTTTTTTATTAAATTTTTTCGAATAAAAATAAAAATTAAAATTTTTCCTCTGTCTTAGAGTACCCGGTTAGCTTTAATTCAGCGTTACAACGCCTCCAATAATGCTGCGATACACGGACACACACTCATACATTAAGCCGTCCGCTTGCGACCTCATACATCCACTCATTCACACTTACGTACTCGGCTCATAGCGTCACAATCCCCTCTCATGCTCGGCTTTGTGTGAGCGAGTAAGCTGCTATTGCAGCATCTCACTCTCGCGTCTCCTCTACTTCCCCGCTCATTTTCATTTCTCGAATAGCGCGCTTCTGATTGGCTATCGTTTTTAATTCATAACTCAAATTCTATGGCCCAAAAAAATTTTTGGCTCAGGAACTTTCGATTCAGTATTTTTTTCTCTATCGACCCCAACAATTACTCCCGCCACTTCAGAGACACCCTGTATATAGTTCTCCGTACAATGACCTATCGATTTTTTGATCTGATCAAAAATCGAATTTTCGCAGGCCACAAACGACCAAAATTTTAGGTAAAATTCGACTATTTTTTTTAAAACGCCGCCATATTGTCAATTTTTGATTTTTTTTTTTATCGTAGGTCATTGTACAGACAATATTATCTAGTTTAACGAGATATTTTTTTTTTAGATTTCATCCACGGAGAAGGCCGGAATCACTGCAGCAGTGAAGGACCTTTTTTTTTTCGCGCCGTTAGAGATCGACGATAACTTAAAAAATATTTAATTTTTTTCTACAAAAATTTCATTATGTATTCTTAAAACATGTATAAATATATTCTTAAAATTTTAAAATAATTGATAAAGTATTTTTTTTAATAAAAATTCCCAAAAATCACGTTTTTTTTAGGCCGTTACACTAGATGTGCCCCTTAAGTCAAATCGAACATTGTGAGTGGCTCTCGCTTATGGGGAAGGTGGCCATAGGAAAACCGAAAAACTATACTAGCTTCTCGCTTTTCCGGGGGAATGTTCTGTCCACCCCAAAATTTTTCTTTAAATTAAAATCATCCGCGCAGTTGGAAGACTTCTCGATGCGCGAAAACCACAATAAAATAAAAGCTACGAGACTGCTGGTTGATTAGCGGGGGCTTCTGCAATCTCAGCACCGCGAGTATTTAAAAAGGCGATCAACAGCCAACGCCTTGTCTTTGCTGAGTTAATTTGACTTCCGCGTTTAACTGACGGGCCCGTGTCTTGTAAAAGTCCCTTATCTTAATTTGCGCTGCACTTAAGACGAGTTCAGATTCGGTTCAACCGGCAGGCCACGTATTAGTTTTAATTATCTACGAGTCGGGATTCTCAAAGTTCTAATTTGCTCTGCACTTAGGCGAGAGGTCGATAAGTAGGTAAAATCTAGAGAGTCAAATCTCAAAGTCTTAATATGCTCTGCACTTAAGCGAGATTTTGACCAGTAAGAAAATCTAGAGAACCGAATTATCAAAGTTTTAATTTGCCCTGCACTTAGACAAGAGTTCGGTCAATAAGTATAATATATTTTAACTTAATATCTTTTAAAGCTAAATTTGCGCACTTTACCCTACGGGGGACTGGAGGACGTTAACTCAAATAAATAAAATTCATCAATATAATTTCGATTACAAATCAATTTGTGAAAGTGTAAGTTTTAATGTTTATAAAAATAAATCTTAAAAAGAAGTGAAATTCCATTCGAGTTCGTTAATTTCATAAGATAAGAAGCCCTTAGAATAAGCAGCCCAAATCCATCCAACTCCATCCGCTGCGAGAACCAACCAAAGGGCCCAATCAAGGAACAGACGCTAACAGCTGCCCTGAAATCACGGATCTGACCATCAATAAAGTTCCTGTAACAGTAAGTACATCTACTCTCAATAAATCCGTAAACAGTCTCAAACGAAGGCGTGGTAAGTTCGTATCTCGAAAACGTCCCACATAAATAATTAAAACAACGGAATTAAAACCTCCGTTGCGTATTCTTTAAACTGTTAGTCCAAACCTCCACCGTTTACGCTACCGCTCTAAAAACGCCCTTGGACATAACAATATTAAGGTATTTAGATATTATGTTCATAGATATTAAGAGGTATGCGTTATATGATATGCTCACGCTGTAACACGATTGTGGGCGTGGCTTACCGAGAGGGGGTCGCGATCGAGCGAGCGTTGGTAAGCTATTGTACCTGACTTAGCGGCCCTGTTATAGTTACCGCTAGATAACTCTTCCTGTCCTCTTTATTACTTACATTTTATTTTACTGGTATTTAATAAATGCGTTTGCGTTTTAAAATGCTAATTCGGTATTGTAGGAGAGAAAAAAATTTTAATTTCTGAAGAGAAATTTTAAAGTGAGTGACGTTAGCTCTGAAATATAAAATTTTCTAATGTATATGGAGATTGTTAGGTATATATATTTAGTGATTTGACATCATAGTAATATTAATAGATAGTAATAAGCTTAAATATAATTGGTTAAGTATATGTGATAAAAATCTAAATTGTGTATAATTGGATTATTTATATAAATTTTATGTAAATTAAGTATGGAATATAATGAAGTAATTAGATAATGTGTAATATGTTGATATAGTGATGGTAAAATGAAAGAATGATTTTTAATGGAATTAATAAAAATTTGTAAAAAAAAGTTTAAAAAAAAAATTTTCTCATCGAGATTTTACGCTGTTTCCACTCGTCCCCTTGAGGCTGGAGATAATCCTATCTTCGGTCTTGTGAGTTTTACGGTCGCAAAAAAAAATTTGTAAATTAAATAAAAATTTTTGTAAATTAAAGAAATGTATGTCTTACATTTTACGATCTCTTTTCTTTGGAAGTATTGATAGATACCGTTGGCTCGTTTTTGGCTATTTTAAATTTCGTAAGACGAAATGTCATAAATGAGAAATTTTTATTATTGATATTTTAAGTTTCTTCGACTGTTTTCAGTTTAATTACGACTGGTTTTTCGTTGATTTTGTTGTTTCGGTGAGGTTTTAGTAAGCATCGACGGATGAGTTTTTGTATAACGAACCCAATTATAACGATTGATAATTTTCCGATTGCTGATGCCGATTCGATTGTTATTTTCTTATTGGTTTCTTCTTTTGGTGGTCTAGTGCTATTAGTGACATTTTTTCTTCGTTTTTTTCTAGCCCTTGACCCCAAGGTTCAAATTTGTCGATGAATATAGCTGGATCTGTAAATTTTGTTTGTAGATTGGCAGTTTCGCTGTTAAATTTGTGACTCGAGTTTAACGTTTCGAGAGATAGGTTGAAGCTCGGTGCGATTAGTCCTATTTTTGTTAATTTTCTTGCTGTCCCTCGGATTTTATATTCGTTGAAATTTGCTTCGCATCCTTGTTGAAGGTGTATTAGTCCGGTTCCATTAATTATGATGTTTCCGGTTGTTAGCTAGTGGAAAATTATTCTATTTATAGTGGGAAATTATTCTAAATTGTTATTGGGCCGCTACCTTAGAAACCCCCACTCAGTCCATCGGAGCTGCCGGGCCAGTGAATTGACCGACTCTAATTCACTCTCAAATCACCAGACTGTTTAAAAAGAGGCAGCGAGGAGAGCTACAACACAGTCCACTTCTAACCACTGAGCAAAACCAAGAAGAAGAAGAAGAAGAAGAAGAAGAAGAAGGAAGAAGGAAGAAGCCAACAGTCTACAGTAAGCGAGCAAGGCTTACTATACAGTGCAGTGTTTCGGATACCAAGCGTGCGAGGCTTGTATATCCGCAACTCAACAATCGAGCCAACTTGGATCATCTCGGCTAAGCTAACTACTGACTAGTATCATCAAAACAGTCCTTTTGAGGGCTAACATTGAAACAGTTCTTTTTAGAACTAATTATTCCTCACTCCCATTTTGAGAGTGAGAATAAGTCATCTCAAGACTACTACGTAGTCTTAACGACACCGGTCTTTTTCAAGGCCATCAAATAATTGAGGCTCTTATTAAAGAGCGTGTGGCTTACAAGTCATCTCTAGAATACTACACCACAACGGTCTTTTTCAAGACCAACAATTGCACTTAATTGTAAGAAAACCTATCCAAGTTTGAAGGAAGGTGCCGGTATTAGTACTGAACATTTTGTGGTCCCTCGAGCCGGATCTTCCTTCAGCTTGGGTAGTGATCAGCGACATCTCAAGACATATCTCTGAGTGTGCGTTGCATTTCTTGAGTTTGGGTTTCACTACTTTGCGCATTGCGGAGCACTAGGTGCTGCGGGAAGTTTTGCTATTCAAATCCTCAATAATGTCCGCACTTCAGGCAAGACTGTCTCTGCAGCAGTCCAAATATGCCTTCATCATGTCTCTTCAGAAGGAAGTCCAGGCAGAAGCTCACCACAACTTCAACATTCACGTGGCCAAGGCAAAATTGCTGATGCTCAAGACAAACTGGGAATAATTTGAAGCTGAGCACGAAAAGATCATATTGTCCAAGGTTGAGATCCCATCAGACGATCCTTACATCAAGAACAACGCCTACGAAACTGCTATGCAGTGCGTTGTTAATATCCAAGCTGCCTTGGAAGAAAGAATCTCAGAGCTCGAAGCAGCTAACCCTCCTAGAGGAACTAGTCTTGCCAATGTAAGTCAACCGGAGGTACAGCAGTCAGACCATCATCATTGCCCATGATTCCGATTCCACCATTTTCTGGTAACTTCAGAGATTGGAGAGCTTTCTCAGATTTATTCGTCTCACTAATTGGCGAAAACACAGCTATCTTAAATGCAGAGAAGTTTGTTCATCTCCGAAATAGCCTCTCTGGAAATGCTGCAAGTCTCATCTCCAACATCAAGATCTCCGCCGATACTTTTCAAGTAGCTTGGGACATGCTTGTCAAGAGGTATGAAAACAAGAGACTTCTCATCGTAGCCCAACTGGATAAGCTTCTGCGCTTGAAGACACCAGGAGTTCGGTCATCAGCTACTCTCAATTCACTTCTCAATGTAGTTTCTGAATCAACCAACTCACTGAAAGCCCTCTGACTTCCAGTTGTCCAATGGGATTCAATAATAGTACATCTCATGACTCACCATCTAGACCCCAAGACTCGTGAAGATTGGGAAATGCACCTTGGGTCAGCAACGGAGTATCCATCCTTAGATCAGTTAACTGACTTTCTAACTGGTGCTGCTAGAGCTCTGGAAAGCATCGAAGAGCAATCTAAGACCGCTTCAAAGAAGACAAAACCAGACACTAGGCCATCTCAACCATCAAGAGTACATCACGTCATCTCAGACCAACCTGGAACGTCATCTCAAGCTGAGACAAAGCCATGGGTGAAGGATTTGAACAACACCTGCAAGTACTGTGGTAAGAATCATTACCTTGCCTTCTGTCAAGACTTCTCAACGAAGCCCGACGCTGAAAAACTTCAGTTCGTCAAGACCGAGAGGTTGTGTTACAACTGCTAAGGTAGGCACAACTTGTACAAGTGCAGTAACACTCAAAGTTGTAAGCTGTGTAAAGAGCGCCATCACACATTGTTGCACGGCTTGTTTACAAAACCCAAGGAACAACCAGCATCTCTTGCAGCCTTCTCTGAAAAATTATCTTCTCTATCTCAACTTTCTCAAACCGAAGACAAGCCAGCTCCACAATGACGGTGGCAATCGTCATCTCCGCTCCCACGCAGTCATCTCAAGCCAGGAAGACATCTCAGATCAAGAGCATCTCAAACTGATACCAACATCACCAAATATAAGCAGTCATCTCAAAAGGTTACTATCATCAAGTCATCTCAACCCGAGCAGTTGCCTGCTCAGGCAAACCAGTCATCTCAGATAAGTGATATCTCCAAGTCATCTCAACCAGAGCAATTGCCTGCTCAGGCAAATGCAATAACTTTATCAGCAATTAACACAAGAACTGCAGTAATCCTGGCTACTTGCAAAGCATTAGTAGTATCTCCTAACATGAAAAAACATACAACTCGTCTTCTCATCGATCCAGGATCAGAATTGACATTAGTCTCAGCCAAGCTAGTTAAAGAAGCAAAACTCAACCAACTAGCTGCTGTGATACCAATCCTAGGCGTGGGTAATCAGCCTTCAAGCAAAACTCTTGGTCAAACGAACTTAACCATTGAGTCTTGCATCTCACATAAACAAGTCCATCTCAGAGCACATATCCTGCCTCAAATCACTACTAAGATTCCATCAGTCTCCATCACAGACCAGCATTGGTCTCATCTGAGCAATCTAGAAAGAGCCGATCCAGACTTCCTGAAGCCTGGACACGTTGAAATCCTCATAGGGGCTGATACGCTTAATCAAATACTAGAACCATCTCCAATAATTAAAGGGCAATCAGATGAGCCATTAGCAATTTACACAATCTTTGGATGGGCCTTTCTTGGACCAGCATCATCTCAAGCACGAAATCTCCCTCTCAGGTCTCTTCATACTGTGACAAACGATGAGCTTCAAGACTCCCTCACAAGATTCTGGGTTCAGGAAGAAGTACCAAATCAAACAAAGCCATCTCTCAGTTTAGCAGAAGCGCAATGTGAAGACTATTACATTAGCACACTCTCACGAAACCAAGAAGGGCGCTACGTAGTGCGAATACCACTATCAGCTGAAATCTCACAGTTAGGAGATTCCAGAGCTATCGCTTATCGTTGTTTGAAACGACTTCTCAAGCGTCTGGAATCTGACGGACTTCTCAAACAGCGGTATATGGACTTCATGCACGAGTATGAAACATTAGGCCACATGGTAGCAGTTCCAAAGGATGCCCCTGAACCTAAACAAGTCTACTACCTACCTCATCATGGAGTTCTCCGAGAACAAAGCACTATTACAAAGCTCAGAGTCGTTTTCAACGGGTCATGTAAAACCACCTCACAAGTATCACTCAATGACATTCAGCATGCTGGTCCAAAAACTCAAAGAGATATATTTGACGTATTGCTGTTCATCAGACGTTTCAAATTCATCTTCATGACTGACATAGTCAAGATGTTTCGACAGATTCAAGTCCATCAGGATGATTGGGACTTACAACGAATTCTCTGGATCAACCAACAGAATGAAGTCCAAGAATATCAACTAAAAACAGTTACGTATGGAACTCGATCAGCACCATACTTAGCTTGCAGAACATTATTCCAACTAGTGGAAGATGAAAAGGAAAGTTACCCATTAGCAGTTGATTCAATCCTAAAAGGCAGTTATGTTGATGACATCTCAGGTGGAGCTGATTCAATTGACCATCTCAACACAATAGCTCAACAGCTTAACAGCATGTGCGCTTCAGCATGTCTTCCACTAGAAAAATGGAAAAGCAACACACAAGAGTTTATTATTCCATCGACATCTCAATCCGAGGACAAGTCATCGCTTCACACGTTTGATGAATCATTATCAAAGGTATTGGGTCTCTCCTGGTCATCAACTCATGATCAGTTTACATTTCAAAGCTCCATCTCAGAAAGTGCAGTAATAACCAAGAGATCAATTCTCTCAGAAGTAGCTCAACTCTTCGATCCTCTCGGCCTCATCTCTCCAGTGGTCATTAAAGCAAAAATTTTACTCCAGCAACTTTGGCTTGAGAAGCTTGATTGGGATGATCAACTTTGCCCTGATACAGTAAATCAATGGGCCGAATTTCGAGAAGACATCTCAAAGTTAACTGAACTTCGAATACCAAGATGGATTAATCTGCAATCCAATTTTTATTCGGTACAACTCCACGGATTCTCCGACGCATCTCTGCTAGCAATGGCTGCTGTTGTTTATCTCAGGATCACTGATTGTCAAGGAAAGTCGAAAGTCACTCTAGTCTGCTCAAAAACTAGAGTCGCTCCAATCAAGCGACTAACCATTCCACGATTAGAGCTTTCAGCTGCTGTACTTCTCGCCCATCTCATAAAGCATACACAATCTACATTAGAACTCCAAGATGTCCCCGTATTTCTATGGACCGACTCTTCAATAACACTTGCATGGGTTAAAAATAACCCCATGAAATGGAAAGAATACGTTGGAAACAGAGTTTCATCTATTCATCAAACACTTCCAAACGCCTGTTGGAGATACACGTCCGGAAAACTCAATCCAGCAGATTGTGCTTCAAGAGGCCTAAACGCCTCTCAACTAATTAGTCATCATCTCTGGTGGACAGGTCCACCTTGGTTAGCTCAATCTCCTGAACATTGGCCAATCTCAGTAGCTCCATCTCCAACAGAAGATCTAGAAGAACGACCTGGCATTTCATTAACAGCAGTAATACAACCAACAAGATCTGGGACTTGATCGATCTTCCATGTGTAAAGACCTTTCGCAAAGACCTCAACAAGTTACTACGAATAACAGCACTATGTCAACGAGCCATCTCATGTTTCAAGCGGATCCCCAACTCGAACGTATCAACATCTCCAATTGGACCGGCAGACTTAGAGAAAGCAAAACTATTTTGGATAAAAGCAACTCAGCAAGCATACTTCTCATCCGAGATCAGCACCATAATGTCAGGAAAACCCCTAGCAAAATCTCATGCCCTCTCCAGACTAACTGCAAGATTAGATCATCAAGGTATACTTCGAGTTGGAGGACGTCTTCAAAATTCTCAACTTGATCATGACAGCAAGCACCCACCCATCTTACCTCGACAATGTAAACTTTCTGAACTTCTCATCGCAGATGCTCATGCCCGGACCTTCCACGGTGGCACTCAACTTACACTAATGTACCTACAACGTCAATGTTGGATATTAGGAGGAAGAGCTCCAATCAAGTCTTTTATCCAACACTGTTTAGTCTGCGCCCGAATCCGAGCAGTCCGAACACAACAACTCATGGCTCCTCTACCGTCATCTCGAGTAACTCCATCATTAGTTTTTGAAACAACTGGAGTTGATTACGCTGGACCAATCACATTGAAGACATTTCAGGGAAGAGGTGCAAAGAAATTTAAAGGGTGGATAGCAGTCTTCGTCTGTTTCTCAACGTCAGCAATTCATCTTGAAGCAGTCTCAGACTACTCAACTGAAGCCTTCTTGAAGGCATTTCGAAGATTTTCTAGCCGACGAGGAATCTGCAAAACACTACATAGTGATTGTGGAACTAATTTCAAAGGAGCTGACAATGAATTGAAACGTCTCTTCTCCAAGGCTACCTCAGAATCAAAAGAGCTTCAACGTCTACTCACTAATGATGGTACAAATTGGAAATTTAATCCCCCAGGAGCACTTCACATGGGAGGAAAATGGGAAGCTGCAGTGAAATCTGTCAAACGTCATCTCCAATCGTCAATATCAGAAACCAGCTTCACATTTGAAGATTTTTCTACTCTCCTAGCACAAGTTGAAGCAGTACTTAACTCAAGACCTCTCAGTGCTTTATCAGATGATCCAGAATAACTCTCAGCCCTAACTCCAGGCCATTTCATTCGAGGAGCTGCGCTCAACTCCATACCTGAACCATCTCTAACTTCCGTGAACGAATCAAGATTATCTCAATTTCAAAGGATACAGGAACGATTCCAACAATTCTGGAACAGATGGTCAGCAGAATGCTTATCTGCACATCAGTCCATCTCAAAGTGGCGCAACCAACAAGACAATATCAAACTAGGGTCTTTAGTTTTAATAACAGATGAAAGACTTCCTCCTTCAAAATGGCCTCTGGCGAGAGTAATCCAACTTCACCCTGGGAAAGATGGACTTACTCGAGTAGTCACTCTCAAGACCGCTACATCAATTCTTACTCGACCAATTGTCAAGTTAGCTCTTCTCCCACTAGCTCCTCACCAAGAGTCGTCTGATTGAAATTCTGCATTCCTGCAGAATTTGGGGGAGAGAATGTTGAAAAAAGCCAAAATCATCATTTGGCATCAAAAATCGCACGGACCATGACTAGAGAGCTAGTCATGGTACTAACAAAAGCACGGACCTTAACGAGAGAGCTAGTGGAAAATTATTCTATTTATAGTGGGAAATTATTCTAAATTGTTATTGGGCCGCTACCTTAGAAACCCCCACTCAGTCCATCGGAGCTGCCGGGCCAGTGAATTGACCGACTCTAATTCACTCTCAAATCACCAGACTGTTTAAAAAGAGGCAGCGAGGAGAGCTACAACACAGTCCACTTCTAACCACTGAGCAAAACCAAGAAGAAGAAGAAGAAGAAGAAGAAGGAAGAAGGAAGAAGCCAACAGTCTACAGTAAGCGAGCAAGGCTTACTATACAGTGCAGTGTTTCGGATACCAAGCGTGCGAGGCTTGTATATCCGCAACTCAACAATCGAGCCAACTTGGATCATCTCGGCTAAGCTAACTACTGACTAGTATCATCAAAACAGTCCTTTTGAGGGCTAACATTGAAACAGTTCTTTTTAGAACTAATTATTCCTCACTCCCATTTTGAGAGTGAGAATAAGTCATCTCAAGACTACTACGTAGTCTTAACGACACCGGTCTTTTTCAAGGCCATCAAATAATTGAGGCTCTTATTAAAGAGCATGTGGCTTACAAGTCATCTCTAGAATACTACACCACAACGGTCTTTTTCAAGACCAACAATTGCACTTAATTGTAAGAAAACCTATCCAAGTTTGAAGGAAGGTGCCGGTATTAGTACTGAACACGGTTGTCAGTTCTGGGCATTTCCACTGGATGTTTCCCTCTTTGCTCGTTGAGTATGCCCATGTGTTTATCTCATTCCTTTTTATCTAGATTAGTTTACATTTGGCGATTATCCTTACGTTACATTCTCTGAGATTTTCGGTTTTCGGGTTTATTAGTAACTCCATTTCGCAATCTACTTCATTTTCTAGTTTAGTAATTTTTGTTGGGATGTCGGTTGGGCAGGCCATATCTGGTCGAATGAGCTTGCAGTTGTTGACATAGTCTTGTTCGGCGAGAAAGTATTCTTCAAATGCTGGTTCTGTCACAAGATATTTTGATGTAGGTTGAATCGTCAATGTTGATATTTGGTCTTCAATTTTCTCGGGCTTGGGAAATGATTTTAGTTCGTATGCTAGCCATGGTGTTTGTTTGAAGAGTGGTACGGTTATTATTATCAGGAAGTGAGCGTTCGTTTTTCCTGTTTCTGTCGTTGATACTTTTGCCAGCGTGTTAATGTCCATGTGGTCCAGAGGTTGTGGTGGATTTAAAGTCGGATGTTTTCTGATCATGTCCACGGTCGCTTGGTTTAGCTGTTTGCCTGACACTGTTAAATAGGTCAGTTTGCCCCACTTTGCTTTCTCTATGGCTTTTTCTGCGTTATTAAGAGTTCTTAAGTGGTTAGTCATCCGGTGAATGTATTTGTCTCCTATCATTGAGAATAATTGAGTCCTTTATAGGTCGGGTACTTGTTGATTTATTGATTGTAGTAGAGATGCTGAAGTTCGAGCTAATTCTTTGATTCGGTTGGTTATGTTTGTTTCGTGTTTCAGGATCTCATTGATTTCGCTCTTAATAATGTGAGTGTTATTTTGGGACAGGTGAACTAGTTCTCTGATATCTTGATATAACTTGTCTAGCTCTTTGGCGATATGTTCCTTGTCACTGTAGTCCATAGTCCCAAATAATTTCCGTGCAATTGAGCCTACGAAGCCGAACTACGGTGCTCTTTTTGTGCGGTTCTGTGGGTGTAATTCTTCAAGTTGTGGGTCTTCGAGGAACTGTCTTAGCCGGTGTTTTGCTTGTTCGACTTCGACATATATTTCTCGGTGGGTGTTAGTCCTTAGGTACGACATGCAAAATGAATGATTAAATTTCAGAGAACATATCCCATAAGCCTCCCATAGATTTTGATTCAGGTTTGAATATCGAGTTATTAGTTTTTTGATGTAAATTGAGCTAATTATTTGCTATTCTTTCCTGATGAGGTGGATTCTCTAGAACGGATAGTATAATAGGCCCGGATTCACTTTCATTGGTTTTATTTTCACTTCCTCTGCGCCCCATGCCTGGTATCCAAGCCCCAGGAGGAAAAGTAGTACAGTGTTCATATTTTCTATTATACAACAAAATTTTGCGTATATATACTAAAACAAACAACTTAAGTTCTTTTTAGTCGAATTTTTCGCGGCTGGCTGTTTTAGCCTTATTCGGGTGGGGTAATTTCCGTGTCCCGTTTTCTTTTCCTATTATTAAATTCTCCATTTCGTTTCTTTCAATTATCTCATATGGGCCGGTATAATAACGCTCTAATTTATTTTTCCTAGGCTCTTTTAAAGTATATATAAGGTCTCCTACATTAAATATTGCCGGGTGTATATGTTTGTCGAATCGGACTTTCGACTCGTATTTAGCTTTCGTTAGATTTTCCGCAGATATTCGTTGAATTTCTGAAATTCGACTAATTAAGTCTGCTAGATAATCGTTATATGATTCGATTTTACTAGAGTCCGGAAATTGAGTCGGACTACGAGCTTTTCTTCCGTACAAAATTACGTAGGGTGTAAATTTCGTGGCTGTATGTTCCGTGGTATTATAATTTAGCATTGCCATTGGAATGTACCGATTCCTGTTATTGAATTTATCTACATAAGCCCGAAAGTAATCGACTAACGGCTGATGAGATCTTTCTAGGGCTCCGTTTGATTGTAGATAATAGGAGGAGGTAGTTATTCTTTGGATTTTCAAGACTTTAGCTAGTTGTTGGATGAGTTTGCTTGTAAATGAGGTGCCCTTATCTGCGAGAATTACTCAGAAGCACCCGTAAAGAGTGATGTAATGGTTTAGTAGAGCGTCTGCAACAGTTACTGCTCTGATATCGGGGAGAGGAACTGCAGCTGCGGCTTTAGAAAAATTGTCTTGGATTGTTAGGATGTGTACGTTCCCGTCAGGGGTCATCGGTAGGGGTCTTACTGTGTCTATACTAATTTTTTTGAAAGGTTCGAAAGGTGTATCGGTGATGGACATAGGTTGTTTTGTTTTTGTTCGCGTGAGTTTATTTTTCTGACATATCTCATAAGCTCGGATGTAATTATAGATACTATTTTTCATTCCTGGCCAGTTATATTTTTCGCGATTACGCCAATATGTTTTTACTACTACTTTGTGGCCCCCTATTAAGCTGTTATGATTTCTTTCAATTTTTTTTGTTTGAAGGGGTTCATCTGGTACTTCGATATTCCCTTCATACAGAGTAATTGCTATCGGACAGTCTTTTAATTTGTGTGATAAGTAGGCTTGAATATTTAAATCGTCAAATTCATCCCCTTGTTTTGCACACTGAAATGAATGGATGTCGTGTTTGTGCATCGACTGTCGAAGATTTCTCAATCCTTCGATCTGGTTGATTGGGTCTAATTATTCGAAATGTTTCGTTTTGATAAGTACGGTGAAGATTTTACAACGCCCTAATTTGGTGACGAATACGTCTCCTTTTGTAGGTTTTGAGGCTAGAAGATCATCCTCGTTTATGAATTTCAGGTCGCGGAGCAGTCTAGCTACAGGTTTTACCACTTCGCAGTCGGCTGCTAAAAAGTGCACTAAGAGGTCTCGAGCGTAAGTAAGTCCATCTCGGCTAGTTGTAAATTTAATTTTTATTTCGGACTTTTTTGGCGGTGTACTTTCGTCTAAGCTCGAGGGTGATGATATTCTTGGTCGATGACGTCTTTCAGCAAAAATATTTTCAGCCTTTTCGAAAATTGGAAGGTCGTAGGCGACAAAGGATGGTCCGAATCGGCGGTTCTCTACAACATCCCCCACTGTTATATTCCCGCTTGTTACTGACTTATTTTTGTTTTTATCCGGATCGTGGGATTTTTCGGCATTATTATTCGATTTGTAGTTGGAACGAAGTTCCTTATGGTGCGTTGCGAAAGGGGGCTAGACAGAAAAAATTCTTACGAAAAGTTGTCACGACACTTTTTGCTATAATAAGCTATTGTAAGCTATAGTAAGCTATTGTAAACTTCGTTCCATCCTGGTGTCCCTTGACACTTCTCAAGTTTTTATTATTATTTTGTGAATTGGTCGATTTAGTTATATTTGATAATGTTTCGTTTGATCCTACTTGTTCAGGTTCGATCAAGGTTTTATTCGCGTCGGCCGACTCGGTTTCGATCATTTCGTTTATTCCCTTGCCGTTTTCGTCTACTATTTGGCGGCTTGCGTGATCATAACGGATACCTATAGCCTTCAGTTCATCAGGAATGAGGATTCTTCCGAAGATTGGTGTTCGGGGTTCGGGTCCGTCATCTAGGTATCCTATAAATCGGGATTTAATGGTATTCTGTGGCGTTAGAGAATTTTTATTTAGTCGATTTGCTTTTTCATCATGTGTGTTGACGACGTTTCTTCTATTAACAATTTCCGCTGTGGTCGAAGGCTCTGGTTCTATGATGATGGGGTATTCGGTTTTGCTGGGATCTTCGCTTCTTTCCGTTTCTTCTGGACTGATGTCGCTGCTTGATCCTTCCACAAGGTTATCGCTGTTGTCTCTAAGAAATTCGTAGACATTAGTTGCAGGTGTTGTGTCGTCGTCTAAGGAATCTTCTTTACTTCGCCAGAGTGGAGGCATTTTACTTAACGATTGGCGGATAGTTTTTGCAGTTTCGGTACTAGTTCTTTTCATTTTGGTAAATTCTTGAGGGGTGTAATTAAATATTGCTTCTTCGAGACGCATTTTCTTTAGAGCTCTTTCCCTGTAAAAATTTTCCGGTGGGGGTCATCTTTTAATAATTTCATCGAAAATTTTGACTAATTCCTGGGTTTTTCGTCGTTGCTTTTGTGGGATAATTGTTTGTTTATTTCCTTCGATCTTATCGTCTTTTTCCGCTTCGTCGTCCCCCTTTTGACCCATATCTGGTCGATCAATCGTGGAGGGTCCGGGAGTTGAGGCTGGCAAGAAAACTTCATCGTCTCCCTGTTCTTCATTTCCGATATCGTGCAGTTTCGGTTCTTCAGATGTTATATCGCGGTTGCTAGTTTCGAGATAGTTCATTTTAGGTAGGACTCGCGTTTTTCCAATTTACCTTCTTCTAAGCCGAGAGGCAATTGTCTCTCTGGTTTATTTTTAGATATGAGAGGGCGACCAGGGCGCTTGACCAATCGAATTGCTTCTTCGTCTGAGAGTAGTTTATTAGATTTTTTTATTTTAGTGACATCCGTGATGGGCAGCGCTAGGGAGTCATTTTCTATATTATTATTTAAGGTGTTGTCTAAGGGCTCGGGACGGCCTTCTGGGTTGTATGAGAGTCCTTCAGCGTATTGTTTGGTGATTTTATGATGGACTACGACATTAAATTTATGTCTACTCAATTTAGACCGCCATTTTGATTGTCTGTCCGTGACAGTCGCGCTGTCTCTTAGCCAGGTGCCACAAGGGCTACTGGTTATTAAAGTAAAATATTTTTGGAGGTACCGTCGGAATTGTTGAATAGCGTAAACTACCACGGGGCATTGTTTTTCAATGTCTGTGTGTCGGGTTTCGGTGTCGTGAAAGACGCGAGAGACACATGATACTATTTTCTCTCCGTCTCTTTCGAGATCATCGTCCCCCTCTATCGTCGTTTGACTGAGAATTCCGGATATTCCCTAGTCTGACGTGCTGACAGCTAGGATGAAGGGTTAGTTAAAATCTAGGTATTTAAGAAATGAGTCCTCGCAGAGGGCATTTTTGATAATGTCAAATGCCTTTTGCGCCTCTTCGGTCCATATAAAAGGCTTAGTTTTTCGCGTAAGGTCTGTTATGAGCTTAGCCCTTTTAGCGATATTTTGGATGAATCTTCGATAATAATTGGCAAGTCCCATAAATTTTCTGGCTTCTGTATGATTTCTAGGTCGTGAGTGTTATGTCCAAGGGCGTTTTTAGAGCGGTAGCGTAAACGGTGGAGGTTTGGACTAACAGTTTAAAGAATACGCAACGGAGGTTTTAATTCCGTGGTTGTAATTATTTATGTGGGACGTTTTCGAGATACGAACTTACCACGCCTTCGTTTGAGACTGACGGATTTTTATGTTAGCAGATGTACTTACTCTCTGCAGGAATTTTGGTTGTTACTGTATCCGTGATTCTGGGGCTGCTGTTAGCGCCTTTTCCTGACTTGGGCCCTGTGGTTGGTTCTCGCAGCGGATGGAGTAGGGTGGATTTGGGCTGCTTATATTACGGGCTTCTTATTTTATGGAATGACTTGTTGGAAACTGATTTCACTTTAATTGAGATTTATTTTTATAAACATTAAAACTTACACTTTCACAATTTGAATTTTAAAGAATTTAATTTAATGAATTTTAGTAATTTAAATGAGCTAACGTCCTCCAGTCCCCGTAGGGTAAAGTGCGCAAATTTAGCTTTTTAGTGGTATTTTATTTAAACTTACTGCCCGGATTCTCGCCTAAGTGCAGAGCAAATTAGAATTCTGAGATTCCGGTTCTCTAGATATTTAGAACTAATAGCTAATACGTGGCCTGCTGGTTGAACCGAATCTGAACTCGTCTTAAGTGCAGCGCAAATTAAGATGAGTGACTATTACAAGGCACGGGTCCGTCAATTAAACGCGGAAGTCGAATTAATTGCTCAAAGACCAATACGTGGCCTGCCAGTTGAACCAAGTCTGAACTCGTCCTAAGTGCAGAGCAAATTAAGATGAGTGACTTTTACAAAGCACGGGTCCGTCAACTAAACGCGGAAGTCGAATTACTTGATCAAAGACAAGGCGTTGGCTGTTGATCGCCTTTTTAAATACTCGCGGTGCTGAGATTGCAGATGTCCTCGCTAGTCAACCAGCAGTCGCGTAGCTTATATTTTATTGTGGCTTTCGCGCATGGTGAAGTCTTCCATCTGCGCGGGTGATTTAA
This sequence comes from Cotesia typhae, assembly GCF_013202065.1. Taxonomy (NCBI): domain Eukaryota; kingdom Metazoa; phylum Arthropoda; class Insecta; order Hymenoptera; family Braconidae; genus Cotesia; species Cotesia typhae. The sequence goes on along the minus strand of NW_027423724.1, from coordinate 1,550,034 downwards.
ATTTAAAGAAAAATTTTGGGGTGGACATAACATGAGGCATTCTTAAGTGATGAAATCTTTTTATGGTCTGGTTTTATGCCCTTTTTCGTTATTGCGTGGCCTAAATAATCTACTTCTGGACAGAGAAATTTACATTTTTCAGGTTGGAGGGTGAGACTCGCTTCTCTCAATCTATTGAATAATCTTTGAACTCTCATCCCATGTTCTTTTAGGGTTTCACCATAGCTAACTAAATCGTCGATATAAATAAATAATTCCGTCCCTTTTAATACGCTTGAGGCGGAATTTATCATTCGTTGGAAGATAGACGGAGCGCATTCTGGGCCAAAAGGCATGGGGATTTGATGAAAACTCATGGCGACATCAAAGACGCTAAAGAAATTAGTATCGCCTAATTGGTCTAAATTATCGATAATTAGGCGTAAGGGATAGGCATTAGGGTGATTCAAAAAAAAAGAATATTTTTTTTTCGTTTGGTACTCTGAAAAATAGGTTCCTAGACACCTCTAAGAAAGCCTCTCCAAGCATGAGTTCTTAATTGTAACGGGAAGGTCCTCCTTCTTACAGTTTTCTATTTTTTCTTATTATCAGATAGAAAAATTTATATCTCGCTTCCAACTACTTGAAAAATTATCTTGTTCCTTAGATTTTGTAGGAAATTGAATGCTCTACAAAAAAGGTCTCTTACGATTTTTTCGTAAACCAAACCGTTTAAAAGATATTAACGGTTAAAGTTTGATTATTTTTGGGAAAATTTTTTATTTCTTATGAATTTTATAACTCAATGAAAAAGAATCATTATGAATGATGAAACTCATAGTTTTGTAGGAAATTTACTGCTCTATAAAAATGGTCTCTTATGATTTTTCGATCAAGTTGAGCGTTTACGAGATATTCATCGTCAAACATCAATGCATATCAATTTTTCTAGTTTTTGATCAATAATTCGAAAAATTTCAATTTATTCTGTGAGTTCCAAGGAAATTTAGACAAATTTGAGTTTCTATGAATAGAAATATGTTATGAACTATTTTTTTAATTAGTTTTTTTAGTCTTGGACAAGTTTGATTACATTAAAACAAAAAATTAGTGCATTTTTTAAATATATAATTCAATTTAGTGTGTTTCACATGTGTTTCACTTTTTTATCGAAGAATTTATTTATTTAATTATCAACTGCCATATAATTTTCAATATTTTCAACATAACGGTACACTTTTACTGTAAATAATTTCCTCTATTGCAGTTTGGGTAGTTTTTTCGATGTTCTTTGATAATTTGCAATAAGTATTGGAATTGCTCTTCATTTTTGTCAAGCATTGATTATACTCACTAACTAATGCAACAGCTCGTTCTGCTGAATCATTAACAACTTTCAATTGGTTAAAGTATTCTTTATTTTCAATGTAACTGTCATTACTAGGCCACGATTCAATATCTTTATCAAGGAAGTCATATGGTAAATCAAAGATTTTAAAGAGATTTAAAGACTTTTTAGAAACAAAGTCACTTAGACTTTTTGCGTTAATGAATTCAAATCGTTTTTATCAATTATAAATTTTAGCTTTAGAATCTGTACCGTTACGAGTATTAACAGCTCCAACAATATTTTTTTACTTCCAATGAAACGGTATCGTCAAATAATGATAAAATGGCAAGTTCATCACTTAAATACCATAAATGCAAAATCATTTTTTCACAAGTTGCTGAAGAAATCAATGAATTGATATTTTTGTACTCGAATAAATTTTTCAAAAACTGCAAGTCATGATTAGCAGCAGTTGTTGCAGAAGTTGATGAAAACCAAGCTTTTAAATACAGTGTAACTATAAATATACAAATTTGCCGAAGACCGTCCAATTCTTTATTAGAAAGTTTAAATTCATTTCTGAATAGAAACATTTTTAAACTGTAAATTGCCTTCGCCATCCACCTAGCATGATGAATTGCACCAGGACGTTTGAAAAAATTTCTTCTTGAGGCATTTCTCCAAGGAAAATCAACGACAATTCCAACCATTCTTTATAGTCATCTCGGGGTTGTAGTAACTATCAAAAACAATTAAAAATTTGTCAGAAACAAGAAAATTTTTTTTCTTAAAATCGCAGTTAAATCATACCTGTAAGGATTGTGCAATTAAACTAGATATTTCATTTTTTTTATCCAAAATGATATCAGCAACAACAGTATCTTCAATTCCAGATTTATAATTAGTTTTATTTATTTCATCCCATGATTTTTTAAATCTTCCGAACATTGGTATGTTTGGCCCAGATGACACAGGCCAATATACTTCAAATGCACTTCTCAATATGATCTCAAAAATGTGGTGACGACATGGTAACTAGATTAACTCTCTTACCAAAGTCTTTTCAATTGCCTTACATGTACCGTTATGAATTCCTGTATAAAGAAAATAGATAAATATCGTTAAATTTAATATTTTCAACAAATTGTAGATTATATTTAAAATCCAAATGAGTAAATAATTCTCAATAATTTCAAAAGTGAAATTCAGTAAGCAATAAAAATTAAACTAGAACGTTAATAATTAAATATTTTTTAGATTAAATTATCATTGATAAGTTACCTGTATTAACTGCCGTCGTGTCAAAACACATCGCCTTAACATAATTAGTAATACCCCATTCACTCAATGTCGATAAAATGGCTGATGTTTGATTGTCTGCCGTCCCAGAATTCATTTTTGGAACCCCAAGTAATTGTTCGGTACCAAATGCAGTTAAAATAACTGGTAGCCGTTCCACAGATTTTGATCCAACAAGGTCATTCAGCATTTTTCCGTCCCAATGCACAACGTATTTATCGTGTGTCTTAAAGTAGTCATTAAGTCCTTTAGCAATGTCTTCTCTTTGAAGCATACGAGCTCGTTGAATTGAACTATAACTGAGCGTTGTATCTTCAATTTTAATACCTACTGCTAGTAAAACCGGAGCAATAATAAACATCGCATTTCTACTGCTGACATTAGCTCGGTCGAGTCCAAAAATGACTTCAGGAGTTAAGACATCAAGTTTTGCTCGTTTTGTCGGAATTGGAGGTTCATACTCTGAATCCGATCCAAAATTTGTAACTCCACTTAATGTATACGTAGAGAACGACTCTGATTTTTTACTTGGAACAATCGCATGACTGGTAGACGGTTGATCTAATTCTGGAATAAGATCTGTTTTATAAATTAAACGAAGAAAATGTATAGAATTTATTCATTTTGATGACAAATAATTAAGAAAGGACTCCAAAAATTGTCTAGTCAAATGTCATCTAGTCATCTATGAAAAGTTACACTACTACCTGACTTTATAATAATTAAATATCTCAGATACTTACTACTCTCATCTATTCCCATCATAGTTGTGGTTAAGTTTGATACAGGTACATTATTAGAAAGAATCTCTTTATGGGTACCGAATTTTTGATCCAAATACAACTTTCTAATATTATCATCAAGCACTTTTAAGGATTTTTCGCTCACAATGTCGAATAATTGTTCAAGATCAGTCTGAAATTTCATTTCCTTTTGGTTTTGCGCTGAATTCTTTTTATCGAAATTTTTTTGTAATTTTAACCATTGACTGTGATAGCGAAGAAATTTTTGACTGCATTAAGAGCTCCACTAGTTGGAATCTAATTTTTTCTCCACAGTTCAATAACTTGGTCAACTGAATTTTTAGCGCTTTGTTTGATTGAATACTTTAAAATTTTAAGTTGGTAGAAAAACACACGCATAACCTCTTTCACTTTTGGTAACTTACGTTCCGAAATTCTTTGTAGAGGTATTCCGATAAAACGTATTTCTTTATTCATTGTAGGTTAATTGATGATAAATAAATTTATGTGATGATTATAAGACTTATTTAAAATGAATTATTTTATTACGTATTCAAGATGATCAGTTTTAGGAACACTGAAAATACGGTATTAAATGGGTAGATACTGAAGATAGTTGAGAGTAAAAACATAGATGGCGTTAGTTTCAGAAGACAAACAGAAGAAGAAATGGAATTCAAAACAAAAATCCCTCGAACGAAAATTTTATGTATATTTTGTGAAAAACAATTTAAAAATACGCACTGAACAAATTTCATAATAATAAATGACAACGCGATTAAGATTTTAAATTATTAAACATAAAATTAAACAAAAATATTATTAGAATAAAAAATTTCAAATGAATTTTTGAACAGAAAACATCTATAGGAGTTGCTTTTATAATAAAAACTCAAATTTGTCTAAATTTCCTTGAAACTCACAGAATAAATTGAAATTTTTCGAATTATTGATCAAAAACTAGAAAAATTGATATGCATTGATGTTTGACGATGAATATCTCGTAAACGCTCAACTTGATCGAAAAATCATAAGAGACCATTTTTATAGAGCAGTAAATTTCCTACAAAACTATGAGTTTCATCATTCATAATGATTTTTTTTCATTGAGTTATAAAATTCTTAAGAAATAAAAAATTTTCCCAAAAATAATCAAACTTTAACCGTTAATATCTTTTAAACGGTTGGGTTTACGAAAAAATCGTAAGAGACCTTTTTTGTAGAGCATTCAATTTCCTACAAAATCTAAGGAACAAGATATTTTTTCAAGTAGTTGGAAGCGAGATATAAATTTTTCTATCTGATAATAAGAAAAAATAGAAAACTGTAAGAAGGAGGACCTTCCCGTTACAATTAAGAACTCATGCTTGGAGAGGCTTTCTTAGAGGTGTCTAGGAACCTATTTTTCAGAGTACCAAACGAAAAAAAAACCATTCTTTTTTTTTTAATCACCCTAGTCCGTACTGAATTTGCTAATGACTGACTAAAAATCTAAAAGAAAGTTATATAAATTTACAGAAAAATAATAAGTAGAAAGAAAAATATTAATCAAGTTACTTGAACAGCAAGCCTAACTCTCATTTTCGAAGAGCTATTTAAGACTCAATGCTCATTTTTAATTTTGGGATACATTCGTAATTTACCAGGAAGTTGACTATCTTTTTCATAGATGTCTTTAAAATGTTGCCATTCAATAAGAGGTTTGTCAGGATCCATCTAAATTAAAAAAAAAAAAAAAATGAAATAAAAACCAATCACAAAATTCTTACAACCAAAACAATATTTTATGCCTGATAACTTCCAATAATGTTCAATCGATTTCTGATCGTCTTTATAAGATGTGGAGTTTCCGAGAAAACAAAAATTTTACGATCTGCTTCACTCAGGTGTGAGAAATAATTTTTGAAATTTTCTTTTCGGCCACTCATTCCCATAACAGTCCAAAATTTTCTGTTTGTTGTCGCACCATCAGTAATAACGCCATGAATTTTCGCTCCAGATTTTTCTAATAAAATTATTGATTTCACAATAAGTTGAGACAATACTTGAGCATTTACTGGTCCATGAGAACCAAACACAGCCACAGGTTATGTGTAAGTATCATATACAGGTTGAAACATTAGCACTAATCTATGATTTGCTTTGTCATTCATTGTTACCAATTTATTTATTACTTTTTTTTCCGAAGTCTTCCAAGCCACCGTATATAAGATTTTGAGAACGAACATCTACACTTTCGCGATAGCTAATTCCATCGAGTAGCAAAAGTCCATGTTTATTATTTTCTTCTTTTTTATTCAAAAAATTGGAAAAATCTTCGAAAAACTCAGAATCAAATCCACCACTTGTATTTATAATTGCGAGATTTCTAAAAAAAAAAAAAAATAAGAAATAATTTTACATCTACAATAAATAACATATTACACATAAATAACATAAATAAAATAAATATTACTAACCCATTGTACTAACACATGGCAACGGCAAAATTATATCCTGACGCAGACCGCATATACAGTAGCATACATAGCATTAGCCACTTTTCTAAATATTGGAGGCCACTAGATGTTTTACAGTGTGAATCTTTTAGTATTTCCTGAACAACATCACATTGATTTTTAGTAACTTCTTTGAACCGTCATTGATCAAGTACACCATCTTCAGATATTCGGGACATTTTACTTTAGCAAAGTTTCAAATTTTGTCGTAATTTCTTATTTACCAATCGTAACTTTTTTTTTTGTTGTGAAGATCTATTTAATTTTTGCTTTAATCTTCTTACATGAATACTCTCAGAGATATTTGAAACTATGCGGTTTTTTTTATCTTGTGGCTTTGTAACTTGCAAACTGATCTCTTGACGTTTTCGCTTTTTGAGCGAAGCTCTTTTCGCATTTTGAAATGCATTACATTGCGAAGAATGTTATAAAAGAGTGCATGATTTATGCTTCATTACATTTCTTTTATTGATATATAATGAATCCGTTTTTTCCGATTGACGAATTCCGGAAATCACAATACCTTGACAAACTTTTAAAGAATTCAACTGGCGTAAATAATCTTTTAGTTTACCAACACTGTCGATACTTTTTTAACTTCCCGCTAAGAAAATTGAAAATTTTCAAAAATCGGGATGTTATTGGTTTCACCCCGTTTTTCGAAAATCGAGTTCTCATTAGTTCTTGACGTTTTGAGATCCTAGGAAGCTTCCATGACTATTCCCGCGATGATGTCCGTATGTGTGTGTGTGTGTGTGTGTGTGTGTGTAACCCTCTTATAATTCTGAACGGCTTGACCGATTTCATCGCGGTTGCTGTCATTCTAAAAGGCTTGACCAAACTTAGATTTCCTGGAAATTTGAACCGATTCGGACCAGTAGATTTTGATAAATTGTAAAAAAACTACAAAAAAATTTTTTTGAAGTGTTTTTTTTAATAACATTAAAACGGCTTTACCGATCAATTTAAAAAACTAATCAGCTCTTAACTTCGAAAAACTGCGTCGATCGCCGCCAGTCCAGTCAAAATCGATTGATTCGTTCGTGAGTTATCGTGAACGAAAGAAAACCGAAAGAAGTGTTTTTTCGGGGTCACTCTGAAATTTTTGGTTTGATCAATTATAACCTAAATATAACTCATAAGGTTGATTAAACTGCATCGAATGCCGCTAACCGCATGAAAATCGGTTGATCCATTCAAAAGTTATTGCGATTTGAAAATTCCACAAGTAGTGATTTATTAATCTCCTGTCAAACTTTTGAGCTCGGAGAGCTCAAAATTACACGAAAATTAGATTTTTGAGCTCAAAGAGCTCAAAAACATAATAAGTGCAATATCGAGCTCTTCATTACGAAAGTAGCGGGAAGTTGCAGGGGTGGCCGTTAGGGTCAACCGTTTGCCTAATTTTTTTTGTACTATATTTTTTGCAATCATCGACTACTATTAAAATTATTGATATGTTATTACTAAAATTTTTTTGAATATTTAAATGCAAATTTGTCACGTGCGAAAATGGGAAATTCTATTGAGCGTGTTTGGCCGAAGGAAGTACTTACTAAATGTAGTAAGTCACTCACTATACTTACAAAATTTTTGGCCGGGACACAAAATAAGTGCTGACGCAGTAAGCATAGCTCAATATACGACGCCATATTGCTTATTGTTGATGTAAACAAAACGGACAAGTACAGACCTTGAAGAATCCAGTAAGTCTGTCCTGGCCGAAAAGCACTATAGTCAGCTTGTCAGATTTTAATTTTTTTATGCTTACTGGCTTACTAAGGTTTAGTAAGTACTTACTTCGGCCGAACCCACCCATTGTTACAATCAATTATAACTCAGTCGATGTTGCAACTTTAAAAAGTTGTTCCAATAAAAATCGTTTTATTCAAGACGATTGAATCGATTGTTGAACAAATCGATTGTTTTTAAACGATTAATCGACCAAATCGATACCGTCGATTCGATCATAATCGATTGTCAACAATCGATTTTTTGTTCGATTGTTGCAACACTAGTATAAATACGGGATATTTATAGTCACATTGTTGAGTTATGATTTGAATGTCGCCTTGGCAGCATTAATTATTATTATCATTATTATTTATTCAGATTTAAATGCCAAGGCAAAAGCCAAATGGCAAAAATATAAAACTACAATGATACAAGTACTATGTAAGACTATAAACACCGTCATTTACAAAATAAGAGAAGATGCAATATTAAATTATAAATATTAGTGTAACTAGCAATATTCACGAGTTTAAACAATAGATTTTGTGTATATTAGTTATCTTATAGATCACATATAATATTTGTAGAAATCTGGTTCTTTGGTTCCTTTGTTTCCCTAAGTTCAAGGTCGTAGAAAAAATCAAACGCTTTAGATTTGAATGCATCTATGCTGAGTGAGTTAATAATATCCAGTGGTATTTCTCGCCAAAGACGTATTGATGTGATTAAAAAAGAGTGCTCATATAGTGCTGTTGAGAAACTTGGTAGGCTGAATGAGATATTATTGTATTTTGAAGCCAACCTCTCTGATCGCCTGATGTCTTGTGACTCTTCAATAAAGAGACACCTCAAATATTTAGGCTCTCCAGAGCTGAATAGTTTATACAGAAAACAGGCCAAGAGATATAGTCTTTTTGATCTAATAGAGAGCCATTTTAAGGAGCGACGATAAGGAGTGATGTGATCATCATGCTTCAAATTAAAAATAAACCTGATGCTGCTATTCATCAGGCACTATAATTTATAGTCTAGTCTTTTAGAATTATCTATTAATACCAATGAGCAGTAATCAAGTATTGGAATAAGTAAGGCAGTTATCAATAATTTGCGATTTGCAGTAGACAATATGTTCTTCCTTTGTTTGAGGCTGTTAAGTGTAGCGTAAACCTTACGCGTGGTATGGGACACATGAACATCTCAGGAAATATTATTAGTTATATAAACCACAAGGTGTTTGGTTGAATTAACAAATGGAATGGCATTTCCATCTACCGTGATTAGAGGAAGATCACAGTCATCCAGTGATTTCAATTTCCTGTTACTACCCAGTATCATAACCTTAGTTTTTTGATGATTTAGTTCAAGACCAACATCTTTGGCCCAATCAGCCACAGCCTGAGCACCGGTATTGATTTTGCAAGCTGCTTCATTTAGTTTACTACATTTGAAGTGATAGTAGGCGTATTTATCATCATCAAAAAGACCATATTTAGAATACTTTATCCTCTTGGCAACGCTATTTATCATCATAAGGAATAATATGGGACCTATAATGGATCCTTGAGGAACTTCAGATGTTGAACTGATGGCATCCGATAAAGAGTGATCAAGATCCAACACCGATTGCGATCTACCAGTGAGATAAGAGTGAAACCACAGAATGACTTCGATGGAAAATCCAATTTCATACATAGTTACATACAAAATCTTATGGTTCACATAGTCGAAAGCTTTGGAGAAGTCAAACAGGATAAGATAGGTTAATTCATCTCTATTGATAGCTCTGCGGATGTCATCAGTTAGTAGCAGTAAAGACGCCTGAGTACTATGATGTTTCCTGATTGGTAGTTATTAATGATATGATTACTTTCAAGAGAGTCTGTTAATTGATTAGCAACGATGCGTTCGAACACTTTCGCCATAATGTTTTATAAATAATTTAAATGGAATCAAATGATTATTTATACCCTTTGAAATTTTTAGATAACTTGTGTTACGTTCTCAGAATTTCGCCTAAAATGATTTTTTTCATCATTTTATAAATGTTATATGTTAAATAAGCACATCTAATATAAATTCTCTGAATGCACATTAAGAGATAGCCGTTGTTTAGCTGGTGGTTTTATCAGCAGCTGAGTAACGGAAATCTCGCGATAAGGCATCAGCAGAGAGTCGCCGAGGCCGCGGATAGTCCAAACACCTTACGTCAGCATGGGACCCGGGCTTCGATGACTCTCTCAGGGAGTAACCTGAGCTCCAAACATGGCTGAAAATCTGTTTATAAAAACTAATCTAGAGCTCATTCAAGTCAGTAGATCTAGAGACTCTCGAGTGCAGTGATCTCCATCCTCAGGCTTGAACCTCTCCAGATCCTATTTTCAAAATAAACTAACTACATCAAAACATATAGTCCAAATACACTTATTATGGGGCGGAGCGCTTTATAGTAGTTCCAACCCATATAAGAAAAACCTTCCGGCTAAAGCGCTAGCTAGCGTTTCGCCAACCTAACCCTCCTGCTGGGCGAGCGCTTAATCAGCGTATCCACAGGTCCCAAATCTTCGGCAAGATCACTAGCTAGCGTTCGGCCAGCACCAAATTCCCGTACGTTAATGCCTCACGGAAAACGGTCACGAAGATCGGGTCGCTCGGTGCAAGAGCGTCGTCGTCGCTTGACACAGCCATTCTACCTATCGTTGCCGACAATCACCGACGAAACTTCAGCCGAACCGCGAGCGGAATTAGTGCGGAACGCGAAACCAGTAGTGCGGATAACCGACGACGAGATCTTGATCGAACTCCGAGTAAGGGTAGTTCGAACCGCCGAGAACGACTCACCTAGATCACCCACGAGCCGAGGTTCACCGGGTCAGAATATCTTTGTCAGCAACAACTGCCCTGCCTATTGGACTGTCATCACCAGAGCTTGGAAGCTGGTCCCGATCGAGGTCCCAGAGGTTCACCCTACAGGGGGCGTTTTTCCCATCAACGACCCCAGGTACGGGTATTATTCCGAGGAGTTCTTCCAAAAGACGGTTCACGATATCTTTTCGCCTTTCGAAGCTAAGTGGCTCGAGACCCAGGGGGTTATCTGGGCAAACTTATGGGGCCCATAATGGTAAGTCAATGATAAAAGAATAATAAGAAAGTAAGCTCATCTGTGACGATACACCGGAAATCTATCGACTACCAAAAATATCAAAACCTGATATTTAATTATTTAAAAATATCAATGAATTTATCCACGTAATTTTGGTAACGTAACACTTGTGAGTTTTAAAACAAATTGCGGATAATTTAATACAGAATACTCCAATACTTCGTATAAAAAAAATTAGGAAAAAGGTTTACCCTGCAACTTCCCGCTACTTTCGTAATTAAGCGCTCGAAATTGGACTTATTAAGTTTTTGAGCTCTCCGAGCTTAAAAATCTAATTTTCGTGTAGTTTTAAGCTCTCCGAGCTCAAAAGTTTGATAGGAGTTTAATAAATCACTATTTTTTTAATTTTCTAACCGCAATTACAAATGAATGAACGAACTGATTTTCACGCGGTTAGCAGCATTCGACGCAGTTTTTCAAATTCTATGATATACTTTTAAACACAAATTTATTAGACCAGAAATTTCAGTGTAATCCGAAAAAAACACCTTTTGTCAATTTTTTTGGTCAACGATAACTCACGAACAAATCAACCGATTTTCACCGGCTTGGTGGCGATCGACGTAGTTTTTCGATGTTAAAAGCTGATTTGTTTCTGCGATTGATAAATCAAGCCGTTTAAAAGTTATAAAAAAAAACCACATTTAAAAAAATTTTTTTTCGTAGTTTTCAAGAAATTTCTGAAAATCCACTGGTCCAAATCGGTCCAAACTATATTCAAAATCTAAGATCAGTCAAGCCCTTTCGATTGGCATCAACCGCGAATCGGTTGAAAAAAAGACATTAAATAGTAAAATAGCTTCGTTACGTCCAAATCAATAACTTGCATTTAAACAAATACGTGCGCAGTATTTATTTTTTGACAATAAATTTTATCTGAGTTGTGTATTCTCTAAAAATATTCCGAAATCTTAACTAAATACAATCGAAATTTTAAAAGACCCTTTATGATAACGAATCCCTATAATTTTAAAATTTACCTAGAAACATTTTACTTAATACTATCATAAAACTAAACATAAATACTCCTAAGCAAATAGAAACGAAAAAAGACATTAAAAATTAATTGCCTAAATGCATTTTTCTTGGAGACATTAAAATAATGAACAACCCAAGAAAAACGCATTGAATGTTAATCTTAATTCTATAGGGTAATAAAATATCCATAAAGGGTCCCAAAGAAATAGGACTACGTACCTACGACTTTTTGGAGTTTTAAAGTAATTTGTAAGCCTAACAGATGTACTTTTAAGATAACTAAAATTTTTTCTTTATCACTTACGACAAACAAATTTTATTACAGCACGACAGCTATTTAAAAATAATATTTGAAACTTAACGAAAATTAACCATAGAAAGAACACTAAAATTCTATAAATAAATTATTTCTTTTATCAAAATAACTTATACTGATTTCAAAAATTAAATTAATTTTGAATTAAATGAGATAATACCAATAATCCTAGAACAGTCAAGTAATAAAAACTTAATCATTTTTTTATTTTTAAAAATTACTAAATCAATCTGGACGAACACGTGCAGAAATCATTATCTAAAAATATTACACTTATTTTTTTTCTTAAGGAAGAATTCAAATAAATAAGAAAATTGTAACTTCGAAATATTAATTAAATTATCAATTTAAATTTACATCTGAATTATTTAAATAAGAATAGACAACCACGTGTTTATTAAAATCAATGGTTCGTCATAATTTTATTCAATAGGAAAATATTTTAATAGTAATTTTATAAATACATAAATTTATCATAGAAGATAGAATGGAAATTATTAACATAATTCTGAAATATTTAAATAATAAAAATTGTAAAACTTAGATTATGAATGAAGCGAACTAACTATTAAGCGAATTAAACAATTAGCGATATTACTAATGTTAATAAATTTAAGTAATTTTTTTTAAATAAACTAGAAGGACAAAATGTACATGCCAGCGTATGTGTGGGTGCGCACGCACATAGGCTAGAATCTTGGGCGGGACCCAGTCGCTTTCCCTAAGGAAAATGTAATGGGAAAGGGAACGGACCCCGGGAAACTGTTTCCTGATTGGACACAGTTTTCCCCCAAAAAAACCCAAAGTCCGAACTTGAAACATCGATAAAAGGGGCCTTGTTCACAAAAAGCAGCCTGTTATTTTTTTAGTTCAGTTCCAGAAACTACAAGTGTTCACACACTTTTCTGTAACAAGTGTCGTCACTAATTAACAAGTGTCCTCACACTTTCTTATTATCCACGTTAGTCTTCACTAACTTCCAGTGTTCACACACTTCCTTATTATCTATGTTAGTTCACACTACCCAGTTCACGAATATCCTGATACTTTCAATTTTCGATTAATAAGTTTTTATTAGTAAATTTAAATTAAGTTTATATTGTAAAGTTTAGAATCAGTGAAACTAATAAGCTGCAAATCAGGTACCATAAATTATACTGTATCGTATTTCTTGTTAAGATTTCCAGCCATAAGAATTCTTTGTAATTTTGTTTGTTTTTTTTCACATTTGTAATTTTAAACATTCAATATAATTATAATTAAAACTTACACAAATTCTCATTCATTCAATCACAAAAATTCAGTATTTAACACGTTCCCGGTCTATAGGCTGAAAAGCTTGGGCCGAAAATAATTTAATTTATTTAGTCCAATTTTGGACGTAACAGCTTTAAAAGAAAGAAATTTAGGTCAAGACAGTTGTGATGTTACTTCCAAGGAATATTCTTTAGGTAATATGGGTCATGATAATGAGCTTTGAAAATCACAAGATTCACAGTTTACTACTGCTCAAACATACGAATATAATGAGACTTTGGATATTAATCAAATTTCTTCCAAGGAAACTTTCCCAGACTAACAATCGCAAAACTTATGGCATTCTTCTTCCATACATCAAAATAAAGCTTAAAACTCACGAACTGCTGTGCAACCGAACATCATAGCAGACTTTATTTTTTTTTCTTATTGGTTTAATTATAGTCGCGACAACAATTAAGTCTTTTGAGACTAAAGTTGTTCATATATATTACACATTGTAGGTGCACTCATAAGATATTATAAGAAAATTAAGTAGAAAAGAAAAACAGAAGAAAAAAAAATACGGAAGGACCAAATTTTAAATTGAAATAAATTAAATGAAATCATCCAAATCTAAATACTTGAAGCGTTTTAATACTTTATAACAGTCCTCTGGTGAAGCTGACATTTCTGGCTTTAGGTTGTTTTCTTTTTGCGTCCTTAAGATATGGATAATTTATGAGCATGTGAGATACTGTCATTTGTGTTTGGCATTTTTCGCACATCATGTTACTCTTTCTTGAGTAAATTAGAATGAGTTAGATTAGTGTGGCCAACTCTTAATCTGGTAATTTTGTATTGGTCTCTTCTAGCTGTTAACATCGAAGCTTTGGATTGTACATTATGTCTCACTGTATTCAACTTCGTTTTTTCGTTGGACCACAGTAAGTTCCAATAGTTGAACAGTTTATTTTTCAGGAATTTTTTCAAGTCTTGGTGTGAGATCTTTAGACTTTGGTCTGGTTCTTTTGAAATTGCAGCTTCGGCTTTTAAATCAGCCTCTCCGTCCCCACTGATTCCTTGATTGGCCGCAATCCAAAAGGAAATTAGATGAAAATTTGTTACTAAACATAAGAGCTTTTCTTGAATCTTGGTCACTAGTTCGTGGGGGTTCAAAGGGTTGGTTATTGCCACCAGGCTTGACATAGAGTCAGATGCTTTCACAAATTCAAAATTTCCTATCGTTTCTAATAATTTCAATGCTCCGAGAATTGCAGTGGTTTCACACATGAAGATTGAGGCACCCTCTGGTAGTCTGTACGTATGGTTTTCGGAGACTATGGGGCAAACCTGCTTTACCGTCTATAACTGAACCTCCGTGAAGATAAATTTGTCATCCTCGTATTTTCTTTTCGCTTCTAAGAATAGAAGTCTGTATGTGTTCAAAGACGTTGATGATTTCTGATGTTCATGAAGTTCTAAGTTTACTTTACTCAAGTTGTCTAAAGGTTTGAGAGCATTCTCGAGTTTTTTTTTTGACTAGAGTAATGCAGTTTTTCACGCTGCTGCTTGATACCATCGGGTGAATGTCCTTGAACATCTTGATCAGCTGTCCCGTGTCCGTGCCGAAGTCTTTCGATATAGTTAATATATTAGGGGAACCATACGAATTTTCAAAGAAACCTTTGAATTGTAAGAAATTGAGTGAATATTGCTTATCATTTGACGAGATGATGTTCTCCAATTCGAAAAGATCTTCTACTTCAAACTCAAATTGTTGTTTCTGTTTTATTTGCTTGTTTTATTGTTTTGAGTCACCGTCTTGTATACTATTTTGAAAATTAATACTCCCGATTGACTCATCATTGCTCCCTAGATGTACGATGTTTGCGGGAGGATAAACTAGTATTAAGAACTTAGGATCTTCATTTATAAATCCGGATGTAGTTTCCGAAGGTGGATGTGGTCGCTTAACTCTTATTTCGAAATTGACGTTTCTCTTGGTTGAAATTGGGAGTTTGGTCATGCCCCGGGTGCATAAGGGAGGAGTTAGTTCCATTGAACTTTTTGAATTTGTTACACTATTAAGATCAGTTTTGCTCTCGTTGGGATTTTCTTCTAATATCTGTGTATCTGATATCCGATCATTACAATCAGGACAATTTTTAACGATGTGGCCTTCTTTTTTGCATAGGAAGCAGGTCAAAGTGTCAAAGGAGAGGTAAATCCAGTAAGTGGTGTCATCAAAGGTTATCTGAACGGAGATTGGTAACTTTTCGATATCGTCAGGATGGATGAACACTTGTCTTCTAAAACTCAGTATGTAGCTGACTCAAGAATCTGGAATGTCTTAGGAATTCGATTGGCGACATTGGCCTCATTTTTAATTCGAGGAGTTTTTCTTCCAAGATATAATGTGGTATCTAAGGATGCTATCTAGGTCTGCTATCTAAGGATGCTACAGGGAGCACAAAAACAGCTCAAAAGGAAAAAGATGGACAGCCAATGAAAGTTCTTGCAAAAAGAGGACCTTTCGCTCCCGTCACTTTAAATCTACCGAAGAAAGATTAACTTTGCACTGACTGCCACCGGCCAACAGTCGCCAATGTAGAACCTTGGTAGCAAAATCAAAGAATTAACCGACTTCATAAAAAATGAGAAGAATCTCCATCATAAGATCAGAACATTGGTTACGTCTATTGGTACGGCATATAGGCTGGCCAACAAATCACCAGCGAAGTCAGCGACTACTACTAAAACATCTCCGTGGATGGCCACAAAACCACAGCCAGTTTTGGTCACTCCTGTGTGACAGGGAAAACTGAACTTCCCATGGTCGTTATCGACCAGTTTATTGACGCCATGATAAATGAGGGTTTTCCCTTACCGTTCGATTTTTAACAAGTAGTTCAGACTTGTCACCGGGCGTGCAAATCGAAAGTCCCCACTGCTGTCCCCAAAATCGAAGCGGGGTTGACAATAGGAAAGTTCGAGAACTCGGAGTCAAGGGTTATAAAAGAGCCGACAAAAGAAACATCGAGGCTTGTTGAGCCAGGCCCTGGAGCAAGTAACGCTTTTTGAGCCAGCCCTTGGAAAAGTAACACCTTTTGAGCCAGGCTTTTGAGCCAGTGACGCTTTGAGACAGTGAGGCTTTTGGCAAAACAGTGAGTCAGTGTAGTGCTGTGTAATAAATTCTGTCATCGAGATTCAGGACCATCAAGAAGGAAGTCAATCTACGATCCGGAATTGGGAACCCATTACTTGGAGCCGCAAAGTTGATTCGAGACGAGAGAGAGAGAGACCAACCAGCCGCTGATTTCGCCCGTTTCCACCAGGACTTCACTCAACGTTTGGAGAGTTGTAAAAGTTAAGTCAGGTATTATTATTACAATTATTTCAGGCCAAGCTTGAATTTGAAAATTGAGAGGCCGAACGAACTGTAATAAAATTTTGTCAATTAATGATCGCTATTGTCTCAGATGTCACTTTTAATTTAGTAGATTCTTTTATAAGTAAATTATTCATAAACGTCAATTAATTAGTTTGTTACAAGTCTTTTAGTTATGGGAAATTATTTAGTTAAAATTAATTGATTAAGTTGAAATAGTAGAAGCATTTGTGTAATTTAGATAGTCAAGGTCACTTTGGAATATATGCAGTTTGAATATTTAATGAGGCTTGTTAAATTTGTAGAATTTGAAATTTGAAATTTTGTAAAATTTATTCTAGGCCGTTGGGCTGAATTTAATTAAATTAGTAAATTTAGTGAATTAATCTATTGAGAAAATTGTTAATGAATTTAGCTGAGAAATTTTGGTAATGAATTAAATTAGCGAATTTGGTATTGGATATTAAAGAAATGCTGAGCGTAAAATTCAAGGAATTTAGATAGTTAGTAATTCGGATAAAGTGGGTATTAAGTTAGCGTCCGGTGGACAATTTCTGTATGGAATTTAGTGAGTATTTAGAAACGTTGTATAGACGCCCGAGTCGGGGGTACAACGGATTAAGTTAGGAAACCGCTGCGTAGACGCCCGAGTCGGGGGCGCAGTCGGGAATAGGTTTTAATCGGTATTCCGTCAGGTTGACGAGGTAAATAATGTTAATTGGTATTCCATCAGGTTGACGAGGTAATTAATTGGTATTTTATGGTATTTCGTCAGGTTGACGAGGGAAAATTTGGATTTTAAGGTATTCCGTCGGAGTGACGAGGTTTGAATAAATTGGCGAGGGCCAACGTAGGTGAGAGGTTCTCACGATTAAGTTAGTTTAAGTTGTAAGAATAATTGGCAAGGGCCAACGTAGGTGAGAGGTTCTCACAATTATGTTAGTTATAAGAAAATTGTTAAGTTTGTAGATTGATTGAATAAATCATTTTAAATTGTTATAAATAATTTTTTCTCAGTTTTATTTACAGTCATTCTCGGACTTCTCACGACCCTGTCTTTTCCCTCTTATGCTTCCCCGGTTTCTGGGACACCGTGTTTAAAATCCCAGTGGCGCCGTTTCTAAAGAGGAAAGGGGTAGCTAACTGGACCTGGGCTAAACCCCCCGTTTACACCTGAAAAACTGCCACCGCAAAGAAAGCACAACAATAACAAGAGGCAGCTTTCCATGTCCAGCCCATCGTCAGCAAGTGACAATCCAACACAGAAGAAGACTGCCCGAGAAGACACATAGATCAAAGTGACTTGGCAACAAAAAAAGAAAAAGGAAGAAGAACTCCAAAC
Source organism: Cotesia typhae (assembly GCF_013202065.1). Classification (NCBI taxonomy): domain Eukaryota; kingdom Metazoa; phylum Arthropoda; class Insecta; order Hymenoptera; family Braconidae; genus Cotesia; species Cotesia typhae. Next base: position 1,532,028 of record NW_027423724.1, on the reverse strand, counting down.
ACTGGTTACCTCGACTAAAGCTCAACAACAAAGAAGTAAGGGCAGTTCTAAGAAACGAAAGAGACGAAAGACAAAAACTAAGGCTGTCTTGGTGCAACCAGTAGAAAGCCGAACATATGCCGATCTCTGAAAAGAAATCAGGGTTACCAACTTAGGGGTTTTCCCCCTAAATTTAGGGATTATAAAAGTCGAATGGGATTTTTTTAGGGGTGTTATATTTTAGGGGTATTTTGAAGGATTTTTTTTTTCATCTTCGAATATTCACTTTTTTTAGTTAAAAAAATCAAACAAATAAAGATGAGATGTTATAGGCCCGTGGCTAACTAAATCTAGCCAATCACATTTATTTTTGATATAGCGGCTTAGTGACATCTAGTAGTAGGCTTGTTAATATTACTAAAAGTGCAAGTTGAAAAAAACACAAATTTCACTATGGCGTTTACCGGTGTTTACCACAAACATTAACATATCTATGAGGGTTAGTGGTTATTGTTTACCAAAATTACTTTGATTGTCATTCATTATTTGTTTATTAAAATGCCTAAAACTACAGATAAGAAAAAATATCGACAAAAATACTCTAAGGTTTGGGAAACAGATACAGACTTGAAAGGTAAAGTAATTCTATTATATTTTTATAATTTATAGAAAGGACTAGGATGTTCGCAGTTAGTTGAATGTCCACTTAAATGTTTAACTTTGAATTTGAATAGAGAATGCGTTATTTTTAACCTCCTGGTCCTGTTTATAATAAATTACGTTAAACGATATTAAATTTAAAACACTTAATTCAAAATTCATAATCGTTTACCATAGAATTGCCGACGTCGTCGAATTGCAGCCGTAATTGTTCTTCAATAAAGTTCAAAAAAGGTATTTTCATTTTATTTAGGTAAAGAATCTACCACCTCTGTTATAACTACATGCACGTTTGTTGGATTTCTGGTGTGAACTTCTATATACATTTACTATTTACTATAAAAAATTATGTGGCATTGGTTTTATCATGTTAAGAGTGATTTTTTCAGGTTTTTAATAAGTTACTTGGTCTCTGGTGTGGATATGCTGATATTTATACTATAAATTACTTGTTAAATATTGTGTTTTGCTATGATTAATACTTTTCTTACTGTGAAAATTTAACTTTTCGCTTGGAAAAGACCTGCTAAACACGATTATGACTTTTATATCGTGAATTTCGAAAGTGAAAATTTCGAACGTTTCGGCGCTGAAAACGGTCGATTACATAACTTCGTTTCTATGGGTCTTAGAGGGGTGGAAATAGTATATAGTTCGCTTGGAAAAGACCTGCTAAACACTATTATGACTTTTTATATCGTGAGTTTCGAAAGTTAAATTTTCGAACGTTTCCGCGCAGGAAACAGTCGATCACATAACATTGTTTCTATGGATCTTGGAGGGGCGGAAATAGCCTGGATCGCTTGGAAAAGACCTGCTGAACACGATTATGACTATTTGTATCGTGAATTTCGAAAGTGAAATTTTCGAACGTTTCGGCGCTGGAAACGGTCGATTACATAACTTTGTTTCTATGGGTCTTGGAGGAGTGGAAATAGTGTAGAACGCTTGAAAAAGACCTGCAAAACCCGATTATGAATTTTATATCGTGAGTTTCGAAAGTTAAATTTTCGAACGTTTACTCGCAGGAAACAGTCGATTACATAACTATATTTCTCTATGGGTCTTGGAGGCATGAAAATAGTGTAGGTTGCTTCGAAAAGACCGGCTAAACACGATTATGACTTTTTATATGGTGAATTTCGAAACTTAAATTTTCGAACGTTTCGGCGCTGGAAACGGTCGACTACATAACTTTGTTGCTATGGGTCTTAGAGGGGTGGAAATAGTATATAGTTCGCTTGGAAAAGACCTGCTAAACACGATTATGACTTTTTATATGGTGAATTTCGAAAATTAAATTTTCGAACGTTTCCGCGCAGGAAACAGTCGATTACATAACTAAGTTTCCCTATGGGTCTTGGTCGGGGTGGAAATAGCCTGGATCGCTTGGAAATCACCTGCTAAACACTATTATGACTTTTTATATCGTGAGTTTCGAAAGTTAAATTTTCGAACGTCTCCGCGCTGGAAACAGTCGATTACATAATTTTGTTTCTATGGGTCTTGGAGGGGCGGAAATCGCCTGGATCGCTTGGAAATGCCTGCTAAACACTATTATGACTTTTTATATCGTGAGTTTCGAAAGTGAAATTTTCGAACGTTTCGGCGCTGAAAACGGTCGATTACATAACTTTGTTTCTATGGGTCTTAGAGGGGTGGAAATAGTATATAGTTCGCTTGGAAAAGACCTGCTAAACACGATTATGACATTTCATATCGTGAATTTCGAAACTTAAATCTTGGAACGTTTCTGCGCAGGAAACAGTCGATTACATAACTATGTTTTTCTATGGATCTTGGGAGGGGCGGAAATAGCCTGGATAGCTTGGAAATGCCTGCTAAACACTATTATGACTTTTTATATCGTTAATTTCGAAAGTTAAATTTTCGAACGTTTCGGCGCTGGAAACGGTCGATTACATAACTTTGTTTCTATGGGTCTTGGAGGGGTGGAAATAGTGTAGATCGCTCGGAAATGACCTGCTAAACACTATTATGACTTTTTATATCGTAAGTTTCGAAAGTTCAATTTTCGAACGTTTCCTCGCAGGAAACAGTCGATTACATAACTATATTTCTCTATGGGTCTTGGAGGCATGAAAATAGTGTAGGTTGCTTCGAAAAGACCGGCTAAACACGATTATGACCTTTTATATCGTGAATTTCGAAAGTGAAATTTTCGAACGTTTCGGCGCTGAAAACGGTCGATTACATAACTTTGTTTCTATGGGTCTTAGAGGGGTGGAAATAGTATATAGTTCGTTTGGAAAAGACCTGCTAAACACGATTATGACTTTTTATATCGTAAATTTCGAAAGTTAAATTTTCGAACGTTTCCTCGCAGGAAACAGTCGATCCATAACATTGTTTCTATGGATCTTGGAGGGGCGGAAATAGCCTGGATCGCTTGGAAAAGACCTGCTGAACACGATTATGACTTTTTGTATCGTTAATTTCGAAAGTGAAATTTTCGAACGTTTCGGCGCTGGAAACGGTCGATTACATAACTTTGTTTCTATGGGTCTTGGAGGGGTGGAAATAGTGTAGAACGCTTGGAAAAGACCTGCAAAACCCGATTATGACTTTTATGTCGTGAATTTCGAAAGTTAAATTTTCGAACGTTTCCGCGCAGGAAACAGTCGATTACAGAACTAAGTTTCTCTATGGGTCTTGGAGGCATGAAAATAGTGTAGGTTGCTTCGAAAAGACCGGCTAAACACGATTATGACTTTTTATATCGTGAATTTCGAAAGTGAAATTTTCGAACGTTTCGGCGCTGGAAACGGTCGATTACATAACTTTGTTTCTATGGGTCTTGCAGGGGTGGAAATAGTGTAGAACGCTTGGAAAAGACCTGCTGAACACGATTATGACTTTTTGTATCGTTAATTTCGAAAGTGAAATTTTCGAACGTTTCGGCGCTGAAAACGGTCGATTACATAACTTTGTTTCTATGGGTCTTAGAGGGGTGGAAATAGTATATAGTTCGCTTGGAAAAGACCTGCTAAACACGATTATGACATTTCATATCGTGAATTTCGAAACTTAAATCTTGGAACGTTTCTGCGCAGGAAACAGTCGATTACATAACTATGTTTTTCTATGGATCTTGGGAGGGGCGGAAATAGCCTGGATAGCTTGGAAATGCCTGCTAAACACTATTATGACTTTTTATATCGTTAATTTCGAAAGTTAAATTTTCGAACGTTTCGGCGCTGGAAACGGTCGATTACATAACTTTGTTTCTATGGGTCTTGGAGGGGTGGAAATAGTGTAGATCGCTCGGAAATGACCTGCTAAACACTATTATGACTTTTTATATCGTAAGTTTCGAAAGTTCAATTTTCGAACGTTTCCTCGCAGGAAACAGTCGATTACATAACTATATTTCTCTATGGGTCTTGGAGGCATGAAAATAGTGTAGGTTGCTTCGAAAAGACCGGCTAAACACGATTATGACCTTTTATATCGTGAATTTCGAAAGTGAAATTTTCGAACGTTTCGGCGCTGAAAACGGTCGATTACATAACTTTGTTTCTATGGGTCTTAGAGGGGTGGAAATAGTATATAGTTCGCTTGGAAAAGACCTGCTAAACACGATTATGACTTTTTATATCGTAAATTTCGAAAGTTAAATTTTCGAACGTTTCCTCGCAGGAAACAGTCGATCCATAACATTGTTTCTATGGATCTTGGAGGGGCGGAAATAGCCTGGATCGCTTGGAAAAGACCTGCTGAACACGATTATGACTTTTTGTATCGTTAATTTCGAAAGTGAAATTTTCGAACCTTTCGGCGCTGGAAACGGTCGATTACATAACTTTGTTTCTATGGGTCTTGGAGGGGTGGAAATAGTGTAGAACGCTCGGAAATGACCTGCTAAACACTATTATGACTTTTTATATCGTAAGTTTCGAAAGTTCAATTTTCGAACGTTTCCTCGCAGGAAACAGTCGATTACATAACTATATTTCTCTATGGGTCTTGGAGGCATGAAAATAGTGTAGGTTGCTTCGAAAAGACCGGCTAAACACGATTATGACCTTTTATATCGTGAATTTCGAAAGTGAAATTTTCGAACGTTTCGGCGCTGAAAACGGTCGATTACATAACTTTGTTTCTATGGGTCTTAGAGGGGTGGAAATAGTATATAGTTCGTTTGGAAAAGACCTGCTAAACACGATTATGACTTTTTATATCGTAAATTTCGAAAGTTAAATTTTCGAACGTTTCCTCGCAGGAAACAGTCGATCCATAACATTGTTTCTATGGATCTTGGAGGGGCGGAAATAGCCTGGATCGCTTGGAAAAGACCTGCTGAACACGATTATGACTTTTTGTATCGTTAATTTCGAAAGTGAAATTTTCGAACCTTTCGGCGCTGGAAACGGTCGATTACATAACTTTGTTTCTATGGGTCTTGGAGGGGTGGAAATAGTGTAGAACGCTTGGAAAAGACCTGCAAAACCCGATTATGACTTTTATGTCGTGAATTTCGAAAGTTAAATTTTCGAACGTTTCCGCGCAGGAAACAGTCGATTACAGAACTAAGTTTCTCTATGGGTCTTGGAGGCATGAAAATAGTGTAGGTTGCTTCGAAAAGACCGGCTAAACACGATTATGACTTTTTATATCGTGAATTTCGAAAGTGAAATTTTCGAACGTTTCGGCGCTGGAAACGGTCGATTACATAACTTTGTTTCTATGGGTCTTGCAGGGGTGGAAATAGTGTAGAACGCTTGGAAAAGACCTGCTGAACACGATTATGACTTTTTGTATCGTTAATTTCGAAAGTGAAATTTTCGAACGTTTCGGCGCTGAAAACGGTCGATTACATAACTTTGTTTCTATGGGTCTTAGAGGGGTGGAAATAGTATATAGTTCGCTTGGAAAAGACCTGCTAAACACGATTATGACATTTCATATCGTGAATTTCGAAACTTAAATCTTGGAACGTTTCTGCGCAGGAAACAGTCGATTACATAACTATGTTTTTCTATGGATCTTGGGAGGGGCGGAAATAGCCTGGATAGCTTGGAAATGCCTGCTAAACACTATTATGACTTTTTATATCGTTAATTTCGAAAGTTAAATTTTCGAACGTTTCGGCGCTGGAAACGGTCGATTACATAACTTTGTTTCTATGGGTCTTGGAGGGGTGGAAATAGTGTAGATCGCTCGGAAATGACCTGCTAAACACTATTATGACTTTTTATATCGTAAGTTTCGAAAGTTCAATTTTCGAACGTTTCCTCGCAGGAAACAGTCGATTACATAACTATATTTCTCTATGGGTCTTGGAGGCATGAAAATAGTGTAGGTTGCTTCGAAAAGACCGGCTAAACACGATTATGACCTTTTATATCGTGAATTTCGAAAGTGAAATTTTCGAACGTTTCGGCGCTGAAAACGGTCGATTACATAACTTTGTTTCTATGGGTCTTAGAGGGGTGGAAATAGTATATAGTTCGCTTGGAAAAGACCTGCTAAACACGATTATGACTTTTTATATCGTAAATTTCGAAAGTTAAATTTTCGAACGTTTCCTCGCAGGAAACAGTCGATCCATAACATTGTTTCTATGGATCTTGGAGGGCGGAAATAGCCTGGATCGCTTGGAAAAGACCTGCTGAACACGATTATGACTTTTTGTATCGTTAATTTCGAAAGTGAAATTTTCGAACGTTTCGGCGCTGGAAACGGTCGATTACATAACTTTGTTTCTATGGGTCTTGGAGGGGTGGAAATAGTGTAGAACGCTTGGAAAAGACCTGCAAAACCCGATTATGACTTTTATGTCGTGAATTTCGAAAGTTAAATTTTCGAACGTTTCCGCGCAGGAAACAGTCGATTACAGAACTAAGTTTCTCTATGGGTCTTGGAGGCATGAAAATAGTGTAGGTTGCTTCGAAAAGACCGGCTAAACACGATTATGACTTTTTATATCGTGAATTTCGAAAGTGAAATTTTCGAACGTTTCGGCGCTGGAAACGGTCGATTACATAACTTTGTTTCTATGGGTCTTAGAGGGTGGAAATAGTATATAGTTCGCTTGGAAAGACCTGCTAAACACGATTATGACATTTCATATCGTGAATTTCGAAACTTAAATCTTGGAACGTTTCTGCGCAGGAAACAGTCGATTACATAACTATGTTTTTCTATGGATCTTGGGAGGGGTGGAAATAGCCTGGATAGCTTGGAAATGCCTGCTAAACACTATTATGACTTTTTATATCGTGAATTTCGAAAGTTAATTTTCGAACGTCTCCGCGCTGGAAACAGTCGATTACATAATTTTGTTTCTATGGGTCTTGGAGGGGCGGAAATCGCCTGGATCGCTTGGAAAAGACCTGCTAAACACGATTATGACTTTTATATCGTGAATTTCGAAAGTGAAATTTTCGAACGTTTCGGCGCTGAAAACGGTCGATTACATAACTTTGTTTCGATGGGTCTTAGAGGGGTGGAAATTGTATATAGTTCGCTTGGAAAAGACCTGCTAAACACGATTATGACATTTCATATCGTGAATTTCGAAACTTAAATCTTGGAACGTTTCTGCGCAGGAAACAGTCGATTACATAACTATGTTTTTCTATGGATCTTGGGAGGGGCGGAAATAGCCTGGATAGCTTGGAAATGCCTGCTAAACACTATTATGACTTTTTATATCGTTAATTTCGAAAGTTAAATTTTCGAACGTTTCGGCGCTGGAAACGGTCGATTACATAACTTTGTTTCTATGGGTCTTGGAGGGGTGGAAATAGTGTAGATCGCTCGGAAATGACCTGCTAAACACTATTATGACTTTTTATATCGTAAGTTTCGAAAGTTAAATTTTCGAACGTTTCCTCGCAGGAAACAGTCGATTACATAACTATATTTCTCTATGGGTCTTGGAGGCATGAAAATAGTGTAGGTTGCTTCGAAAAGACCGGCTAAACACGATTATGACCTTTTATATCGTGAATTTCGAAAGTGAAATTTTCGAACGTTTCCGCGCAGGAAACAGTCGATCACATAACATTGTTTCTATGGATCTTGGAGGGGCGGAAAGAGCCTGGATCGCGTGGAAAAGACCTGCTAAACACGATTATGACTTTTATATCGTGAATTTCGAAAGTGAAATTTTCGAACGTTTCGGCGCTGAAAACGGTCGATTACATAACTTTGTTTCTATGGGTCTTAGAGGGGTGGAAATAGTATATAGTTCGCTTGGAAAAGACCTGCTAAACACGATTATGACATTTCATAGCGTGAATTTCGAAAGTTAAATTTTCGAACGTCTCCGCGCTGGAAACAGTCGATTACATAACTTTGTTTCTATGGGTCTTGGAGGGGTGGAAATAGTGTAGAACGCTTGGAAAAGACCTGCAAAACCCGATTATGACTTTTATGTCGTGAATTTCGAAAGTTAAATTTTCGAACGTTTCCGCGCAGGAAACAGTCGATTACAGAACTAAGTTTCTCTATGGGTCTTGGAGGCATGAAAATAGTGTAGGTTGCTTCGAAAAGACCGGCTAAACACGATTATGACTTTTTATATCGTGAATTTCGAAAGTGAAATTTTCGAACGTTTCGGCGCTGGAAACGGTCGATTACATAACTTTGTTTCTATGGGTCTTGCAGGGGTGGAAATAGTGTAGAACGCTTGGAAAAGACCTGCAAAACCCGATTATGACTTTTATATCGTGAATTTCGAAAGTTAAATTATCGAACGTTTCCGCGCAGGAAACAGTCGATTACATAACATTGTTTCTATGGATCTTGGAGGGGCGGAAATAGCCTGGATCGCGTGGAAAAGACCTGCTAAACACGATTATGACTTTTATATCGTGAATTTCGAAAGTGAAATTTTCGAACGTTTCGGCGCTGAAAACGGTCGATTACATAACTTTGTTTCTATGGGTCTTAGAGGGGTGGAAATAGTATATAGTTCGCTTGGAAAAGACCTGCTAAACACGATTATGACATTTCTTAGCGTGAATTTCGAAAGTTAAATTTTCGAACGTCTCCGCGCTGGAAACAGTCGATTACATAACTTTGTTTCTATGGGTCTTGGAGGGGCGGAAATCGCCTGGATCGCTTGGAAAAGACCTGCTAAACACGATTATGACTTTTTATATCGTAAATTTCGAAAGTTAAATTTTCGAACGTTTCCTCGCAGGAAACAGTCGATCCATAACATTGTTTCTATGGATCTTGGAGTGGTGGAAATAGTGTAGAACGCTTGGAAAAGACCTGCAAAACCCGATTATGACTTTTATGTCGTGAATTTCGAAAGTTAAATTTTCGAACGTTTCCGCGCAGGAAACAGTCGATTACAGAACTAAGTTTCTCTATGGGTCTTGGAGGCATGAAAATAGTGTAGGTTGCTTCGAAAAGACCGGCTAAACACGATTATGACTTTTTATATCGTGAATTTCGAAAGTTAAATTTTCGAACGTCTCCGCGCTGGAAACAGTCGATTACATAACTTTGTTTCTATGGGTCTTGGAGGGGTGGAAATAGTGTAGAACGCTTGGAAAAGACCTGCAAAACCCGATTATGACTTTTATGTCGTGAATTTCGAAAGTTAAATTTTCGAACGTTTCCGCGCAGGAAACAGTCGATTACAGAACTAAGTTTCTCTATGGGTCTTGGAGGCATGAAAATAGTGTAGGTTGCTTCGAAAAGACCGGCTAAACACGATTATGACTTTTTATATCGTAAATTTCGAAAGTTAAATTTTCGAACGTTTCCTCGCAGGAAACAGTCGATCCATAACATTGTTTCTATGGATCTTGGAGGGGCGGAAATAGCCTGGATCGCTTGGAAAAGACCTGCTGAACACGATTATGACTTTTTGTATCGTTAATTTCGAAAGTTAAATTTTCGAACGTTTCCGCGCAGGAAACAGTCGATTACAGAACTAAGTTTCTCTATGGGTCTTGGAGGCATGAAAATAGTGTAGGTTGCTTCGAAAAGACCGGCTAAACACGATTATGACTTTTTATATCGTGAATTTCGAAAGTGAAATTTTCGAACGTTTCGGCGCTGGAAACGGTCGATTACATAACTTTGTTTCTATGGGTCTTGCAGGGGTGGAAATAGTGTAGAACGCTTGGAAAAGACCTGCAAAACCCGATTATGACTTTTATATCGTGAATTTCGAAAGTTAAATTATCGAACGTTTCCGCGCAGGAAACAGTCGATTACATAACATTGTTTCTATGGATCTTGGAGGGGCGGAAATAGCCTGGATCGCGTGGAAAAGACCTGCTAAACACGATTATGACTTTTATATCGTGAATTTCGAAAGTGAAATTTTCGAACGTTTCGGCGCTGAAAACGGTCGATTACATAACTTTGTTTCTATGGGTCTTAGAGGGGTGGAAATAGTATATAGTTCGCTTGGAAAAGACCTACTAAACACGATTATGACATTTCATAGCGTGAATTTCGAAAGTTAAATTTTCGAACGTCTCCGCGCTGGAAACAGTCGATTACATAACTTTGTTTCTATGGGTCTTGGAGGGGCGGAAATCGCCTGGATCGCTTGGAAAAGACCTGCTAAACACGATTATGACATTTCATAGCGTGAATTTCGAAAGTTAAATTTTCGAACGTCTCCGCGCTGGAAATAGTCGATTACATAACTTTGTTTCTATGGGTCTTGGAGGGGCGGAAATCGCCTGGATCGCTTGGAAAAGACCTGCTAAACACGATTATGACTTTTTATAACGTAAATTTCGACTGTTAAATTTTCGAACGTATCCTCGCAGGAAACAGTCGATCCATAACATTGTTTCTATGGATCTTGGAGGGGTGGAAATAGTGTAGAACGCTTGGAAAAGACCTGCAAAACCCGATTATGACTTTTATGTCGTGAATTTCGAAAGTTAAATTTTCGAACGTTTCCGCGCAGGAAACAGTCGATTACAGAACTAAGTTTCTCTATGGGTCTTGGAGGCATGAAAATAGTGTAGGTTGCTTCGAAAAGACCGGCTAAACACGATTATGACTTTTTATATCGTGAATTTCGAAAGTGAAATTTTCGAACGTTTCGGCGCTGGAAACGGTCGATTACATAACTTTGTTTCTATGGGTCTTAGAGGGGTGGAAATAGTATATAGTTCGCTTGGAAAAGACCTGCTAAACACGATTATGACATTTCATATCGTGAATTTCGAAACTCAAATCTTGGAACGTTTCTGCGCAGGAAACAGTCGATTACATAACTATGTTTTTCTATGGATCTTGGGAGGGGTGGAAATAGCCTGGATAGCTTGGAAATGCCTGCTAAACACTATTATGACTTTTTATATCGTGAATTTCGAAACTTAAATCTTGGAACGTTTCTGCGCAGGAAACAGTCGATTACATAACTATGTTTTTCTATGGATCTTGGGAGGGGCGGAAATAGCCTGGATAGCTTGGAAATGCCTGCTAAACACTATTATGACTTTTTATATCGTTAATTTCGAAAGTTAAATTTTCGAACGTTTCGGCGCTGGAAACGGTCGATTACATAACTTTGTTTCTATGGGTCTTGGAGGGGTGGAAATAGTGTAGATCGCTCGGAAATGACCTGCTAAACACTATTATGACTTTTTATATCGTAAGTTTCGAAAGTTAAATTTTCGAACGTTTCCTCGCAGGAAACAGTCGATTACCTAACTATATTTCTCTATGGGTCTCGGAGGCATGAAAATAGTGTAGGTTGCTTCGAAAAGACCGGCTAAACACGATTATGACCTTTTATATCGTGAATTTCGAAAGTGAAGTTTTCGAACGTTTCCGCGCAGGAAACAGTCGATCACATAACATTGTTTCTATGGATCTTGGAGGGGCGGAAATAGCCTGGATCGCGTGGAAAAGACCTGCTAAACACGATTATGACTTTTATATCGTGAATTTCGAAAGTGAAATTTTCGAACGTTTCGGCGCTGAAAACGGTCGATTACATAACTTTGTTTCTATGGGTCTTAGAGGGGTGGAAATAGTATATAGTTCGCTTGGAAAAGACCTGCTAAACACGATTATGACATTTCATAGCGTGAATTTCGAAAGTTAAATTTTCGAACGTCTCCGCGCTGGAAACAGTCGATTACATAACTTTGTTTCTATGGGTCTTGGAGGGGCGGAAATCGCCTGGATCGCTTGGAAAAGACCTGCTAAACACGATTATGACTTTTTGTATCGTTAATTTCGAAAGTGAAATTTTCGAACCTTTCGGCGCTGGAAACGGTCGATTACATAACTTTGTTTCTATGGGTCTTGGAGGGGTGGAAATAGTGTAGAACGCTTGGAAAAGACCTGCAAAACCCGATTATGACTTTTATGTCGTGAATTTCGAAAGTTAAATTTTCGAACGTTTCCGCGCAGGAAACAGTCGATTACAGAACTAAGTTTCTCTATGGGTCTTGGAGGCATGAAAATAGTGTAGGTTGCTTCGAAAAGACCGGCTAAACACGATTATGACTTTTTATATCGTGAATTTCGAAAGTGAAATTTTCGAACGTTTCGGCGCTGGAAACGGTCGATTACATAACTTTGTTTCTATGGGTCTTGCAGGGGTGGAAATAGTGTAGAACGCTTGGAAAAGACCTGCAAAACCCGATTATGACTTTTATATCGTGAATTTCGAAAGTTAAATTATCGAACGTTTCCGCGCAGGAAACAGTCGATTACATAACATTGTTTCTATGGATCTTGGAGGGGCGGAAATAGCCTGGATCGCGTGGAAAAGATCTGCTAAACACGATTATGACTTTTATATCGTGAATTTCGAAAGTGAAATTTTCGAACGTTTCGGCGCTGAAAACGGTCGATTACATAACTTTGTTTCTATGGGTCTTAGAGGGGTGGAAATAGTATATAGTTCGCTTGGAAAAGACCTACTAAACACGATTATGACATTTCATAGCGTGAATTTCGAAAGTTAATTTTCGAACGTCTCCGCGCTGGAAACAGTCGATTACATAATTTTGTTTCTATGGGTCTTGGAGGGGCGGAAATCGCCTGGATCGCTTGGAAAAGACCTGCTAAACACGATTATGACTTTTATATCGTGAATTTCGAAAGTGAAATTTTCGAACGTTTCGGCGCTGAAAACGGTCGATTACATAACTTTGTTTCGATGGGTCTTAGAGGGGTGGAAATAGTATATAGTTCGCTTGGAAAAGACCTGCTAAACACGATTATGACATTTCATATCGTGAATTTCGAAACTTAAATCTTGGAACGTTTCTGCGCAGGAAACAGTCGATTACATAACTATGTTTTTCTATGGATCTTGGGAGGGGCGGAAATAGCCTGGATAGCTTGGAAATGCCTGCTAAACACTATTATGACTTTTTATATCGTTAATTTCGAAAGTTAAATTTTCGAACGTTTCGGCGCTGGAAACGGTCGATTACATAACTTTGTTTCTATGGGTCTTGGAGGGGTGGAAATAGTGTAGATCGCTCGGAAATGACCTGCTAAACACTATTATGACTTTTTATATCGTAAGTTTCGAAAGTTAAATTTTCGAACGTTTCCTCGCAGGAAACAGTCGATTACATAACTATATTTCTCTATGGGTCTTGGAGGCATGAAAATAGTGTAGGTTGCTTCGAAAAGACCGGCTAAACACGATTATGACCTTTTATATCGTGAATTTCGAAAGTGAAATTTTCGAACGTTTCCGCGCAGGAAACAGTCGATCACATAACATTGTTTCTATGGATCTTGGAGGGGCGGAAATAGCCTGGATCGCGTGGAAAAGACCTGCTAAACACGATTATGACTTTTTATATCGTAAATTTCGAAAGTTAAATTTTCGAACGTTTCCTCGCAGGAAACAGTCGATCCATAACATTGTTTCTATGGATCTTGGAGGGGTGGAAATAGTGTAGAACGCTTGGAAAAGACCTGCAAAACCCGATTATGACTTTTATGTCGTGAATTTCGAAAGTTAAATTTTCGAACGTTTCCGCGCAGGAAACAGTCGATTACAGAACTAAGTTTCTCTATGGGTCTTGGAGGCATGAAAATAGTGTAGGTTGCTTCGAAAAGACCGGCTAAACACGATTATGACTTTTTATATCGTGAATTTCGAAAGTGAAATTTTCGAACGTTTCGGCGCTGGAAACGGTCGATTACATAACTTTGTTTCTATTGGTCTTAGAGGGGTGGAAATAGTATATAGTTCGCTTGGAAGAGACCTGCTAAACACGATTATGACATTTCATATCGTGAATTTCGAAACTTAAATCTTGGAACGTTTCTGCGCAGGAAACAGTCGATTACATAACTATGTTTTTCTATGGATCTTGGGAGGGGCGGAAATAGCCTGGATAGCTTGGAAATGCCTGCTAAACACTATTATGACTTTTTATATCGTTAATTTCGAAAGTTAAATTTTCGAACGTTTCGGCGCTGGAAACGGTCGATTACATAACTTTGTTTCTATGGGTCTTGGAGGGGCGGAAATAGTGTAGATCGCTCGGAAATGACCTGCTAAACACTATTATGACTTTTTATATCGTAAGTTTCGAAAGTTAAATTTTCGAACGTTTCCTCGCAGGAAACAGTCGATTACATAACTATATTTCTCTATGGGTCTTGGAGGCATGAAAATAGTGTAGGTTGCTTCGAAAAGACCGGCTAAACACGATTATGACCTTTTATATCGTGAATTTCGAAAGTGAAATTTTCGAACGTTTCCAAGCAGGAAACAGTCGATCACATAACATTGTTTCTATGGATCTTGGAGGGGCGGAAATAGCCTGGATCGCGTGGAAAAGACCTGCTAAACACGATTATGACTTTTTATATCGTGAATTTCGAAAGTGAAATTTTCGAACGTTTCGGCGCTGAAAACGGTCGATTACATAACTTTGTTTCTATGGGTCTTAGAGGGGTGGAAATAGTATATAGTTCGCTTGGAAAAGACCTGCTAAACACGATTATGACATTTCATAGCGTGAATTTCGAAAGTTAAATTTTCGAACGTCTCCGCGCTGGAAACAGTCGATTACATAACTTTGTTTCTATGGGTCTTGGAGGGGCGGAAATAGCCTGGATCGCTTGGAAAAGACCTGCTGAACACTATTATGACTTTTTATATCGTAAGTTTCGAAAGTTAAATTTTCGAACGTTTCCTCGCAGGAAACAGTCGATCCATAACATTGTTTCTATGGATCTTGGAGGGGCGGAAATAGCCTGGATCGCTTGGAAAAGACCTGCTGAACACGATTATGACTTTTTGTATCGTTAATTTCGAAAGTGAAATTTTCGAACCTTTCGGCGCTGGAAACGGTCGATTACATAACTTTGTTTCTATGGGTCTTGGAGGGGTGGAAATAGTGTAGAACGCTTGGAAAAGACCTGCAAAACCCGATTATGACTTTTATGTCGTGAATTTCGAAAGTTAAATTTTCGAACGTTTCCGCGCAGGAAACAGTCGATTACAGAACTAAGTTTCTCTATGGGTCTTGGAGGCATGAAAATAGTGTAGGTTGCTTCGAAAAGACCGGCTAAACACGATTATGACTTTTTATATCGTGAATTTCGAAAGTGAAATTTTCGAACGTTTCGGCGCTGGAAACGGTCGATTACATAACTTTGTTTCTATTGGTCTTAGAGGGGTGGAAATAGTATATAGTTCGCTTGGAAGAGACCTGCTAAACACGATTATGACATTTCATATCGTGAATTTCGAAACTTAAATCTTGGAACGTTTCTGCGCAGGAAACAGTCGATTACATAACTATGTTTTTCTATGGATCTTGGGAGGGGCGGAAATAGCCTGGATAGCTTGGAAATGCCTGCTAAACACTATTATGACTTTTTATATCGTTAATTTCGAAAGTTAAATTTTCGAACGTTTCGGCGCTGGAAACGGTCGATTACATAACTTTGTTTCTATGGGTCTTGGAGGGGCGGAAATAGTGTAGATCGCTCGGAAATGACCTGCTAAACACTATTATGACTTTTTATATCGTAAGTTTCGAAAGTTAAATTTTCGAACGTTTCCTCGCAGGAAACAGTCGATTACATAACTATATTTCTCTATGGGTCTTGGAGGCATGAAAATAGTGTAGGTTGCTTCGAAAAGACCGGCTAAACACGATTATGACCTTTATATCGTGAATTTCGAAAGTGAAATTTTCGAACGTTTCCAAGCAGGAAACAGTCGATCACATAACATTGTTTCTATGGATCTTGGAGGGGCGGAAATAGCCTGGATCGCGTGGAAAAGACCTGCTAAACACGATTATGACTTTTATATCGTGAATTTCGAAAGTGAAATTTTCGAACGTTTCGGCGCTGAAAACGGTCGATTACATAACTTTGTTTCTATGGGTCTTAGAGGGGTGGAAATAGTATATAGTTCGCTTGGAAAAGACCTGCTAAACACGATTATGACATTTCATAGCGTGAATTTCGAAAGTTAAATTTTCGAACGTCTCCGCGCTGGAAACAGTCGATTACATAACTTTGTTTCTATGGGTCTTGGAGGGGCGGAAATAGCCTGGATCGCTTGGAAAAGACCTGCTGAACACTATTATGACTTTTTATATCGTAAGTTTCGAAAGTTAAATTTTCGAACGTTTCCTCGCAGGAAACAGTCGATCCATAACATTGTTTCTATGGATCTTGGAGGGGCGGAAATAGCCTGGATCGCGTGGAAAAGACCTGCTAAACACGATTATAACTTTTATATCGTGAATTTCGAAAGTGAAATTTTCGAACGTTTCGGCGCTGAAAACGGTCGATTACATAACTTTGTTTCTATGGGTCTTAGAGGGGTGGAAATAGTATATAGTTCGCTTGGAAAAGACCTACTAAACACGATTATGACATTTCATAGCGTGAATTTCGAAAGTTAAATTTTCGAACGTCTCCGCGCTGGAAACAGTCGATTACATAACTTTGTTTCTATGGGTCTTGGAGGGGCGGAAATCGCCTGGATCGCTTGGAAAAGACCTGCTAAACACGATTATGACTTTTTATATCGTAAATTTCGAAAGTTAAATTTTCGAACGTTTCCTCGCAGGAAACAGTCGATCCATAACATTGTTTCTATGGATCTTGGAGGGGTGGAGATAGTGTAGAACGCTTGGAAAAGACCTGCAAAACCCGATTATGACTTTTATGTCGTGAATTTCGAAAGTTAAATTTTCGAACGTTTCCGCGCAGGAAACAGTCGATTACAGAACTAAGTTTCTCTATCGGTCTTGGAGGCATGAAAATAGTGTAGGTTGCTTCGAAAAGACCGGCTAAACACGATTATGACTTTTTATATCGTGAATTTCGAAAGTGAAATTTTCGAACGTTTCGGCGCTGGAAACGGTCGATTACATAACTTTGTTTCTATGGGTCTTAGAGGGGTGGAAATAGTATATAGTTCGCTTGGAAAAGACCTGCTAAACACGATTATGACATTTCATATCGTGAATTTCGAAACTTAAATCTTGGAACGTTTCTGCGCAGGAAACAGTCGATTACATAACTATGTTTTTCTATGGATCTTGGGAGGGGTGGAAATAGCCTGGATAGCTTGGAAATGCCTGCTAAACACTTTTATGACTTTTTATATCGTGAATTCTGAAAGTTAATTTTCGAACGTCTCCGCGCTGGAAACAGTCGATTACATAATTTTGTTTCTATGGGTCTTGGAGGGGCGGAAATCGCCTGGATCGCTTGGAAAAGACCTGCTAAACACGATTAAGACTTTTATATCGTGAATTTCGAAAGTGAAATTTTCGAACGTTTCGGCGCTGAAAACGGTCGATTACATAACTTTGTTTCTATGGGTCTTAGAGGGGTGGAAATAGCCTGGATAGCTTGGAAATGCCTGCTAAACACTATTATGACGTTTTATATCGTGAATTTCGAAAGTTAAATTTTCGAACGTCTCCGCGCTGGAAACAGTCGATTACATAACTTTGTTTCTATGGGTCTTGGAGGGGCGGAAATCGCCTGGATCGCTTGGAAAAGACCTGCTAAACACGATTATGACTTTTTATATCGTAAATTTCGAAAGTTAAATTTTCGAACGTTTCGAATTGCTGTATCTGCAAAGTTACTCAAGTCATGTATCGTTATTTACAATTTATTCTTTTATTGCAGGTTGGTTGGGACCTGACAATACGGATGCTAACTTGGCCTATTGTCGCTATTGTCATGTGACTTTAAAAGCTCACAAAAAGGATTTAATTAGTCATGCGAAGACTGACAAACATAAAAAATTTACGCAATGGGAAAAATCAGCCAAATCAACTACATCGATAACAAAAATCTATAAACCAGAGTTGGCAGAAAGTACGAAAGTTGCTGAATTGAAAATATCTGCCTTTATCGCTGAACATTGTTCTTTGTTAACAGTTGATCACTTAATAAGTATACTGCCACAACTAGATCCATCGTCGGACGCTTTAAAGAACCTCAAGCTTCATCGAACTAAGTGTTCAATGTTGATAAAAAATGTGCTTGGGCCATCAATGCTGGAAGATCTGATAGAAGAGATCGGAGATTCTCCCTACTCAATATTAATTGATGAAAGTACTGATTTATCAACGCTCAAAGTTTTATTCATTATGGTACGTTTTTTTTCTCACAAAAAAAGACAAGTTGTAACAACTTTTTACCGAATCATAAAAATAGTAAAGTGTGACGCGGAAAGTGTACACCAAGTAATTGTGGATCAATTTAAAAAAGATGGCCTAAAGCTTGAAAATCTTATCGGAATCGGGGTTGATGGAGCTAATGTGATGATTGGAAAGTACAATTCTGTTACTGCTTTATTGAAAAAAGAACTGCCTGATTTGATTGTTGTTAAATGTGTTAGCCACTCCTTACATTTATGCGCGGAAAAAGCATCGGAATTACTACCTCGCCAACTTGAGTTTCTTGTTAGAGAAACACACAACTGGTTTTCATACAGCCCAAAACGATTGGATGAGTATCGAAAATTGTATGAAACGATTAATAATAATAAAGATCCAAAAAAAATTCAAGGGCTGAGCGGAACCCACTGGCTCGCTCGCTATCAAGCTATTTGCGTCATATTAGAACAGTGGGATGAATTGAAGCTGCTCTTTTCAATGGCTAAGTCGAACGATAAATGTTACATGGCAGAACAGCTTTATGATATCATGGACCGACTACCTTATAAAGCTTTTTTAATTTTTTTAAGGAATGAATTAAAAAATGTGACTCAGTTAAATTTACTTTTCCAAAGTGACAACGGTGAATCTACGAAACTATTTGAGGACTTATTTCTGTTGTACAAAAATTTACTGCAAAGGCTTGTTGTACCATCTCGTCTAGAGAAATTAGTGGATTCGGAACTGCTAGAATTTAACTTCAAGGACCATCTGATGCATACAGCTTCAATTTATTTTGGATTTGATTTTCAGAACATTTCTCAACAACTAGCGCCCAGGGACTTATTGGATGTTAAAGAAAGGTGTAAAAATTTCCTTTGTTGTTTGGCTGAGCAAATCCAAAAAAGGCTTCCGAAAATTTGTCAATTTCAAAAATAATTGCTGATTTACACCCGAAAGTCGCTACATCTCAGGTTAAACCTGATATCAAACCGATATTGAATTATGTACAGCGAATTCATCTTTACGGTATAAAAAATGATGTCGAGTCTGAGTGGCACCAATTAAGTAATAAGCAGTAGGTAAATACTTCTAATTCGGCAGATTTTTATTATGAAGTATATAATGATTTAGTTGCAGCTGGCTGTAAACGTTTTGAAAATGTCTCGAAATTCGGACTGGCATTCGTTACAGTACCGATTTCAAATGCAAGTGTTGAACGTGCCTTCTCGATCTATAATATTATAAAGAATAAGTTGCGTAATAAACTTTCTATTGAGATGTTACAAAGCATGCTAATGGTTCGATTCACGCTGCAACGGAATGGAGGGTCTTGCACAATTTTTCAACCATCTACGAAAATGTTGAAGTTATTCAATGTAAACATGTATGACTTTAAAAATACACAAACTGATGATAATGAAATAATTAAATTATTAGATAATTTATGAATAAAAATTATTAAAAAATATTTCTGGATGATATTTATTATTTTTAATTTAATTATTTAAATGATTTAATTTGGTATTCGATTATTAATTTATTATTTATAAATGATTATATAATTAATTTCATAATATTTAATTATTCATTTAATTAATAACATTTATTTATAACAATGTATTTTTTAGGGGAATTTCGCCGTAATTGTAGGGATTTTAGGGGTTTTTGGTTGGAGCTTTAGGGAGAAAACATTTTGAGAGTTGGGAACACTGAAAGAAATCAAAACCAAGGTAAACCTTGTCGAGACGGGTGTAGACATAAAGTCGATAAAACGGACGAAGCACGGAGGCGTTCTCCTCGAAATAGCTCGAAAGACCAAAGATAGCAGTGTTTTTATCGAAACGGTGAAGTCAGCCACTGCTAATATCGGTATGGTTAACGTGCTATTACCAATAACAATGATCGAGATCCTCAACCTATATGAAATCTCTACTGAGGGAGACGTTCGCGAAGCACTTAAACATAAATTCGCAAACAGCCTGAAGATCAAACGGGTGAATCTGACAAAACCCAGAGGAAATCTGACACCAGAGAAAACTATAACAGGGTAATTTACCCTTGACCGGCAAAACCGATCACACGTGGTCATAATTCGACGCAGCATTGGCGTGTCTCGGTCTTCAGGACCCGAATAGTATTAAGTGGGAGGGGGTACTTTGGGGCCTTTATATAGACGAGCCACGAGGGGTGTCGACAGAAGTAGTGAAGTTTACGAACGAGTGACATCGTCTGCTGACCAACCGAGGAGGAAGCTAAACTCTATAGTAGAGTTCTCTATTTCAAAAATTATCAAGGTATCAAAATTTTGTTTCTTCGTTGAGCCTTGGGGTTTATACCCGGCTCAGTAATTTCACTATATCTCAAATATTGACCAAATTATGGTAATTCAATTGTCTTATAATATCTGGCTTAATAATAATTAATTAATTAAATTAATTTGGTTCGTTAACATTTTGAGCATTCTTCCTGGGGGGTTTTATATCCGAGGAATGTTCTAGACCTATTGGGTTGGCAAGTCGTGAAAGATTAATTAATGCAGCTGGTTAATAATTGTTAACATCTTAGATTGGTTTTTATTCAAAAAAATTAGTAATTAAATTCTGAACATCGGGAACGTTCCAGTCGACACGACAAAGTATTCGGTACCCGAGGTCAAAACTTGCAGGACTAACGAACAACGGGATCCAATTATGAGTGCGTAAATTCCTTATGAATTTTATCACGCAGTAAATTATAAAATTAACAACTGGACGTTAGTATAATTTAAGGGAATTGAATTATAATTTATTAATTGTATTGAAAATTAATTATATTATTTGTCTAAAAATATTTTATTTACTGGAAAATTAAGTATTGAGAAATTGCTACGAAATTAAATTGGAAGTAGCCGTGGATGATTTTTGGAATTTATTTTTACATCGAGATAAATTATTTTTAATTAAGTATCTAGTCGACAAGAACCATAACAATAATTACCTAGTCGAAAATTCAACGCGGTTGAACATGATATTGAAAAAGAAGCCCGGGAAAATTATAATAAGTAAAATTTAATACCATTATTCCGATCGAATTCTACGTAAAACTATTTGTGAATGTGAATCACGTTCGAAAAGGCTTAGTTAAATTTTATAAAGTATATTCTTGGGATTTAGTTAATGCGATGAGTATTAAACTCGTGTGAATTTTGAAATAAGTTTAGGCGTCGGTTTTAAGTCTGAAATTTTTGGTAGTAAATTATTAATAGAGGAAATTTTGTAAGATATTAGTTGAGAGCTAATGGCTGAATTATTTTAGTAAAGTTGACGTCGTAATTTTGGTGTAATCTTGTAAATCCGAAAATAAAAAGTAAAGTAGAGTCCGTGTGTGTGTGTGTGATGCGGGGGTTATGTGTGTAAAATATTAGTGTGGGTAACGTGTGTGCGATACTCTGCTTGTTGATAGTTTGCGGAGCAGAGGAATTGAGAGGATCAAAAACCTAGAGCGATAGGGTCCTGTGGACAGCGCGACGTAGTTAGAAACCACAGCATAGACGCTTCATATGAGGGTGCTGTGGGATAAGGAACCCTTTTTTAATGACCTCTACTTGTTGATGGTTTGCCGAGTAGAAGGCTAGCACTAAGTCGGAGTCACCGGTTTAAGCCCGAAATCCTCCGGTAGTAATAAGGATAGTATTAAGTGAGTTGTACGAGTGAGTGGTATACGTGCAAATGCACGAGTTGTTATTTCATTTGTTGTTAAATAAATACCGGTTATTATTGTTAAATTAAACATTTTTTTATTTAGCAGCACCTTCCTCCACTCTCTCTACTCTAGATTAAGAATCCTCAGCTCTGGACCGGTACCAGGAACCGAGATTAAAAATCCTGGTGGCGCCCTTTTCTTTATAATTTTAGAGTCAGTTTCGTTTAGTCCATTAAATAATTAAGGGGCCAATCTGAGAGGTTAAAATCGTTACAAAACAAAGTAGCAGACTTCGCAAGAAGACTTGACGTCATAGTGCTAAACACTGAAATTACTACAACCTTTAGAAGGATGTGGTACAAGAAATCTATCCGAGACATTTCTCTGGCAACTCCAAGAATAGCCAACATGATTGAAGACTAGACTGTATCTGAAGAATACAGGGGCAGTGATCACCAGTATGTGACATTCAGAGTTGAAATGGCACCTGCTCCAGCTCCACAACGAACTCCTCAACAACGGAAGTGGAACCCTAAAAGGCTTGATCCAGAGGCATTGCGAGCGTTACTTGCACGGAGCTTGTCTACGCTACAGAACAATCAAACTCTAGATACCTGTAACGAGACAGAAAAGGTAGTGCTAAAAATGATAAAGAAAAGTGCTACTGCATGTGACGCCTCTATGCCGCGACTAAAAAATCGGAGTTTTAACTGGCCAGCGTACTCGTAGATAACAGACATAGCAGAACTTCGCAGAAGATGCCATGAGCTATGTCACCGCACAACGAGAGCTGCAAAACACTACGTAAACCAAGACTTATAGTAAAACGAGTATACACAGGCCAAGAACACGTTAAACAGAGCCATCAACACAAGTAAAGCGAGGTTGTGGAAAGAGATCTGTAACGATCTGGGGTAAAGCCTACCAAATTGTCGTTAAATGAGTTGGAAAGGCTTTATCAGAAGGGCCGAAGTCACCTGCCCTAATGGACGGCATTGTAGCGGAGCTTTTCCCCAATCCCCTTAGGAGATGAGGCCGTAGGAGATGAGACACCACGTTCAAAACAGCGAAGCAACACACTTTACAATCGAGGAACTACAAGACGCAGCTAAGTCTCTCTAGACAGGAAAGACATGAGTCATTGCGGGAGCCACGCCCATCGACCTACTTGCGTTTGAGAAAGCAAAACTCTATGACGTTAAAAATAGTTACGAAAGCATGACGGACGCGAGAACGAGGATAAAGACGGAAACGCAGCAAAAAGTGGCAAGACAGATGGACATCGGGAGAGACGGGCAGATAGACTGCGCACCGGATCCCAAACATCAACGTCTAGCTTTCTCGGAAGCACGGAGACACGAACTTCTCCCTCACCCAGCTATTGACAAGACACGGGAAGTTTAACGTTTAAATCTTTAAGATGGGGCTGCACCGCTTACCGACGTGCAAATATTGCCCGGACGAGATCAACGACGCCGAATACACTTTCTTCGAGTGTGTACTGTGGAAGGACTACAGAAGCAGCACTGAAAAATTATAGGCACTACACCCTCCGTCGAGAGCTTGATAGTCTGCATGCTCAGAAAAGAAGATAACTGGTCAGCTGTCGTTGCCTACGCGCAGCGCCTTCTAACAGAAAAAACCGCAGAAAGATCCCAGAAACCAGAAGTAGGCGTCTTACTGCGTTTCCGCCTTTTACTGCTACTCTTGCTGCGTTTCCATCTTTATTTTCGTTCTTGCGTCCTTCATGTTTTCGTCACTATTTTTAACGTCATAGAGTTTTGCTTTCTCAAACGCTAGTAGGTTGATGGGTGCGGCTTCCGCAATGACTAATATAGCCGCTTTGGAAACCGTGCGGTAAGCACAGGCAGTCCTGAGAGCGCCTCGCCATTGCACTGCTGCTATTTTTTGCCGACCGGTCTTCTGTTTTAGTATGTTCGCCCATATCTCCGCTCCGTAAGGCAGTACCGAAGGGACTGCTTCTAGGACTCTCCTTTCTCTAGTTCTTGGTCCTATAGTGTTGACTATAATTCTTACTAGGCTAGAGACTTTCTTGCTGGTTTTCCTGCATGCACTTTTTAGGTGTTCGCAGAAAAATAGTTTTTCGTTTATCATTACCCCTAGATATCGTAGCGCTCTTGTTGACGTCAGTGTTGTTCGTCTCGTGTGCACAGCAAACGGTTATGGAAACCATTTCTGACGTGTCGTAACGACCATCTCGGTTTTGTGCTTGGCGAGTTTCAGGTGGTGTTAACCAAGCCAAGTCTCGACGGCGTCAATAGCTAATGACTAATTCCTGTGCAATAATGAGTCAGTTTTTGTTTTGTTGAATAATCTAGGATCTGACACATCAATTCCCTAATCGGCAATTTCATTAATCTTATGGAAGGTAATCAAATCGTAGCTGTTACCTTCCGACCATAAGGTTAAAATTTGAGTAAAAAGTAGAAAAAGTAAGAAAGCGTTGAATTAAAAAAAAATGATCTTTTGTAAAAAAAAGATTAGGTTAAGTTTAAGGAACAAAAACTTGATCCCTTAATTTTTTCGAAATTTCAATCGATTAGTCCAGAAAAACCGCTGAACCGATCGATCTATAAATTTAGACGGTTCTTCGGGGTACATTGAGCTAGAGAATTCTCCTATGATCAAGAGTCTTCTTGCGGAAAACGTGTCAATCCACCATTGATTAACAATATAGTTCACACAATTATTTGAAAAACCATTAACCTAATAAATTCATGGATCTTTAATGTATTGTCTATTTATTTGTTATCTCGTTAAGTTTTTAGAATAAAAAAAAATGTTACCTGGTGATATTATTGGCATGATTGTTATTCACTTCATTTCCGAGCATTGAATTTTGTGATTTTTTGAATGTTGCTGCATTTCCGTCCCATTCTCGATGCTAAATAGATAAAAAAAAAACATAAGTATAATACACTTCTAACAAAAATTAAGGGAGTAGAAAAAAAAATCCAAATTTTTGGGGGATTTTCAACAGGCTGTAACTTATACAAAAATGGTCGTGCAGCAAAAAAAAGCAAATTTTAGCTCTAAGTGTCTAGTTTTCAGATGTGAGTTTGAAAATTTTTTTTGAAGATATTTTTCGATGAATCATAAGAAAACCACCGAAAAAAAAATTTTCTCAATTTTTTCAGTTTTTTTTTATCTACAGACGTGAAAAAAATTTTTTCGACTTAATCTCCTTTCCCTTTCCCTTTGTCTTGCATAAAAATGAAACCTCTAGTTTGTTGCCGTAGAGACAAGACAACAGATCGTAAGATCTGATTAATGTAACGCGTAACGTTTAGATTGTCGTGGACGATTACCAAAGAAGTTCGTGAAAATCTCGAAACTCCTTCCCAAACCATCACCAAGCCTCCGTTGTTAGCAGCTACTGATCGAGTGAAGTTACGTGAAAAACGCTCTCCCTGACGGCGCCAAACTCGGGGTCTTCGGTCATTTCCAAACAGGCATACCGACACTCATCAGAAAATAAAACATTGTTCCAATGCCTTACGGTCCAATGAACTTGTTGACGATCGTAAGCCAGACGGTTCCGGCGATGAATGGGTGATAACATCGGTACTGGGGCGGCACTTCTTGATCGCACTCCAGTCTCACGGAAACGATTTCGAAGCGTTTGAACTGAAATGTTCCTCGGTTGTTGTTGTCGTTGTCGTCATCGTTGTTGTTGTTGTTGTTGGTGTAGTTGTTGTTGTCGACGGTTCGGAAAATTTCGGGCGACAACGTTCGCAGGAACGAAAGATTCTTGACGAACGCGTCGAATGATCGTTCGGTCATCACGAGGATTTAGTGCGCGACGACAACCTTGGACAACTCGTCGTTGATAATCACCGGTTTCCAAATACTGATTGTATGCGCGAGATACGACAGATGAACTAACGTTCATACGATCCCCGACTTGTCGGTAATTGTACCCTTCTTCCACTTGAGTCACTATCTGAGCGACTTGTGTGCGCGCGCGCGCGCGCGTGTGTGTGTGTGTGTGTGTGTGTGTCTGTGTGTGTGTGTGTGTATGTAAACCTCTTATAACTTTTGAACGGTTGGACCTATTTCACCGAGGTTAGTCCCATTCGAAAGGGCTATGACAAACTTAGATTTTCTGGAAATTTAAACCAATTCGGGCTGATAGATTTTGAGAAAATTGGAGAAATCCCAAAAAAATGGGAAAAAAAATTTTTTTAGAAGTGGTTTTTTTGGAATAACTTTTAAATGGCCAAACTGATCGATTTTAAAAAGTAATCAGCTCTTAACTTTGAAAATCCACATCGATTGCCGCTAATCCGGTTAAAATCGGTTGATTCGTTCGAGAGATATCGTGAACGAAAGAAAACCGAAAAAAGTGTTTTTTCGTAGTTACTCTGAAATTTTTCATTTGACCAATTGAAACTTAGGAATTCTTTATGAGGCTTTAAAAACTGCGTAGAATGCCGTCAACTCCGTAAAAATCGGTTCATTCATTCAAAAGTTATTGCGGTTTAAAAATCAAAAAACTAGTGTTCTATGACATTTCTCTCAGACTTTGAAGCTCAAAGAGCGCAAAAGCACAGAAAAGTTATCTTTTTGAGTTCAAAAAGCTTAAAAAAGACGGCCATGTATTAACGGAAATAGCGGGAAGTTGCAGAGATGGACTTTAGGGTCAATCGTTTTCCTAATTTTTTTTGCTGTACGACCATTTTTGTATAAGTTACAGCCTGTTCAAAATCCCCCAAAAATTTTGATTTTTTTTCTGCTCTCTTAATTTTTGTGAGAAGTGCAGTTGAACCTATGGCCTATCTCTGCAACTTGTCACTAATTTTAAATACAAAGCGATCTAAAATCGATGCTCGTTAAGCTCAAAAACATGGTTTGGTGACCATTTTGATGTTTGAAATTCGAAAATAGAATTGTTCTTTCCTTTTTAACACTTCAAGCTCGAAAGTCGAGTTTGAATTCAGTAAAACATTCTCTTCAACATTGTAACAGTTTTACCTGCTCAGGTTAGCCCCTAATCAATTTTATAAATAACTAAACAAAACTAACAATAATAAAAATTATCAGGGCGCCACCGGGATTATTAATCACGGTTCCTGGAACCGGTCCAGAGCTGAGAAAACTTATCTTAGGGTAGAGAGAGTGGAGGAAGGTGCTGTTGAATAATAAAAATCTAATTAACAATATACCGGTATTTATTAACAATAAAAATTTTACAAACTTGACAAATTTAAGCGCTCACTCACACACTTATAATCTAACGAAGCGGAGAATAACTGCGAAATAAACGATATTTACAAAACGAACCTACCAATGACGATACAATGACTAGAGGGGCATTTTCGAACAAACGGTCTCGCACACCTGTCTTAAAACTAATTGGGTTTTTTCGAACAAACGGTCTCCCACACCTGTCTTAAAACTAATTGGGCTTTTTCGAACAAACGGTCTCCCACACCTGTCTTAGAACTAAACTTAAAATTAAACGTCCACCGGACGACCAAACCTAACTAACTTACACACTTTTCTACTTAAAACTAAGTCCACAGGACTACCGAACTTAACACTATTAACACTCTCTATCACGCATAACCCGTTCAATTCTTCACACACATAACCCACACTTCGCTTAATTGATTCTTATAATTTTAATAGAATGATTGAATTTAATTTAATTACAATATTCAAATCATTCAATCATTGGTAATTTTTTTTTAACGACAATTTTCAATTTACAATCAATTTCCAAATAGCTTTGAACTAATTTCTATAGAACCAGAGGCTTAATGCCTTGAATTAACTTAATCACAATATAAACATTTACAATCACTTCAAAATTATTAACATAAGTTTAATTAACTAATTCTGATTAAACTTTTACTATGACAATTCTAACTCACTTAACTGATTTCTTGGACTTAACATCCACGCCGATAATTATTAAGTGTCAGTAATTTTAATTTGATTCCTTCACGGACCTAATCCCCTTAATTTACTTAATTTATACTTGTTAAAAATAATTTTATAATATAGTCATTTCGATGAAAATTCCTAATATAATTTTCTTAATAAATTTTTCGATCGGTATTGTTTTTCAATAATAAATTCTTACTATAATATTCTTAACAATTAATACTCAACAATTTTCCGATCTATCTTATTTTCAATAATAAATTCTAAATATAACAATCTTAGTAATTAATTCTTAATATAAAATATTATCAACAATTTTCTGATTGTTTTATCAATTATAAAAATTCGACACGAGTCGAAATAGTCAAATTTTATTTGCTAGAACATTCGCCAGCCGAGTCTTGCTTGAACTTGGGTATTGGAATTTATGAGACACACAACTGACGCTTGACGAAAATTCCACGAATAAAATCTATCGATTTTTCTAAATGACAAAAATTAATCAATTTTACTCAGTTAATTATTGAAAAATTAATTTAATAAATTTTCTTAGATGTTAGTTAATTGATTGAAAACTTTTAGATATTAAAAATTTCCCCAGCAAGGTCGATCGAGCGATCCCCGGGTATAAACCCCCATGAAAATCACTCAATCCAAAAACTAGCAAATGTTCTACGATCTATTTATTGAATAAAATTTTCGTCGATTAACGATCCAACTGATAAATAATTAGGAGAAGTAACTGGGCATTGAATAAACCGCGGTCCACTTCCTTCCCACAGAGGAATAATTGACACCTTGACGAACAAAACGATGATCTAACTCACTCGTTGAGGATGAAGTCCTAGTTGTAGTTGGCTTCCTTCGTCTCGTCAGTACTCTCGGGAACGGTCCTTTTTGATTGACTCAAATATCAGAACTTATTAGATATCTTGGACAGAAATAAATAGATTAAGGCTTATTTGTTAAATTCTCGTACTCGACTAAAGAAGATTTATTCTAGTTACTAAAAACTCTTACGTTGAATATTTATTGTTGTTATGTTAAGAACATGACAGTAAATTAGTAATTAGGAAAATGATAATTAGGAATTAAGAAATGTTCATTAGAAAATAAGAATGGAAATTAATTTACTAGTCGGAAATGATTCATTGTAAGATTGTAATTGGAAAAAAGTGTGGGTGTGTGTGCGTAAAGGGACGACGTCGGTTTCATGGAATACTGTTCTAGCTTCGGGGTAGTTCTCTTAGAGTAACATGAGGATCCGAGGGACAGCGTGCGCTATGTCGACAGCGTGTACAGTAACGTAAAGGTCCAGCGCAGTGACGTGAGCGTCTGGGGAATAGCGTGAACGAAGTTAGAGCAGCGTAAGGGTCTGGTAGACAGCGCGAAATATATCTGTATAAAAGTTGTGTGAGCATGAGATAATGTTATAAAATTTTATCAATTCTTGTATCAATTCGCCGTTATTTCAATTTTGAAAGAAATCGGAAAAGTGAACTTGAAACGGAAGGTACTTGGTTGTCACTCTTCCACTTGTTCTTTTCGGTCACCTCTTAATTTATTTAGGGCGCCACTGGATTTTTAGACACAGTATCCAGAAACTGGACCAGAGTTTGAAGTAAATTCTACAGGATCGTGAGAGATCGCTAGGAAGGAAACAGAAACCATCGATAAAATTTATTTTACAAGAAATTCTATATAACCAACCCCATTTACAGTAATGATTTCCTTACAATTAGTTAACACTAAATCATAAGTCCTATTCTCGTTTATAAAAGGGTTTCTTATCATAGTGGCTAATCCCGACGATATCCTCTTATGGAGCGACCATACCGTGGTTTCTATCATAGTTTCTTATTCCCGACGATACCCTCATACGGAGCGACCATACCGCGGTTTCTAACTGTAATTATTTTCCTCCATTTTCCAATTTTCCATAATTTTCCATAGTTTCATTCTTCCATATTTTTCACAATTTTCCATATTTTCCACACGCACCCACAATATACCCATAATATACGCACCCACAGTATAATTATAAGATTATAATCATCATAATCTCCAACCACACTAATTAAAATTTCCATACTTTTACAAATTAAATTTTTCTAAAATTATTATTTACTTTTATTTTTCAAATTAAATCTGATTAACAAATTTTCTAAATTCAATTTAAATTTTAATTAACAAATTTTCTCGTGAATAAATTTTCTATTCATTCCTAATCTAAATTCCTAACGAGATCAATTTTCTCATTAAAATTCTTAACTAATTTACTGCCGCCGTCTTAATAATACAACAATAAATATTTAATACCAAGAGGTCTTCGTATCTTCTATTAATCGATTAAAATTTGACTTCAGAGATCTTAATAATCTGCCGACAAAATATTCGTTATGCCCAAGCATTTTACAAATTTATTTTCCTTGTTTTACTTTTGTTAATTTTATTTTGACGGAATTGTGTAGTATAATTCTACTTGAGCATTTTAATTAAAATTTATTTAACTTAATTTTTCAAATCGTTTTATCCGAATTTAATTTTTTCTGAATTTAGTAATTTATTTTATTTACTTTAATTGTTTTAACTTTTTCCAAATTATTTAGTCAAAGTTATCTTATCTCTATTTTACGGTAAAACTCCTCTTATTTCCAATAACAGTTAGAACAGTAATTGAAGAAATTCGAAACTTGACTATCTGTGTGGTTAGGTTTTACTCCACGTGGCACTTTGGAAATTATCTTGGCGGTGTATTATTTCATATTCTCTCGTTGTAAAGTGATATTTTTCCTCTTACTGAGCAAACTGTGTATGCTTTTATACCCTAAACTCCTTCTATAACCGTGTTTACCATTGATGTTGAACTGAACACCGCATGGGGTTTTGAGGTTAATCAAGTATATTGTGTGTGCTCAATCAATGATCGGATTCGGCGTTGGCCATGAACTACAGATGTCCAGACTCACCACTCCACATCAACTCATCGGATTCTGAGGTTGCATTTTCATCTCCTTCTCTAATTGCTTCTCTAAAACCCCCGTTAATAATAGCCAGTAATTCTGAGCCCATCACCGATTGCACTACTCCTTACAGAACAAGACCAAGTGGCAGACCTTCAAACGCTGAATCTCGAAGAAGAGAGCGCGCGCAGTCTACAAACACTATTTTAGACTTCTTGTGTTCATCCAACTCTAAAAGACATAAAGAAGAAGACACATCAGCAACTTCACTAACTTCTCAGCCGTCAAAAATTTTAAAACCCCACAGTTTGCTTACATACCAAAATTCCCAGCCTGCTTCCAAAGATTTCAATGATACCAATATGGAGGAGATTTTAAAAAAACTCGAAGAGATTAAACAAGACAACACACAACAGTTTATTTCTCTAAAGTCTGACCTGATAAATGAAATAGAGTCATCTCGAGAAACCACCATCAATGAATTGCAAACAACGATCAATAGCCTTCAACTTAAAGTGATGAGTTATAGAATTCCGTTAATGCTCTGAAAGCTCGGGTCAGTCTTCTGGAATCCTTATCAACATCCAGCGCGCCAACTAACACCAACACTATTCTCCTACACAAGAGAATCACAGATACATCAATTAATGTTGTTGAGAAACACATACGTAAAAACAATGTGGTAATCAGAGGCCTAAAGGTTCCTTCTGGCAATGTTCAGGACACGCTGAACAACTTTATCCAGACCAACTTCGGGATCCACAACTCGGTGGTCAGTGCCACTCTACTAGGCAAAAATAATGACACAATTAAAGCCACACTTAAAGACAATGTAACAAAAAGGAACATCATGAAACAAAAAGTCAAACTAAAACCTCCAATTTATATTAACCACGATTTGACACCCCAAGAAAGCATTATTTCTAAAAAACTAAGGGACGAAGACAGACGTCTAAGACTTCTCAATAAAACAGTGAGAATGGACGAAACAGCACCATACCAACTTTTCTAGCTATAACCTTTTAGAATTGCCGCAGTATCAATAACTTACCAGACATTTTTTCACTGAACTCAAATACAATATGCATCAGTGAAACTTGGCGACACACCACTAACACTACACTAACTGGCATCTTCGCAATCTGGAACTCTGCATGGTCACCGGCTTCCAAAGACAAAGTTCGTGGTCTAGCAAGTGGTTGTCTTCTGAACGCAAGCGACAGGGCCAAACATTAAGATATCTTATATGAATCTGAAGATTGTATGTTAACTAAACATACTAGAGACTATTTTTCCACTATTATAGGATCAATGTACAGGAAACCGACTATCACGTCCAAACAGACCAGCAAAGCTCTTCATCATATAGTAAATGACACCTTAAACTCGTCGATTTTCGACAACAATGATGAGTTCTGCTTTTTGTGGTGTGTTGCCAACGCTGCCTTGCATCCACCAGTATTGGTTCCAGCTGACCCTTCAACTTATTTTTACTTCAGCGTCAGATTGAACAATGAAGGTATAGAATTTACAATTAAGCTTAATTATGTACCAAAATTCGAGAAAATGAATGATCTTAGCATTAAAGTATATGGTATAGATATCACATCATACAGATATCACGGGTAAAAAGTCTGAAAAAATTACTAATATCCCATTATATTTATGTAATTTCGAGTCAGAAATACCGACAATTTATTTATGGATGATCAAAAAAGTGTAAATTATACCGATAATTTAGATAATATTGAGTTAGTTTATCACTTTGCATGAATACATCATTGCTTTGAAACGTACGATCTAGGTGCTCTACATTTTCATACAGCAGCAGGTCTTTCGAACTCGGCAATGTTAAAGCATACTGGAGTAGAACTTGAACTTTTTACTGATCCTGAGATGCTTCTTTTCATTGAAAAGTGTGTTCGTGGTGGGATATCAATGTGTGCTAATAGGCATGTTGAAGCTAACAACCGGTACATGAGTAAAGATTTTGATTCAAACAACCCTGAAACAAACCTGATGTATTGCGATGTAAATAATTTATATGGTGCTAGGATGGGTATGGCTTTATCCAAGGGTAAATTTGAATGGGTTGAAAATGTAGATAATGTCGATCAGTTCTTTAATGATGCTGAAAGTGTAGGCTACATCCTTGAAGTAGATCTACACTATCCTGAGAAACTACATGATCAACACAAAGATCTACCTTTATGCCCTGAACATTTCGTACTACCTGGTAGCAAACAACAAAAACTTACGACAACTCTGTATGATAAAAATAATTATGTAATTCATTATCAGCATTTGAAACAATGTTTAATGTACCCAACATTTACGAAGACATCAAACGTGATATCTCAAGGTTCGATACCTCCGATTACCCACCTGACAATGTCTTCAACATGCTTCTTGTTAACAAAAAGGTTCTGGGACTCATGAAGGACGAGAACAATGGAAAAATCATGTTCAAGTTCGTGGGTCTCTGAGCCAAATTGAATGCCTTCGAAATTCATGATCCCGAGAAGGAAAAAGACAGGATTAAGAAACGAGCAAAGGTTATCGGAGGTTCAGCCTTGAAGACAATCACGTTAGATGATTTCAAAAGATGTCTTTTTGAAAATGTATTATTAAGAAATGAACAGTACAGGATCAAAAGTAAAAAACATCAAGTTCATACAATCAAGCAGGAGAAACTTGCTCTCAGTTGGGCTGACGACAAACGTCAACTTATTGAGGCAAGCACCGATACTGTACCTTGGGGTTACAAAGGCTCCTTAGATTTTAAGAAAAGAAAAATTGTTGAAGATAACGATGAAAATAATAATAAAAGACAAAAAGTTTTGTAATATTAAAAAACAATGTAAATATAGTTTTAACCGTTATGTGAGTAACCAACTTTACCGACGTCTTTTAGCAACCGGGTATCCGGGTACCCGGGTACTCACAGATCTAAATATTAAAAATTTTGTTTATTTTGTGTAAAAAAAAAATTCTAAACATTCTTTTCTTGAAATATAAATAGTTAGTGACAATTAAACAAAAAAATAATAATAATAATAATTCAGAATTGTGAATGAAATCTGAAACCAGTTCGGGGCACTCCAGGTAGTCAGCCCGTTTTTATTTTTCGGAACTGAACAGATGCCGTTAGAGAGAGAAAAGAACTAAAGGTTATTTCTTTCTTTTCTATCTAGAGCAAGCGCCGAGTATTTTTTAGTACGTATTAGATTTTTGGTGAGATCAGACGTGTTTTATTTATGGTGTTCTCTTCACAGTGAAAAATAAAGCTATGGAACAACTATCAAGAGCTGTCATTCTGTTATCTACAATGCATTTAGATGCATCAGTTGGTGATGATGCTAAGCAAAAACCAGAAAGTATAAATTTTTATGATAAATATAAAACTGGTGTTGACACAATGGACCAAATGGTCCGGAGGTACACAAGTCAACGACGATCTTCGAGATGGCCAATGGTATTGTTCTTCAACATGCTAGACATTTCTTCACATGCATCATATATAATTTATTACGAAAATAATAAAATGATTATCAAAAAAACGACAGAACGTCGTCAATTTATGCGAAAGCTAAGTGAAGAACTAGCATTGCCGATGATTGAACACCGTACGACGAATCCGAAAGTAATGCGTCACTTCTCAACAAAGATTGCTGTTGAAAGTATTTTAGATCAGCACTAGCAGAAACAATCGAGATAAATCCTGGTCCAGTGGTTCCAAATGATAAAACCGGAAGAAAAAAAGTGACAGGATCTTGTCATGTGTGCAATGCCTTGCCAATAAAAAGACGACGAAGGACTCGTAAGAGCTGTGCCAATTGTCACCAGCCAGTATGTGATAAGCACTCAATTAGTTTCATACAATGTGTTAAATGTCAGATTTAATGTCATTAAAAATAAAAAAATGTAGTATTTCTTTATTTTTTCAATAAAATTTAGTTGCAACCATTTATAGAGACCATTTTCAATTTTTTTTTATACTTTCCATTGTGGGTATCAGGGTACCCGGTTGCTAATGGGGCGATAGTTGAAGCTCAAGCTTATTTAAAAAAAACAAAATAGATTAATTAAATACACTCAAGACTAGCTTTCTTTTGAGTTACAGAACGACGATTCGAGAGCTTAAAATAAAATATTAAATTTTCTTTGAGCTATTCATACGAATACACCGCGGTGGGTACCCGGGTACCCGGTTACTAACACGAGGGTTAAGGATTTATGTATTAAGGTTTTGTAAATAAAAACAATTAAATATAATTCGTGTTCCACATATCAGATTTATTCATCTAACTATTATGTTTAGTATTAGAACCTAGTATTTATTTCCACGTTTTCTAATTACTTTTTCAACAAAATATACATCTGGATATGTGACTTTTCTGAGTTCTTAGTTGTAAAATCCGCCTTTAATTGGTTGATCCTGATAGTCCACGAGCTTATACGAAGTTGGATTCGTATTCTGTACCGACTTGATTTCAAAGATTTCTGTTGTCCAGTTTGGTGTGTATCCCTTCTCAAAAACATGCTTGTACTTGCTGATTCGGATTTTGTCTCCAACTTTGAAATTCTGCTTCGATTTGGTTTTCAGTGGTTGATATATATTTTCCAATAGTTGTTTTTCTGAGCAGCAGTGACATCAGCAGATTTCATTTTGATGGTACTGTGTTTGATGTTGTTGAAAGTATTCACCAAGCCATGTAGTATATCAGTCCACTTGTAGCTACCGCGAGCTGTAAACTCTCGCCACATTTTATTCTTAAGTGTTCTATTGAAACGTTTACATATGGATGCCTTGAGATTGCTGAATGTTGAGTAAAGATTTATCTTGTGCTGCTTCATCAGATCTTTAAATTCTTTGTTGTAGAACTCTTTAGCCTGATCAACATGGAGATTCATAGGGATACGATCTTGCTGAAGTACAGACTTCACAACACATCAGCTCCACTTTTAGACTCAATTGGAACTGCCCAGGCATAATTTGAAAATATATTTATAATTGTAAGCAGATACTTGTATTCTTTATTGACTGTTGCATATGAAATCATCTCAACCAAGACAGCTTGCCAAGTCTCATCGAGACCTCGGATGTCAACATGACGACGTTTATAGTTCCGGCTAGCCGGTTTGTGTAGCTCTTCAGCTATCACTGCCTTTTTGTCGTTCATTGAGTTTCTCAGTGAGATTTTGATATTATTTTGGTATGAAGAAATTTCTGCTGTAGCTTACTCAATAGCTGTCTGCAAATTTCTCATAGCAGCTTTTAGTATTACTATTTCAGAGTGTAAATGTGAAATAATCTCTTTCTGTTCACTGTCTATACTTTCATTCAGTTCAGACATCTGTCGCTGGACAAATTGCACTGTCGCCGCATCATGTTCATTTGAAGGATTACCGAGATTGCACAACCTTTTATTCTCAATGTTATAGTTTCCATCAGAAGTTATATTGAAACCTCTACCAGCTGGGCCTCGTTGAACTGACTTGTCATTGTCCAGTGGACGACCAAATATATCAATACCCATAGTTGTGAACGATTTGACTGTCAACGTGTGAACGATATAATTTTCCAGAAGTTTTTAATATATAACCCCAGCCTCCCTAAGTTATTTAATAATTGACATGATTTCATTCGTGTGACTTGAATTTCCAGCAGCTTGAGACACCATCAACAGTCGCAAACGGTCAACTAGTTTATTTAGATTATCCCAGTAAACATAGTCCATTGGTAATCTCTATTTTGTTTACAATCATATACTTTGGTAACCCTTTACCGAACTTAATGATAAAATTAGCAATGTATTTATTGAACTTGATTGTTGTATCTTCATAAATGGTACGATTTGGATCATAATTTTTTCTATGAGTGTTGGTATGTTGAATTATGTCCAAGTACTTTTTCTTATGATCTGAGATGATGAGTGCATCCTCTGGTGATTTTCTAAATAATAATTCCAATAACCCAGGAGTTATTGGATAATTTTTCTCTTTGACAGTTATTGTATCATTTACAAATGAAATAGGTGAATCCCCCATGTGCATTTTACCATGTTTTCTGCGTACACCATATCTCATATCATTATCTTTATGTTTTTTACTTAAATGTTGTAGATAATTAGTGAAAAGACGATTTCTACGAGCTAGAGTACTTGTTGATGGTGGTAGCTGAGTGGAGTGCTGTATTATCAAATGAACTTTCGTCATCTGTTATTAAACTGTTGTATACTTCTAGATCAGCATATAAAGATTTTTCAAACTCTTGTTCTTCAACCTGTTGTTTTTCTTCTTTTTTAATATTTTCATCTTTCAGCTTTGAAGATTTAATTATACTCTGAAGTGGTGTGACAATAGGCTTGAACATGTCTTCCATGGCTTTTTCAGCTGTATCGTTACCCAACTTCAACATCTTGTGCTTCCGTCGGATGGCATCACTGGCTTGAGATATCTGATGCAGAATATCCTTCTGCTTTACAATTTCTTCAGGTTTCATGTTGACCGGTTAACGTCGACATCATTTATAACTATCACACTCTAACGTACCTCCATTTATACTAATTAAGCAGTCGAATCCTTTGCGATACCTACCACTGTCCAATTCACTGTCTTTATCTATTACAACAAACCCATATTTATTCTAGCATGCCGAGCATAAATCTCTGAATGAGTTGTATGGCATGTCTGTATTGACATGATCATTATAAATATGCTTAAGATTCATTTCATCTTGACGGAACAGAACGAAAAAGTTCGCGTTATCTCTAATCAGATGCTTAGATATTCATGTATAAATTTGACAGAAATAGAAGCTATCAACATCCTTGTGTCGACCCATGAAGAAAAAAGCCTTGATGTGATCTTGTTTTTCACGATCAACATCGTCAAATATCATCAGGGAGTTAGGCTTAGCATCTTCAGGCTTGATTATAGCTTCATGTTCACTGAATGTGAAGAATCCAATACCATCAATCTGTTTAAGCAGCGTCTCCAGGAACTGATACTTTGGTTGGTTAAGAGACTTTGAATAAAGATATATATTCTTAAACCTCACACTGTTTGGATGTACAATAAGAAACAGTAGAGCATTGGTCTTTCTACAGTTTGATGGCCCGCAAAACACTGCACGGATACTGTTGGGAAGTAAAGCACCATGTTGTTCGAGTTTTTTCGCATCGGTCCCGTGAAGAATTAGATCGAAATTGATAACTGCCAACTGAGCTCTTAGTTTGTTGAACTCCATAACTGCTGATGAGATTCTGAGCTCAAGAGGTATATATACCTCTGCTTATATAGATGGGAGATTCAGTCTTCGATGTGACATGTCTGAGAGCAGACGTGGTAAAGGTTAGTTCAATAAGCTCCCGCTTGTACTTCACATACCAGGGTATCAGCACTGCAGTCCAAGTACAAAGTTAGCCAAGAGGTTAGCTCGAGGTGATCCAGGTATAAATCCTTTGGACGCTGCGTGTAAAGAACACGATATAGCTTACTCGAAAAATCGTGAAAATTTGGAAGCCCGTCACGAGGCTGATAAAATTCTTGCTGAGAAAGCGTGGCAACGATTTCAAGCGAGGGACGCTGCTATTGGTGAAAAAGCTGCTGCTTGGAGTGTAAATAAAATCATGAAGTTAAAAAGACGTTTCGGTATGGGTCTTAAAAAAGAAAAACCTATTACTAAGCGTGAGACAATAAAGAGAAAGATAACCAAGCCTAAGACAACAAAGCTCAAGACTACCAAGAAAAAAGATGTTGCTCTAAGATTGATTGTTGATGAGGCTAAAAAGTCTATGCGACCTGGTGGAGATCCAGTTAAAACAGCTCTTGAAGGTGCTCGCGAGGCTATCAAGAAAGCTGGTAGGAAGAAAAACGTTCGATTGCCTCGTATTTTACCAGTTCCATTAAAGATTGGTGGAGTACTTCCATTCTTGATTCCTCTGTTTGCAGGGTTATCAGCTGTTGGTGCTCTGACAGGTGGAGCCGCAGGTGTCTCAAAAGCTGTAAATGATGCAAGTGCCGCCAAAAATCAACTTGCTGAAAAGAAACGTCACAACTTGAAGATAGAGGAAATAGCTGAAGGTAAAGGATTATACCTCAAACCTTGGTGTAGTGGTATGGGACTTTATCTGAAACCATACCCATAGGAAGCTGGCTGCAAGAAGTCAAAAAACCAGTAGAGCTACCACATCGAGCATTGAGTAACATCGATTTACTGAAGTATGCCAAGATGCTCAAAATTCCAAATTTCCGTAAAGTTTTCATGAGAAATGATTTACCAAAATCTGAACCGAAGACAAACGAATCAGCAATAGTAAATTTAGATCATAAACTTGGACCTGGAACTCACTGGGTTGCATACAAGAAGAATCATAATCAAGTAATTTACTTTGACAGTTTTGGTAATCTACAACCCCCACAAGATTTGATGAAATATCTCGATGTTGGTAGTGTGAAGTACAATCATAAAAGATATCAAGACTTTCGTACGATCATATATGGACATTTGTGCTTAAAATTCCAGACTGGACAACTATAAATTGAAGTGACTTGGAACCGCAAGCATCACTCATGGCAAAGTCATTCACCTTGACACTATCCGGAAACATCTCCGTACTGGAGGCAAATTATTTTCCACCGATTGAACTATCATCAACAAAAAACTATATACTTAGGCTTGTTGAGCTCCTGACATTCAATTCAATACCAAATATTGATGATGGTGCTAATAAATTTTACGTAACATCAAAAAGATCCAAAAGAAGTACAATCAAGAGATTGTAACAGGGTAAAATTACCCTAAATCGATAAGTCACCGGATATCGATAAATATTCGACATAGCACTGGCGCGTCTCGATCTTCGGGCCTAAGGGGAGAATAGGAGGGGGTAGTTTCGGGTTAAAATAGGTGAGCCGTGCAGTGGAAAAGGGAATAGTAGTGTGACCGCCAGACATAGTGCCACGGAAATCGAGAAGGACCGATCCCCGGAGTAGTGACGAGACGAAGGAAGCCAACTACAACAAGGCCTTCATGCTCAATAAGAGAGTTAGATCATCATTTTATTCGTCAAGGTATTAATTATTACTCTGTGGGAAAGAAGTGGACAGCGGTTTACCCAATATCCAGTTACTTCTTCGAATTAATTATCTATTGGATCGTTTAATCGACGATTATTTCAATAAATAATAGTTGAAAATTTGCTAGTTGGGATCGATTGATTTTCCTGGGGGCTTATACCCGAGAATCACTCAATCGACATTTCGGGAAAATTTTAACAATTAGAAATTTATCAATTAATTAATTAACATCCGAAAAATTCGTTAAATTTATTGTTATAATTTTTATAATAATTAACTTATGAAAAATTGAGTAATTATGTCACTTGGAAAATAATCGAAAAACTTTTATTCGTGGAATTTTGGTCGAGCGTCAGTACATTTTTGTGTAGCAGTAAATTCGAATACCCAAGGTCAAAAACAACTAAGCTAGCTAATGTTCTAGCAAACAAAATTGAATATTTCGACTTGTGTCGATTATTTTTACAATTTATATAACTATTAGAAAATTATTCCGAATATTTTATCTCTGAAATTATATCTCTGATTAATTTAATTATCAAAAGTTAATTCAAGGTATTAAGACATTTTGTTCTAAATAATTATTGTTGTATTATTAAGACCATGACTATAAGTTACTTATGAATTTTAATCCAAATCATACTTTAATTCAAAGAAAATTAACAATCGGAATTTGAAAATTGTAATAGTTAGTTAAGGCTATTTTGGAAATAGGTTGTTAATTGAAAGTTATCGTTTTATTAAATTCTAATGATTGAATGTTTTAATGGCTCCATATTTAAGTTATAAATAACATTAAACTATTCTTAATTATTAAATTACACTTCTCACAAAAATTAAGGGAGCAGAAAAAAAATCCAAATTTTTGGGGGATTTTCAACAGGCTGTAACTTATACAAAAATGGTCGTACAGCAAAACAAAAAAAAGCAAATTGTAGCTCTAAGTGTTTTGTTTGTGGATCTGAGTTTGAAAATTTTTTTTTGAAAATATTTTTCGAGTAATCATAAGAAAACCACCGAAAAAAAAATTTTCGAAATTTTTTTGGTTTTTTTTTTAATCTACGTACGTGGGAAAAATTTTTTCGACTCAACCTCCATATGTACCAGATAGCTTGATTATTCAGATTTAATTTCTTTTTTTTAAATCTCGATACGAGCATTTCTCACTGAGATATCGATGTTTGAATGGAAAAAGATCATTTTGTCTTTGATTAGCAATATCTCAGCAACCAATGATTGCACGGAAATTTTGAGGTTGGTTTTAAAAACTTGAATAAATTCTCTACAAGGATTGGTAATTGAATTTTGAAAAAAAAATTTTTTTACAATCATTACATGAATTTGAAAAAGCATCCAAAAAAGGGCTTTTTGTCGTTTTTTGGAAAATCAAGCGCCCAATCAAAAATATTGCGGAAACCACTGACATTAAGTGTGCCTCTTACTGTTCAATATACCCACAAAAACCCTACAAAGTTTCAGTTCAATCCAGCCAACCGTTTTTTTTTCCCACTTGATCGAATTTTTGAAAAAATTAAAGGAGCAAGAATTTCGCTCTGAAAATGTCATAATTTTTATCAAAAATGAAAAAAAAATTTTTTTTTCATTTTTCTCTCAATTCTGTATTAGTGACTTGAAAAATTTAAGGGAAAAAAAAAAAAATCGAAAATTTTTAAGAAAAAAAAAAAATTTTTTTTCAATTGGCCCAAATCAAAAAAAATGTAGCGACTCACTTTCTCACCGATTTTACTCGTCCGCACTTTAAGTTTCCTAGTCACAAATTAATTGAATAAATTAAAAGTTAATACCCCCAAGGCAAGTCGAATATTCGTTCTACGAATATTGGGACAATAATTTTTTCGTGCGAATTCCAACAGTGTCTAAAAAAAAACAGTTTTTCTTAAAACTAACCTGCTTTCTTGGTAATCGAGCCAATCAACAGTTTTGCTCAAAACTACCGTATTTTTTAATTTTTAGAAAAGCAAATTAACTGAGTTTTTGCAAACTTTAGTTTTCTTTTTATTTTTTTTCATAATGCCTAGGCGGCATTTATCCGCGCCACAAGTCGCTCAGATAGTGTGTAACAGGGTAAATTACCCTAAATCGATAAGTCGCCAGAGATCGATAATTAGTCGACTCAGCACTGGCGCGCCCCGATCGTCGGGGTTTTCCGTTTAGTAATTAAGAGAAGGGGGGGGGGTGGATTGGGTAAGTGCTCGGGAGTCGGAGAGTGACAAAATCAGAAGAGGTTTGATAGTCAGCCGCACCGGTCACTACTCAACAAAGCAGCAGGTAATTATTTTTTCGCACGTGAATTTTCGGAACGCTGCGATGATTTTTTAGATTGTCTTTCCAATCTTTTAGACAAGGTTTCTAACGTTAGTTCTGTTACAGGAAAAACTGAACTTAGCGTGAGGACAATTCCCCGGAGTGAAAAAGAATCTAACAACCGGTACCTGGAGGACTCACTACGGTAGACAGACATCGTGGACGTAGTAAGACAATTACCCAGGTACATTATTTCATCCCGTGGGTGGAAAATAGACCGCGGTTTGTACTCGGTCTATCATTCCTCTTCTTTTCTTAAATTTTATTCAATAATTAAATCGTAG
The DNA here is from genome assembly GCF_013202065.1 of Cotesia typhae. Taxonomy (NCBI): domain Eukaryota; kingdom Metazoa; phylum Arthropoda; class Insecta; order Hymenoptera; family Braconidae; genus Cotesia; species Cotesia typhae. The sequence continues at coordinate 1,489,554 of NW_027423724.1, read as the reverse complement.
AACATTTGCTAGTTTTTGGATTAGTGATTTTCATGGGGGTTTATACCCGAGGATCACTTAATCGACCTTGCGGGGAAAGTTTTAATATCTAAAAGTTTTCAATCAATTAACTAACATCTAAGAAAATTCATTAAACTAATTTTTCAATAATTAACTGAGTAAAATTGATTGATCCTTGTCATTGAGAAAATTAGACAAATTTTTATTCGTGGAATTTTCGTCAAGCGTCAGTTGTGTGTCGCATAAATTCCAATACCCAAGGTCAAGCAAAGACTTGACTAGCGAATGTTCTAACAATTAAATTTGACTATTTCGACTCGTGTCGAATTTTTATAATTGATAAAATGATCAGAAAATTGTTGACAATATTTTATATTAAGAATTAATTACTAAGAATGTTTTATATTAAGAAAAGTATTAATTGTGAAGAATATTATAGTGAGAATTTATTATTGAAAAACAATACCGATCAAGGAAAATTATTAAGAAGGTTATATTAGGAAATTTTATCGAAATTATTATATTATAAATTATTTTAACAACTATAATTTAAGTAAATTTTGGGGATTAAGTCCGTAAAGTAATTAAATTAAAATGAATGACACTTGATAATTGTCAGCGTGGATATTAAGTCTAAGTAATCAGTGATATTGAGTCAAGGTCAACACGAAAAAAAGTTTAGTAAGAAATTGGTCATTATATAGGAATTTTCGTTTCACCGATAGCCAATGATTGAGTAAAATAAAAGTAAATTGTAATTAATTTAAAATCATTTTTAAAATAAAAAAATAAATTATTTAAGCGAAGTGTGGGTTATGTGTGTGAAGAATTGAACGGGTTATGCGTGATAGAGAGTGTTAATAGTGTTAAGTTCGGTAGTCCGGTGGACTTAATTTTAAGTGTGGAGTTAGTTTGTTGTTAGTCCGGTGGACTTATAGTTTTAAGTTTAGCTCTAAAACAGGTGTGGGAGACCGTTTGTTCGAAAAAGCCCAATTAGTTCTAAGACAGGTGTGGGAGACCGTTTGTTCGAAAAAGCCCGTCTAGTCATCGTATCGTCAAATTGGAGGTTCGTTTGTAAATATCGTTTATTTCGCAGTTGTTCTCCGCTTCGTTAGATTATAGGTGTGTGTGTGAGCGCTAAAAATTATAATAAAAAATCGTCCACGAAAATCTAAACGCTACGCGTTACATTAATCAGATCTTACAACCTGTTGTCTTGCCTCTACGGCAGCAAACTAGAGGTTTTATTTTTATACAAGACAATGCCCGGCCTCACACAGCAAACGTCATCCGTCGGTTTTTCCAAAGACACGACATACCGTTGTTAAGGCATCCAGCGGTAAGCCCTGATCTTAACCCTATCGAGCACGTCTGGGATATCTTGAAGCGCCGATTGCGCCAGAATTATCCCAATTTACGAACGTTAGCTCGTAACGAAAATTTTTTTCATTTTTGATAAAAATTATGACATTTTCAGAGCGAAATTCTTGCTCCTTTAATTTTTTCAAAAATTCGATCAAGTGGGAAAAAAAACGGTTGGCTGGATTGAACTGAAACTTTGTAGGGTTTTTGTGGGTATATTGAACAGTAAGAGGCACACTTAATGTCAGTGGTTTCCGCAATATTTTTGATTGGGCGCTTGATTTTCCAAAAAACGACAAAAAGCCCTTTTTTGGATGCTTTTTCAAATTCATGTAATGATTGAAAAAAAATTTTTTTTTCAAAATTCAATTACCAATCCTTGTAGAGAATTTATTCAAGTTTTTAAAACCAACCTCAAAATTTCTGTGCAATCATTGGTTGCTGAGATATTGGTAATCAAAGACAAAATGATCTTTTTCCATTCAAACATCGATATCTCAGCGAGAAATGCTCGTATCGAGATTTTAAAAAAACGAAATTAAATCTGAATAAACAAGCTATCCGGTCCATATGGAGGTTGAGTCGAAAAAATTTTTTCCACGTCCGTAGATTAAAAAAAAAACCAAATAAATTTCGAAAATTTTTTTTTGGTCGTTTTCTTATGATTACTCGAAAAATATTTTCAAAAAAAAATTTTCAAACTCAGATCCAAAAACAAAACACTTAGAGCTACAATTTGCTTTTTTTTGTTTTGCTGTACGACCATTTTTGTATAAGTTACAGCCTGTTAAAAATCCCCCAAAAATTTGGATTTTTTTTCTGCTCCCTTAATTTTTGTGAGAAGTGTATAAATAAAGTCAAATCAGTAGTGTTAGTGTGAGACCAGTGTGGGTTATGTGTGCGTTGCAGAGTATCTAGGTCTACGTTTCGTCACTGGGATGTTACTACTGTAGCTGGAGCGGGTTACGAGTGTGTGCTGCAGAACATCTAGGTCTACGTTTCGTCACTGGGCTGTTGTTCTGTAGCAAAGTATGAATAAGCTGCAGGAGTATCTAGGTCTACGTTTCATTACTGGGCTGTTACTCCTGTGAGCCGAGTCAACGACCCCTGCATACGATTCGTCTCTGTGCGGGTGATTATAAGTTTAGTTAGTTGGTAAAATATTATACGGGTAGACGCCGAAAGGGACTTGTCGAGAATAAGTTTAGAAATCGACGGGTAGACGCCGAAAGGGGCTCGTCGAGAATAAGAATATTGCTAAGTGTGGACAGTGTGTAAGTGATTGAATTTTGTTAACTTGTTTTAAGTCAAGATTCCGTTAAGTTTTCCTTTTTTATTATTAATAAATATTGATCAATCTTGTTAATTGATTATTGATTTTTAAAGGTGCTCAGCAGCACCTTTCTCCACTCTCTCTACCCACAGAATAAGATTTCTCAGCTCTGGACCGGTTTCAGGAACCGTGATTAAAAATCCTGGTGGCGCCCTGATAATTATATCGTTTGTTAGTTTTGTTAGTTTATTTATAAAATTGATTAGGGACCAACCTGAGCAGGTAAAACTGTTACAAGATTTCAAGAAATAACTATACCAACAGGGAGTTATGAAATTAAAGACATTGAAACTTATGTAAACAAGACATTACCAGAACTGAGTTTTACTTTAAAAGCAAACAACAATGAGTTGAAGAGTGAAATCAAATGTGATCAGCTTATAAATTTTTAACCTGAAGATTTCATTGGATCATTACTTGGACTTACCAAACGTGTGTTTGAACCGAACATAGTACATAAATCTGATTTGCCCGTACAAATATTAAAAATCAACGCTCTGAGAGTCGAGTGCAACATAACTACTGGATCATACATTAATAGCGAGAAGAACCACACAATCCATGTATTTTTCCCGAGAGTACCAGCAGGATATAAAATAGTGGAAGTGCCAACAAACATCATTTACCTACCAGTTGCCGTTCGAGAAATACACAACGTGAGACTCCGCATTGTTGACCAGGACGAGAGAATAGCAAATTTCCGTGGCGAGACTATCACGATAAGACTGCATATAAAAAGTCTGTAATGGGTATCGTATATGAGACAAAGACGTAATGGGTATAAAAGGATTCCAGCATGTCCAAAGATTATCAGTTATCATCGAGCTCCAAAAGTGTTAACACGTCAGAACGCAGAACTTTTAAAAAGTCTAGGATTAAAATTACGTGGAAAATTCACAAGATAAAAATAAATTTTTGTTGTCTAGCTTGTGTGATACCATGGCGGAAATCTTAGATATAAAAAAATCAATTATTTTTTATGAGTCTACTGCACACTATGGAGCTTATTTACACCTGCCATACGTATCATCAACATTCAACAACAGTGATGAAATCAGGATTGCTGTTCAGCATCAAGATCTGAGCTTGCTTCCAAGCAAGAGCAAATTATATTTTTATGGAAGAATGAGGAAAGCTGATAGTACTGCTGTAAGTGCTACTACGAAAATGGTCAATATGACTGTTTGTTATATGTTTGAAGAGATACGTTATGAGCTCAATGGTATAGAAATCGACAGATATGAGAATGTTTGTGATATTTAAAAAAAACCAGTACCAAAAATTTACCACGTACTCGCTACAGAGCGCTACCGCCAGAATGATCCCCCCCCCCGTGGCCCTACTTTTCCTCGTGTTCCTGCGCCACGAGGCAAGTCAAATCAGTGACTTTTATGGGTTTGTTGCACTGAGTTTCCCGATGACCGGCCCACCGGCAGCGGATTTATCATCAAATTAATTGATATCGTTCCATAAAATAATTTAATAATGCCTCTCTGCATTATTCCAGAGTTTTACATAGCGCAAATTATTTACATAAATTTATTCTAAATTTCCAGACAACGCTCCGCGCATGCACGCTCCGCGGTACTCAAATAGTTCCAAAAATAATTTCTGCATAATAAATAATGACCAACTAGCCACCATTGACGTTTGACCATCTTTTCCAATACCTCTTTATTAATTATGAAATCTTAATCCTAATTAATATCCAATTACCGAGACTTAGATCTATTTTTAATTTGATCCCAAAGTTTAATTCCCAGCATTGTGATTGGGTAACTTTGGGACAAGCTGAGCCGGAGCCCAGTAGGTGGCGGACCCTGGCGGCGCTATCCCCAGCGACCAGCCCGGGAGAAGATGACGCGGGATTTTTAAATTAAAATCCCGTGACACTTGAATTCGGATTAGAACACATGTTGGTCTTAATAATAATAAATGCATAGAGGTGGATTATTCGCATTCTAAGATGCCTGACTCCCGACTTCTAAAACTGTGTCTACTCAGACTAAACGAATTATAAAACCACTGCAAAGTGAAATTAAATTGGATAAGTCATCTAAAGATGCTCCTGAAATCTATCAATGAAGACAAGATGTTGGACGATCTATCTCTACCGGTCTGGTTGCGTCGCTCTAATATCGTAGTAGAAAAATATCGGTCATACTGCCAAAATCTTGACCTTCACAGATATGCTCGGTCTAGTATGTTTCAAATAGCCCGTCCAATCCACTGGTCTCCAACGCGCCTCCTTTTCATTTGTCCTCATCGCTTCGTAAAACCCAAAATTCAACTTCACCTATCCTATAATCATGCATTCACTATTTCGACCAGAATGATTTCTTTCGGTATTCATTATTTGAACTTCTCTGATGGCGAATATATGGTCCGTCACAAATGAATATCAACTGGTCATCTTTTGTTTGATATAATTTTTTAGCAGTATTTGACGTATTCGCGAGTGATTTCTTCCCACTGATAGCATCAATTCCAAAGTATTGAGGTAAAACATCTTTTTTTCAATTAAAAATCTGACTTTATCACAGTAGTCGGATACCGTTTGTTCCCGAGCTTAACTAAAAACGGAAGATATTACTGCATGTGAATTTCCGGTACGTAATTTAAATGAGAATATAACAAGAGCTTAAATGACATTACGATTCACTGACTTTCTCATTGACATTAACATTTCACGAAGTTTCATCCATTTTTCCGAGGTTAGGCTCGTAAATACCTCTAACTGTCTTTCTGAAAACAAGTGATCTCCAATTTTATCAATTATAGACGAATCAGTACCAACAGAGAGCTGATCAAGTAATTTTTCCAAATCACAAGCTTCAAATACGCTGGTATTCGAATAAATTCGAAAATGTTAATGTCCTCATCATAGAACCGCTTTTTTATAAGATTCTCTTTACAACACAGATTTTCTTCGAAAATGAGCATTCTTCTTTTGGAAAACACTTGTTTGCGAGCTTCGAACGGAACAATTGTATTATTTGTTTATGATCCACATACGCAACAGTATTCGTGAGTCACGATAATTCGAGGAAAACCTAACTCCACAAATTCTAATTCTTCTTCCATTTTTTCTACGGCATCATATGAAGGATCTTCAGTTAATGAAACAGTTGACACAGATGAAACAGTAGTAAATAGGATGGAGACGAAATTGGCTGGCTTTCGATGCTCACTCGATCTGCAGATAAATCTTCAGTGTTCTTAAGTATGGGTTGTCTTGTTAAAATAACTCGACACTTACCATACAATGTACCATTAATATAAACTTTCTTTCCTATTTTTTTATGTCGCCTCATATATTAGCCTTACCAATTGTCATAACAACTTTTTTAGATTCAATTGCGTTACGCAGATATACATTACAATTAATGCATTTTTTATCAAAATCCATTCTGAAAGAAACATTTGAATTATGGAGTCAGAATTTATAGGTATACAAACGAATTAAATATAAAACTTGACTTACTTAGATGATTGTAATACTACAACTGCAGCTCAATTTAATCATGAATGATAATATTGTATGATAACGATAAGAAATAGAAAAAAAAAACAATAATTTCAATGTTTTTTGATTTTGAATCGTAGGAATTGTCTAATCGTAAATTTACTGTAATTATTGATGGGTTAATTGAAATCAATTCAATACACACAATGACATCAACAATGAAAACTAAGATTTTTTTTAGGTTATCTTAACAAGTAAAATTTGAGGAGATATAATGCTGGTTACTGACAATCCCAGTAAAGAGCGTTAGAAAACGTCCGCTTAGCGCAAATTTTGAAAAACATAGGTTTTAAGCAATCATTCTATACAAAAATTAGGATGACGATTGACCCTATAGGCCATCCCTGCAACTTCCCGCTCCTTTTGTAATTAAGCGATCAAAATAACATTACATTTTTCAGCTCATCGAGCTCAAAAATATGATTTTTGTGTCATTTTGAGCTCTTCAAGCTTAAAACTCTAATAGCAGTTTAATAAAACACAATTTTTTGAATTTTCAAACGGAAATAACTTTCGAATGAATCAACCGATTTTCACGTGGATGGCGGCAATCGATGTAGTTTTTTAAGCTCTAAAGAAAAAGTATCTGTTTTATGCTTTTGAGTTCTTCGAGCTCAAAAGTCTTATCAAAATTTGATAAAATACGATTTTTTTAATTTCCAAACTGCTATAACTTTGGAATGAATCATCTGATTTTTACGCGGTTAGTGGCGATCGTTGTAGTTTTCTCTAAAAATTCAAAAAAATTTGTAAGTCTAGAGAAGTAAAATAGACATTTTCTGATATATTTTAGTGAGTGATGTTACGTTCCCAAAATTACGTATATAAATTTATTGAGATTTTTTAATAATTAATTACCAGGTTTTAACACCTTGGGTAGTCGATCGACCCCCCGTGTGTCGTCACAGATGAGCTTACTTTCTTATTATTCTTTTATTATTGACTTACCATTATGGGCCCCATAAGTCTGCCCAGATAACCCCCTGGATCTCTAGCCACTTAGCCTCGAAAGGCGGAAAGATGTCGTGACCCGTCTTTTGGAAGAACTCCGCGGAATAATACCCGTACCTGGGGTCGTTGATGGGAATAACGCCCCCTGGAGGGTGAACCTCTGGAACCTCGATCGGAACCAGCTTCCAAGCCCTGGTGATCGAATAACAGTCAGTCCAATAGGCAGGGCGGTTGTTGCTGACAAAGATGGTCTGACTCGGTGAACCTCGGCTCGTGGGTAATCTAGGTGAGTCGTCCTTGGCGGTTCGAGCCACCCTTACTCGGGGTTCGATCAAGATCTCGTCGTCGGTTATCCGCTCTACTGTTCTCGCGTTCCACACTACTTCCGCTCGCGATTCGGCTGAAGTTTCGACGGCGGTTGTTGGCAACGATAAGTAGAATGGCTGGGCTAAGCGACGACGACCCTCATGCACCGAGCGACCCGATCTTCGTGACCGTTTTCCGTGAGACATTTACGTACAGGAATTTGGTGCTGGCCGAATGCTGGCTAGCGCTCATGCCGAAGAGGTTGGGACCTAGGGATACGCTGATTAAGCGCTCGCCCAGCAGGAGGGTTAGGTTGGCGAAACGCTGGCTAGCGCTTTTGCTGGAAGGTTTTTCTTATATGGGTTGGAACTGCTGTAAAGCGCCCCGCCCCATAATAAGTGTATAGGACTATATGTTTTTGGTTGGCTCTCTGCGTTCGGGAGTCTTCAGATCTACTGACTTGAATGAGCTCCAGATAAGTTTTTATAAACAGATTTTCAGTCATATTTGCAGCTCAGGTTACGCACTGAGAGAGTCATCGAGGCCCGGGTCCCATGCTGACGTAAGGTGTTTGGACTATCCGCGGCCACCGTGATTCTCTGATGATGCTTCATCGCGAGATTTCCGTCACTCAGCTATTGATAAAACCATCAGCTAAGCAACGGCTATCTCTTAATGTGCATTCGGAGAATTGATATTAAATATGCTCATTTAAAATATAAAGTTTATAAGATAGTACAAGAATAATTTTAGGCGGAATTCTGAGAACGTATCAGTGACATATTTCAAAAAGGCAAAAAAAAAAGATTTCAATTTTGTTTCGTCTACCAAAAATCCGCTTTTCGTCAGAAAATCATGTTTATAATTTTTCTCATGTCTTAAACTCCCAAAAATTAAGAGAAAATTCATATTTGATTTATTGTAAATGTTACTATAAAAATAAATATGAAATTGAAAAAACATGTTTTTTTGAAAATCTCGACAATTGTTAGAGTTAAAGAGCTTAAAATTGGTGTGAATTATTTTCATTCGACACCAAATCAATCCACTGAGTATGAGCCAAAAAAGTCGCGAGGGCAGATATCCAATATTAATCCGGCTGTGCCCTTTGTCTAAGACAAAATGATTTAAAATGAAAAAAAATGATCAAGGAAATTTAGGACCTTACAATTAATTTATAGACTCTTCAAAGCCACAAATAATATTTTGTCAGATTATTAAGATTTCTTCTGTTATATTTTTGATAGATTTATCTAAAGTGGGATGATTTCTCGAAATAACTATTTGATGTTGTATTATTAACACTACAGCAATAGAGTAGGATTGAGGAAAATACTAATTAATTTACAACATTAGAAAAATTAGTGCATAAACTTGAAAATATAAAATAGTATGCCCACACCGAAATGAAATATATTTTTAAGTATATTTATAAATATAGATGGAAATATATGCGAAAATATATGTGGTATATAAAAAAATTATACAAAAACGATATGAAAATTTGCCCAGAAATATATGCCAAAATATATGCACGAATATATACGAAAATATATGCAAAAATATATTTGAAAATATATACAAAAATATATATAATTAAATGGGAAATAAATTTGTAAATTTATGGAGGAATCCATAGACAAATTTACGCAAAAATATTTTTAATATACGTGAAACTATGTGTCAAAAAATATTTTAGTAAAAGTATGGGTTATTGAAATCAGGATATTTTTGTACCTACTACTCTAAATAAAAAAGCAATTAATTCAGTTTAAAAACTTCAAGTTGAGTGATATATACAAAAAGATAAGATAAACTTATAATAATAAGGATAAATGTTAATATCTATCAATAAAAAGTAAAAAAAAAATATATCAATGTGCTAAAAGTATGCCGTGCTTCATTGATGATAGATTAAAATTATTGAGATGTCCTGAAGCATCTTTTTCTTTAATTTTGTCATGTTTTTTCTGCAAAATAAATTAAGTAAAATATAGACCTATTGATATACAAAAATGCTCACGTACTACTCATAATAATCAATTATTGATTGTTAAATTACATAATGCTTCTGAGCTTCTCTTCTCATCCCAGCCAATTTATTGTTTATTAAAGTTCCAAATTTTGCTTCATCGAAGGTATTTTTAAATTCGCGCTTCACAGTTTCTGGAAAATATTAATTATAATATATATTAACGTAAGTTTATAATTTAATAATAAGTCAATAAAAATAAACCGTAGTAATTTTTCAACAAACCTTTAATTGCATCTATTTTTTTAGAAACCAATGCAGTGTACTGAACATTTTCTTCGCTTTCAAGTTTACTTTTACCTCCATTATAATTAATTTTGAGTAAAGTAATCAATCAAATACAGCCACCAATAGTCTTAATGCCATTGATGTGTAAGTAGCTTTCTTTTTGACAGCATTCCACTGTTCCAAGGTAATAAAAACTCCACTTCCGTTCCAAGTTCTTGCTAAAAAATACAAACAATATTGAGTATAACAGCATATGTATAAATTTCCATCAAATATTTTTAAGTTAATTACTCGATCATCAGTTTCATCATCATGATTGCCAACGTCATGAGAATTCGATTTTTTATTTTATTATTGTTACATTGTGATCAAGTATCTTGACTAGAGTGACCTTGAAATCCTGACTGCTTTGATAATATATCTGACAAAACTTAAATTAAAAAATTATAAATACATTGATGATGTACTTGTAATACAGAAATGAAAAAATAAAATTATGTATACTTTGTTTTAAATCTGATTTTGTCACAAAAGTTTGTAATAAGGATCCAGGAACTCCATCATTATCAAGTTCAACAGTTTCTATCGGTTCTTTTTCTTCTTTTTTTTTTTTTTTTTTCAGCATCAATAATTATTTCAGGTTCTGGAAGTTTTTACTCAGCATCAATAATTATCTCAGGTTCCTAAAGTTTTTTCTCAGCATCATTCATTATCTCAACTTCCTGAAATGATAAAATATGTTAGGATCAAATATTATTAAAAAAAAAAAAAAAAAAAAACTAGAACAATAACTGAGTGTTTATTTACTTCCTTGCAATCAATAATCTCTACAGACGAGTTGTCAAAGCTAATTTTTTTGGCCACAGATCCATTATTTGCTTGGTCATAATCCTATCAATTAAACGAATAAATATTATGTTGCCTATTATTATTTAATGAAAGAGTTAAAACTTAGAACCTTTAAATTTTAACCATTTACAATAGAATTCGATGAAATTTTTAATGTCGACTATCTTTTTACGACATCTCATTAATTAAAAACCTTATTTTATACTATTTATAAGCTATCAATCATACCTGATTTACTGAACGCTTTTCATCAGTTCTAACGTTACCATTGTCATGAGAAATAATTTTTAATGGCGATATGATTCCACTCAAAATATCTAGTTTCTTATCCAAAACTCGAATGGACTAAGATCTAAATAAGAAAAAAAAAGTAATTATAAATTTATTGAAAAATGTCATGCATGTAAATTTTTTTTTCGTTTTCATATCAAAAAAAATTATTTTACCTGATATTGCTACAATTATACCATTAAAGCATGGCCATCCACCAAGTGGTTCATTTCTCGTCTCATGCCACTCAATGACAAATACTTGATCAAGATTCTCGGCATCATCTTTAAATTTGTCGTAATCAAGATCATTTATCCATGAAGTATCGATGCCAACGCTGTATTGGCCATCATCATCTTCTCCGACCCATTTTATCAAGGCATATATTGTTTTTGGCATTTTAATTATCTATTAAATAAATAGTATGTATATAGTAATTAACAGCACAAAGTTCTAAAAAATTATTTAAGATTATTTTGACATTTAACTGATTATTTTACACGTCTTATCTATGAATAAAATTATATTGTTGACATTATTATATTAATTACGACTTACATTAATATTTAATTACTATTGACAATAATAATTAAATAATGTCAACTGTAACAATAAAGATGCTTGTTGCTGCTGCTACTCGACTTGGATAAAGAACACTGTAAAATAATACTATTTGATCTTACTCTCTCCGAGCGTCTGCATTGTTATCAACACAACTCTATATCGTATTTTGGCGGGATGAGTAGAGCTGTTATGTTATATGTTCATTAAAAATGATAAAATTTTTATAAAATAATACACATTTATTTATTATTATTTAATTAAAAATTATTTTTATTATAAATTTTACATTTATTTTTAATGATAAAATTATGTTTTGGCATCGTTGCTCTGTTGGTAACTGTTATCTGTAGTGGCTCTATTTCTTTAATAAGGTTTAATACTTTGTAGTCCTGTAGATTTTTAGTTTGTTTTTTTATTTATCGTAGCTGTTTTATAACCATCCGTATTGATTAGTCTTGTTTTTGTAATAATGGATAACCAATCAGTAAAACGAAAAAGAGTACCGTATTAAAGATATCTTTATTATGGCAGTACTGAAAAAATTCCCAATCGTACTCTAAATTATTGGAAATCTCAAGAAACTGCCCGTCTACTTCGTACGTTTGTTATTTTCATTCTTAACTCGAGTAATGATTAATTTTATACAATTCTATTATAAATAATTTTATCTGACAGATCTTCCGATTCTGATGAACCAGTTACTGCCGTCAATGAAGTATAATCAGAGGTATGCCTATTTTTTTCTATATGAACCGTAATTTAATTCAGTAGATGATATGGCTCTTTCAATATTATTAGGACGAAATCAGCGACACAGACAGAAATTCAACAATAGTTGTAGATAACACATCCAATAAAATAGACTTAGAACCGGACCAGCCAGCTATTAACATCGTAAGATATATTCAGCGATATATTCAAATATATATGTTTATATATATAAATTTTATGTGTATTTATATATATATATATATATATATATATATATATATATATATATATATATATATATATATATATATATATTGGTGGATCAAAATCATCGACTATTTTTTTTTTCACAAGTGACACGGACAAATGGGTTGCTAGACCTCCGCATCGCAGTTTTTTTTTCTCAGTCCAATAGAAAAATATTCATACCTCATCATCAATTGATTGTACAGAAAAAAGTTTTTAAAGTACACATTAAAGTTTGATGATGAATATCTTTTGAACGCTTAATTTAATCGCCAAAATATCATATGCCATTTTTATAGAGCAATTAATTTCCTACAAAAATTTGCGCAGCCATTTCTTGTCGAGTTATAAAATTCATGAACAAAAATGACATTTGACTTCAAATAATCAAACTTACATCTTTAATATCATTCAAATGGTGAGGCTTACGTAAAAAGTATAAGACACCTTTTTTGTCGAGCGTTAAATTTCCTACAAAATTTTTCAAAAACATTTTTCTGTACAATCAATTAATGATAAGGTATGCATTTTTTTCTATTTGAGAGAAAAAAAAAACTGCGATATGGAGGATCTTCTTATTAAAATTAAGAGCTCATATTTGGTGAGATTTCTTTAAGATGTCTAGCAATCCATTTTTCCGTGTCAGTTGTAAAAAAAAAAGTTGATTTTTCGACCCAACCTAATATATGTATCATATCTAATTTTATATTTAATTATGGCGAAAATTGTAGTTTTTATTTATTCCATTTTAGGACAACTACTATGAGGATAGTAATAACGAAGAAATTTGTTTTTCGAGTTACGATGAATGCAGTGATGAATCTGCTGGATCTAGCGATTCAAATGGTTTATTATGCAATGAATTTTATAGATTTGTTTCGGATGAAGATGAAGAAGAAGAAACAGATATTGCAGAAGAAGCAAATTATGAAAGATTGTCATCTGAAACTTATGTGTGTGATAAGTACCCAATTCAAGTTTTGATATGGACATTACTTGTATTAGCCTTCAAATTAAAGTTTAATGTTATTAATAAAGCTGCTGAAAATGTTATTAAACTTACAGAAGCATTGAATAGTGAACATTTTGGATTCACATCGTTGTATCATTTAAAAAAATTATCAACTACCATTCAATACCAATTCAAATTCACCACCTATGTCCGAATTGTTGTTCTTATATCGGCGAAGAATTGGTTCTCAAGACATCTCCTGATTCTAATGATGGAGTTGAAATAACAATCAAGTGTTCCAATTGTGAAGTAGATGTGAACATTAAGGAAAATCATAATTCGCGGAATATATTCATGTATTTATCACTTACTGAGCAATTAAAAGAATTTTATGGACGTTATTCAGATAGTTTATTATTTGAAACTCCACGTAAAACGTTGTGCTCATACGCAGTGGAAGATATTTTTGATGGAAAGCTGTTTAAAGCTCCTCTTCCAGAAGAAAATTACGAAAGTTGTATAAGTCTAAATTTTAGCGTTGATGGGGCTCCTCTATTTAAAAGTTCCAATACTTCAATAATACCTATTGTTTGTACCATAAATAAATTACAAATCCGATTTCGTAAACAGAACATTTTACTATGTAGTGTGTACATTGGATCCAAAAACCCGACATGAATGAGTATATTAAGCCCTTCGTGGCAGAAGCAACAGTCTTGAGCAATGAAGGATTTGAATATGTATATGAAGGATCAACTTATCGCCGAAAATGTCGTATATTATTAGAGATATGTGATTCAGTGGAATGACCAGAACTTCGATGTTCTTCGTAATTTTGTGGTGCATATGGCTGTTGACCATGCAAACATGAAGGTGAAATAAAACCGAAAGGCAGAGGGGTTGTGCGGGTTTACCTAATTGATAATGATGGTAACGCTTTTGGAGAAGGTTCTCGAAGTCATGCTGAAACCCTACAACATGCCCTGACCGGTGACAAAGGAATAAAACGACGTTCGAATTTGTGCGACATTCCAAATTTCGATATTATTCACCATTCGAACGTCGATTAGATGCACTGCGTTCCACTTGGGGTATGTCGACAATTCGCAAATTTATGGTTTGATTCAAAAATCATGATAAAGAATTTTATTTTAACGCATTCTTACCGGAAATTGACTATTATCTAATGACTATAACCATCAAAAGATATTTCAATAACGCCACGGAAAATGTCTGAAAGAGCACATTGGAAAGCGCCTGAATGGGTTGCTTGGCTATTATACTACAGTTTGCGTATTTTAAGATCTTTACTTCCAATGAAATTTGTTAATCATTGTAGTCTGTTAGTTAATGCAATGTCTATTTTGTTGAAATCATCTATCCTACAACACGTCCGTAAAGTTAGAACGGTGAAGTCGGCAGAATCACTCGTTTTATATCTCAAAATTTAGTGCTCATTTAGTGCTAATTTAGTACTGATAACAGATATTTGGTGCTGTGATAGGGGGACTAAAAATGAGAACACTGCTAACTTTTCATTAAGCTAGCAGTGTACCATTCATGACCGTGCTATGATGCAGTTGGAGCGAGAAGCACATCAGCTAATAATTTAGTGCTCAATTAGTGCTGCCTATACAAGCAAACAGATTTTTCAAAAAAACATTTTTTCAATTTTTAAGTATAGATAACTGCTGACATAACGATACGAGCAATCATAGAGCTGGAAGATGACTTTGAAATCGGTATTGGTAAAATTAAAAAGAGTTACTAATTAGTGCTAAATTAATGCTACCGGTGAACCCAGAAAAATTTTTAGAAAAATCATTTTTCAACTGCCCGATAAAAAAGTCGAAGATTTTCAATAATCGAAAAGTTATAAGTATTATTCTGTATTGCAAATATCGAGTTTTCATCAGATCTCATCGTTATAAGGTCACAGGAAACGACCCTAGCAATGTAGCTGCTGTGTGTGTGTCAAAAAAAAATTTTTTCAAATCGACTACTGCTAGTGTAACGACGCTAGCAGCTTTAAGAGCTAGAAGAAGACTCTAAAACGGAAACTAAAGAAATTGAAAGACGTCACTATTTAGTGCTCAATTAGTGCTGCCAGTACAGCAAAAGATTTTTAAAAATAAATTTTTTTTTATTTTTTTTCAAATCAACTACTGCTAGTATAATGACGTTAGCAGCCTTAAGAGATAGAGAGAGACTTTAAAACGGAAACTAATGGAATTGAAAGACGTCACTATTTAGCGCTGAATTAGTATTGTCATTGTAGTAAAGGAGTTTTGAAAAATAAATTTTTTTTTTGGTTTTCTTTTTCAAATTTACTACTGCTTGTATAACGACGTCAACAGTCTTAAGAGCGAGAAGAAGACTATATATGGCAATAATTACATATTTAAACGTAAGAACTAATCCTTTTTTACACTAATATTTGTGTGGCCTCCATAATGTTCTTCATGACTTCACGCTTACAAATTTATTATGACAGTCGAATCGAAATTTCTGTGAAATATAATTAAACTATGCTAAAAATTGATTATACTGCATTCAACGGACAGTTTACAATTTTTTTAAATTTTTACCAATTAAATTATTATGACAATAATTCGAAAACCTTCTTACCCAGCATGATACCCCTACACAGATGAAAAAATTATCTTGACCTAAAAGAATAAACTTCAAACCAAAGAAATAATTTTCAAGTGTTTTAATGTCTTGAACCAAGGTAGAGAAATTTTGAATCGAGTGAAAATTTATTGGATCAAAGATTATTTTTTTATATGTGTAGATCTTTCCGCTATCCACACTCGTTGCTCGCTAATGTAAGCTTAGCAGTAAATACAATGACGTCCGCAGTCTTAAAAGATAGAAGGAGACTCTAAAAGGTTAACACATGGAATTGAAAGATGTCATTATTTATTACTCAATTAGTGCTGTCGTTATAGCAAAGGATTTTTGAAAAAAATTTTTTAATTCTCGCTAAGAAAATCGCAGATTTTCGAAAATTGAAAGTTACTGGTTGTACTCTTTTTGCAAAAATCGAGTTTCCAGTAGATCTTGACGTATTGAGGTCACAAGAAGCTTTCCTGACTACCCCCACGTGTGTGTGTGTTTGTGTGTTTGTGTGTAAATATGTAAACCGCTTATTACTTTTGAACGGTTTAATTGATTTTGTCGCGGGTGGTGGTATTTGAAAAGGCTTGGCCAAACTTTGATTTCCTGTAAATTTGAACTGATTTTGCCGACAGATTTCGAGAAATGTTGAGAAATCTCTGAAAAACTTGCGGCTCAAAAAACTGCGTCAAACGCCGCCAACCCCGTGAAAATCGGTTCCATCATTTCAAAGTTATTGCGATTCGAAAATTCAAAAAATCGTGTTCTGTGAAACCTTTATGAAATTTTTGAGTTCAAGAGCTCAAAAGCATATGAAAGCCATTTATTTGAGCTCGAAGAGCTCAAAAACATCATAAGTGCAATTTTAAGCGTCTAGGCCGCCGAGGTATGGAATTAGCAGGAAGTTACAGGGATGGCCTGTATGGTCAACCGTTTTTCTAATTTTTCCTCTTTTACTGTTAATCAGAAGTAGAATACTCCAAAAAAAAAAAAAAATTTAAATGTCAATTTTTTCATTGAATGACATTTTCGAGAAAATATTTTAAAATCTAAAAATTTATATAAAATAAAAATTATTCTTCAAAATTCAAAATTCGACTGTCATAATAAATTTCTAAGCGGGAAGTCATGAAGAACATTATGGAGGCCACACAAATATTAGTGAAAAAAAGGATTAGTCCTTACGTTTAAATATGTAATTATTGCCATATATAGTCTTCTTCTAGCTCTTAAGGCTGCTAGTGTTGTTATACTAGCAGTAGTGGATTTGAAAAAAATTAAAAAAAAATTTATTTTTCAAAACTCCTTTACTACAATGACAATACTAATTCAGCGCTAAATAGTGACGTCTTTCAATTCCATTAGTTTCCGTTTTAAAGTCTCTCTCTATCTCTTAAGGCTGCTAACGTCATTATACTAGCAGTAGTTGATTTGAAAAAAATTAAAAAAAAATTTATTTTTAAAAAATCTTTTGCTGTACTGGCAGCACTAATTGAGCACTAAATAGTGACGTCTTTCAATTTCTTTAGTTTCCGTTTTAGAGTCTTCTTCTAGCTCTTAAAGCTGCTAGCGTCGTTACACTAGCAGTAGTCGATTTGAAAAAAAAATTTTTTTTTTGACACACACACAGCAGCTACATTGCTAGGGTCGTTTCCTGTGACCTTATAACGATGAGATCTGATGAAAACTCGATATTTGCAATACAGAATAATACTTATAACTTTTCGATTATTGAAAATCTTCGACTTTTTATCGGGCAGTTGAAAAATGATTTTTCTAAAAATTTTTCTGGGTTCACCGGTAGCATTAATTTAGCACTAATTAGTAACTCTTTTTAATTTTACCAATACCGATTTCAAAGTCATCTTCCAGCTCTATGATTGCTCGTATCGTTATGTCAGCAGTTATCTATACTTAAAAATTGAAAAAATGTTTTTTGAAAAATCTGTTTGCTTGTATAGGCAGCACTAATTGAGCACTAAATTATTAGCTGATGTGCTTCTCGCTCCAACTGCATCATAGCACGGTCATGAATGGTACACTGCTAGCTTAATGAAAAGTTAGCAGTGTTCTCATTTTTAGTCCCCTATCACAGCACCAAATATCTGTTATCAGTACTAAATTAGCACTAAATGAGCACTAAATTTTGAGATATAAAACGAGTGATTCTGCCGACTTCACCGTTCTAACTTTACGGACGTGTTGTAGGATAGATGATTTCAACAAAATAGACATTGCATTAACTAACAGACTACAATGATTAACAAATTTCATTGGAAGTAAAGATCTTAAAATACGCAAACTGTAGTATAATAGCCAAGCAACCCATTCAGGCGCTTTCCAATGTGCTCTTTCAGACATTTTCCGTGGCGTTATTGAAATATCTTTTGATGGTTATAGTCATTAGGTAATAGTCAATTTCCGGTAAGAATGCGTTAAAATAAAATTCTTTATCATGATTTTTTGAATCAAACCATAAATTTGCGAATTGTCGACATACCCCAAGTGGAACGCAGTGCATCTAATCGACGTTCGAATGGTGAATAATATCGAAATTTGGAATGTCGCACAAATTCGAACGTCGTTTTATTCCTTTGTCACCGGTCAGGGCATGTTGTAGGGTTTCAGCATGACTTCGAGAACCTTCTCCAAAAGCGTTACCATCATTATCAATTAGGTAAACCCGCACAACCCCTCTGCCTTTCGGTTTTATTTCACCTTCATGTTTGCATGGTCAACAGCCATATGCACCACAAAATTACGAAGAACATCGAAGTTCTGGTCATTCCACTGAATCACATATCTCTAATAATATACGACATTTTCGGCGATAAGTTGATCCTTCATATACATATTCAAATCCTTCATTGCTCAAGACTGTTGCTTCTGCCACGAAGGGCTTAATATACTCATTCATGTCGGGTTTTTTGGATCCAATGTACACACTACATAGTAAAATGTTCTGTTTACGAAATCGGATTTGTAATTTATTTATGGTACAAACAATAGGTATTATTGAAGTATTGGAACTTTTAAATAGAGGAGCCCCATCAACGCTAAAATTTAGACTTATACAACTTTCGTAATTTTCTTCTGGAAGAGGAGCTTTAAACAGCTTTCCATCAAAAATATCTTCCACTGCGTATGAGCACAACGTTTTACGTGGAGTTTCAAATAATAAACTATCTGAATAACGTCCATAAAATTCTTTTAATTGCTCAGTAAGTGATAAATACATGAATATATTCCGCGAATTATGATTTTCCTTAATGTTCACATCTACTTCACAATTGGAACACTTGATTGTTATTTCAACTCCATCATTAGAATCAGGAGATGTCTTGAGAACCAATTCTTCGCCGATATAAGAACAACAATTCGGACATAGGTGGTGAATTTGAATTGGTATTGAATGGTAGTTGATAATTTTTTTTAAATGATACAACGATGTGAATCCAAAATGTTCACTATTCAATGCTTCTGTAAGTTTAATAACATTTTCAGCAGCTTTATTAATAACATTAAACTTTAATTTGAAGGCTAATACAAGTAATGTCCATATCAAAACTTGAATTGGGTACTTATCACACACATAAGTTTCAGATGACAATCTTTCATAATTTGCTTCTTCTGCAATATCTGTTTCTTCTTCTTCATCTTCATCCGAAACAAATCTATAAAATTCATTGCATAATAAACCATTTGAATCGCTAGATCCAGCAGATTCATCACTGCATTCATCGTAACTCGAAAAACAAATTTCTTCGTTATTACTATCCTCATAGTAGTTGTCCTAAAATGGAATAAATAAAAACTACAATTTTCGCCATAATTAAATATAAAATTAGATATGATACATATATTAGGTTGGGTCGAAAAATCAACTTTTTTTTTTTTACAACTGACACGGAAAAATGGATTGCTAGACATCTTAAAGAAATCTCACCAAATATGAGCTCTTAATTTTAATAAGAAGATCCTCCATATCGCAGTTTTTTTTTTCTCTCAAATAGAAAAAAATGCATACCTTATCATTAATTGATTGTACAGAAAAATGTTTTTGAAAAATTTTGTAGGAAATTTAACGCTCGACAAAAAAGGTGTCTTATACTTTTTACGTAAGCCTCACCATTTGAATGATATTAAAGATGTAAGTTTGATTATTTGAAGTCAAATGTCATTTTTGTTCATGAATTTTATAACTCGACAAGAAATGGCTGCGCAAATTTTTGTAGGAAATTAATTGCTCTATAAAAATGGCATATGATATTTTGGCGATTAAATTAAGCGTTCAAAGATATTCATCATCAAAACTTTAATGTGTACTTTAAAAACTTTTTTCTGTACAATCAATTGATGATGAGGTATGAATATTTTTCTATTGGACTGAGAAAAAAAAACTGCGATGCGGAGGTCTAGCAACCCATTTGTCCGTGTCACTTGTGAAAAAAAAAATAGTCGATGATTTTGATCCACCCTAATATATATATATATATATATATATATATATATATATATATATATATATATATATATATATAAATACACATAAAATTTATATATATAAACATATATATTTGAATATATCGCTGAATATATCTTACGATGTTAATAGCTGGCTGGTCCGGTTCTAAGTCTATTTTATTGGATGTGTTATCTACAACTATTGTTGAATTTCTGTCTGTGTCGCTGATTTCGTCCTAATAATATTGAAAGAGCCATATCATCTACTGAATTAAATTACGGTTCATATAGAAAAAAATAGGCATACCTCTGATTATACTTCATTGACGGCAGTAACTGGTTCATCAGAATCGGAAGATCTGTCAGATAAAATTATTTATAATAGAATTGTATAAAATTAATCATTACTCGAGTTAAGAATGAAAATAACAAACGTACGAAGTAGACGGGCAGTTTCTTGAGATTTCCAATAATTTAGAGTACGATTGGGAATTTTTTCAGTACTGCCATAATAAAGATATCTTTAATACGGTACTCTTTTTCGTTTTACTGATTGGTTATCCATTATTACAAAAACAAGACTAATCAATACGGATGGTTATAAAACAGCTACGATAAATAAAAAAACAAACTAAAAATCTACAGGACTACAAAGTATTAAACCTTATTAAAGAAATAGAGCCACTACAGATAACAGTTACCAACAGAGCAACGATGCCAAAACATAATTTTATCATTAAAAATAAATGTAAAATTTATAATAAAAATAATTTTTAATTAAATAATAATAAATAAATGTGTATTATTTTATAAAAAATTTTATCATTTTTAATGAACATATAACATAACAGCTCTACTCATCCCGCCAAAATACGATATAGAGTTGTGTTGATAACAATGCAGACGCTCGGAGAGAGTAAGATCAAATAGTATTATTTTACAGTGTTCTTTATCCAAGTCGAGTAGCAGCAGCAACAAGCATCTTTATTGTTACAGTTGACATTATTTAATTATTATTGTCAATAGTAATTAAATATTAATGTAAGTCGTAATTAATATAATAATGTCAACAATATAATTTTATTCATAGATAAGACGTGTAAAATAATCAGTTAAATGTCAAAATAATCTTAAATAATTTTTTAGAACTTTGTGCTGTTAATTACTATATACATACTATTTATTTAATAGATAATTAAAATACCAAAAACAATATATGCCTTGATAAAATGGGTCGGAGAAGATGATGATGGCCAATACAGCGTTGGCATCGATACTTCATGGATAAATGATCTTGATTACGACAAATTTAAAGATGATGCCGAGAATCTTGATCAAGTATTTGTCATTGAGTGGCATGAGACGAGAAATGAACCACTTGGTGGATGGCCATGCTTTAATGGTATAATTGTAGCAATATCAGGTAAAATAATTTTTTTTGATATGAAAACGAAAAAAAAATTTACATGCATGACATTTTTCAATAAATTTATAATTACTTTTTTTTCTTATTTAGATCTTAGTCCATTCGAGTTTTGGATAAGAAACTAGATATTTTGAGTGGAATCATATCGCCATTAAAAATTATTTCTCATGACAATGGTAACGTTAGAACTGATGAAAAGCGTTCAGTAAATCAGGTATGATTGATAGCTTATAAATAGTATAAAATAAGGTTTTTAATTAATGAGATGTCGTAAAAAGATAGTCGACATTAAAAATTTCATCGAATTCTATTGTAAATGGTTAAAATTTAAAGGTTCTAAGTTTTAACTCTTTCATTAAATAATAATAGGCAACATAATATTTATTCGTTTAATTGATAGGATTATGACCAAGCAAATAATGGATCTGTGGCCAAAAAAATTAGCTTTGACAACTCGTCTGTAGAGATTATTGATTGCAAGGAAGTAAATAAACACTCAGTTATTGTTCTAGTTTTTTTTTTTTTTTTTTTTTTTAATAATATTTGATCCTAACATATTTTATCATTTCAGGAAGTTGAGATAATGAATGATGCTGAGAAAAAACTTTAGGAACCTGAGATAATTATTGATGCTCAGTAAAAACTTCCAGAACCTGAAATAATTATTGATGCTGAAAAAAAAAAAAAAGAAGAAAAAGAACCGATAGAAACTGTTGAACTTGATAATGATGGAGTTCCTGGATCCTTATTACAAACTTTTGTGACAAAATCAGATTTAAAACAAAGTATACATAATTTTATTTTTTCATTTCTGTATTACAAGTACATCATCAATGTATTTATAATTTTTTAATTTAAGTTTTGTCAGATATATTATCAAAGCAGTCAGGATTTCAAGGTCACTCTAGTCAAGATACTTGATCACAATGTAACAAACATAATAAAATAAAAAATCGAATTCTCATGACGTTGGCAATCATGATGATGAAACTGATGATCGAGTAATTAACTTAAAAATATTTGATGGAAATTTATACATATGCTGTTATACTCAATATTGTTTGTATTTTTTAGCAAGAACTTGGAACGGAAGTGGAGTTTTTATTACCTTGGAACAGTGGAATGCTGTCAAAAAGAAAGCTACTTACACATCAATGGCATTAAGACTATTGGTGGCTGTATTTGATTGATTACTTTACTCAAAATTAATTATAATGGAGGTAAAAGTAAACTTGAAAGCGAAGAAAATGTTCAGTACACTGCATTGGTTTCTAAAAAAATAGATGCAATTAAAGGTTTGTTGAAAAATTACTACGGTTTATTTTTATTGACTTATTATTAAATTATAAACTTACGTTAATATATATTATAATTAATATTTTCCAGAAACTGTGAAGCGCGAATTTAAAAATACCTTCGATGGAGCAAAATTTGGAACTTTAATAAACAATAAATTGGCTGGGATGAGAAGAGAAGCTCAGAAGCATTATGTAATTTAACAATCAATAATTGATTATTATGAGTAGTACGTGAGCATTTTTGTATATCAATAGGTCTATATTTTACTTAATTTATTTTGCAGAAAAAACATGACAAAATTAAAGAAAAAGATGCTTCAGGACATCTCAATAATTTTAATCTATCATCAATGAAGCACGGCATACTTTTAGCACATTGATATATTTTTTTTTTACTTTTTATTGATAGATATTAACATTTATCCTTATTATTATAAGTTTATCTTATCTTTTTTGTATATATCACTCAACTTGAAGTTTTTAAACTGAATTAATTGCTTTTTTATTTAGAGTAGTAGGTACAAAAATATCCTGATTTCAATAACCCATACTTTTACTAAAATATTTTTTGACACATAGTTTCACGTATATTAAAAATATTTTTGCGTAAATTTGTCTATGGATTCCTCCATAAATTTACAAATTTATTTCCCATTTAATTATATATATTTTTGTATATATTTTCAAATATATTTTTGCATATATTTTCGTATATATTCGTGCATATATTTTGGCATATATTTCTGGGCAAATTTTCATATCGTTTTTGTATAATTTTTTTATATACCACATTCTTTTTCGCATATATATTTATAAATATACTTAAAAATATATTTTCTTTTGGTGTGGGTGGATGCGTGTGAGTACTTGATGCCTAGGGATTCATGAAATTCTTTTCTGTTTCTAAGACAGTCACTCAGAAACCATTGCATAGTCACCCAAGTTGAGAATGAAAAACGGTCGTTTCGAGATCTAGATGAAAAAAAGTTAACTAAAATGAATGATGAATCTAATACTCGAGCAAGCAAGGGCAAAATTGTGAATTTTCTGTTGCTCAACGAATGTATGTATATGTCTACTCGAAGTTTTATTATGTAGAATTACCGTAATTGGATGCTGATTTTCCACTACAGAATTTGGGAATCTACTATTCTGAAGGTCCTGCTCTTGCAATAGATTCGATGATGTACGAAGATCCCTTATAAACGGTGAGTTGATGATACAGTGATTGGTTTCCATACTTGTATGTTGCGTTCGGTGGGGAGAATTCGTAGTCTGCACTCCAATATCTAGAACGTTGTTTAATGTAATTACTTTTCTCTTAGTGGTCTAAATAACTTTCATTAGACATCTAGTTCACGATTCTCGTTGTATACTTTTTTTTGTCTTCTTAGTGGAAGGCCAATGGAAAATCTCCCTTTTTAGAGTAGAATCCCACGTTTCGTTATCTTCGTCGGATGTAGAAGAATCTGAGCTGAAAGTAATATGATAAACATGAACTCGTATTAAATGTGTTTTTTACATAAAGACTCCATCCAAACATTTGATTCTTTGTGTTTAATATTCTTTAAACTTTTAGATTATTTCACATTGTTATATCCGGAATACCGTATACAATACAGGGCCCCGCATTCCCATATTTAGGGAACAACAACTAGGACTGCGCAACAACTCACTCGTGGCCGAAGAATACACATTACCGCGCATTGTCACCTCATCAAAAGAACCAATTGTTTAATTAGTATCCTCCCTTGTAAATCGCGACCGTGGTGATAAAAACCGCAAATACCATAATTCGACAGCTTATTTACTAGATAACAGTTCTGCCTTAAAGCCCGAATGAGTCCTATACCCCGACACGTATAGACGGACTTCAAATATTAAATTGTTATGTCCAAGGGCGTTTTTAGAGCAGTAGCGTAAACGGTGGAGGTTTGGAATAACGACTTAAAGAATACGAAACGGAGGTTTTAATTCCATTGTTTTAATTATTTATGTGGGACGTTTTCGATGTACGAACTTACCGCGCCTTCGTTTGAGACAGACGGAATTTTAAAGTAGATAGATGTACTGACTACTTGTCAGATTACGTATTATCGCTGGATTGGTGATTCCAGGGGCTGCTCTCAGCGCCTCTTCTTTTGATTAGGCCCTTCGGTCGTTTCTTGCAGCAGATGGAGTAGGGTGGATTGAGCTGCATATTTTAAGGGCTTCTTATTTATGAATGAGAATAGCTTATTTTTCTTCTGGTTTTTAAATTTATTTATAAACACTAAAACTTACACCTTCACAATTGCATTTTTAGACGTAATAATATTAGTGAATTTTAATCATTTGAGCTAACGTCCTCCAGTCCCCCATAGGGTAAAATGCGCAAATTTAGCTTTAGAAATATTTTAAATAAACTTATTGGCCGGATTCTCGCTCAAGTGCAGAGCAAATTAGAACTTTGAGAATACGACTCTCTATGATAATTTTTATAAGTAATACGTGGCCTGCCGGTTGAACCGAGTCTGAACTTGTCTTAAGTGCAGCGCAAATTAAGATAAGGGACTTTTACAAGGCATGGGCCCGTCAAGTTGAACGCGGAAGTCGAATTAACTAACAATGTAAAAGAGTTGTGAGGAAAGTCATCTGACATAAATATTTGATTTTAAGTTGTTGGAAATTTGTGAAATATCTGAGACGTACGAGACAAGCTAAAAACTTTAAAAACAAGCTGTAACTTACAACTAGATGACTGGGGCTCTCTCCACGGTCCGCGTCTTTTTCGGTACCTAATTTTCCAACTTTTCTAAGTCTCTCTCATTGGTCGAAATGTCCCCTGCGCGGTCATATGAACTAGCCATCTCATTGGCACTCACTTTATTCCCCTACTACTCGCAGCGACAGTATATCAGTAGCAGCGCAGAGGGCCTCGGGCCATTCGTTTCTGTGCCTTCGAGACCAGTTCCAGCCACTAACAGCGAGACTTCAGCAAGCGCGGAAGGCTTGCACGTATAGTGAAATACGAATAAGCAAGCGAGCACGGCTTGCTTATCACCAACTACCGAGCGCAACTACTAACCAAGGACCATCTCAGTGATACCGACCATTTCATCAGCCCGAGTCAGCGTCAAGGGCTTACTCAAACCGCTTCGTAGACTGCAGCAAGCGCGCGAGGCTTGCCTCTTCAGTTAAACACGGAATAGCAAGCGCGCAAGGCTTGACTATTTCCAACGACTTCTCAACAAGTTACGGACCATCTCAACTGCACATATTTATTTAAACAAATAGTTCTCATTAGAACTAAACAACTAGCTTTCTTTTGAGAGCGAGTGACCTTGAGTCACAGCTTAGCTATCATTTAGCTATAATTGTCATCTCGACAAAACTCAGTTCGTCTCGCAGTCTCATCTCAACCAAAAGGCCTTTCACAAGGTCGCCAATTAGTTGGACGGTGTGGCTTAATTTATATTGAATAAACGAAAGTGAAATTTAGTATAGACCGGATAGCTCAAATGGTAGAGTAGCCGACATGTCATCGGAAGGTTCTGGGTTCGAATCCCAGTACGAGCTATTTGAATTTTTTCTCGCATATTCTATACACTCACATCAAGAAGTTACTCTCCTTAATCCCTTCTCAAACCTTTCCCACCAAAATATCCCGTTACGTGAATGTTGGAACCCTTCACGTAATAATTATCTGTAACTCCTATTCTTTCCCGCTTCACAGCATCATGTCGGCTACTCTACCATTTGAGCTATCCGGTCTATACTGAATTTTTATTTTCGTTTATTCTATATACATTAAGCCTCACCGTCCATCGTACGGTTAGCATTTTTCAAATTCGAAAATACTGCTGTGAGGCGGAAAAGAATATAAAAGAATATAAAAGAATATATTTATATATAAAAGAATATATAAGTATTGTCTGAATCGTGAGCGAGTTGACTTGAAAAAAAAAAATTATGTTTCCGACGAAAAAAAATTTTAAGGGATATGGTACTTGGTACCAGATGGTGGTCCGGGTTCACAGTGAGAAGGGAAGTTTCGAATTTGGTATATCTTTTAATAGGGAGACCGGAGGATAGGGGGGGGAGAAAAAGGGTGATCTTAAGGGAAAGAGGAAAAGTTTTTCTGTTTTAAAATTTTGTTTTTTTTTTTCTTTTTTTTAGGACATAAGAACAGGTATCACGATCTTGGAGGCGTTTGCGCATTCATTGAATCCGGGCAGGACGCTCCGCTTGGCGTCCAGGCTCCTGGACCTGTTTGGTCCTCTTCCTCTCGAGGTGGTTGAGGCGATAACGCTCTTCTGCCTCCAGGTCGTCGAGGGTGCCTATCCAGGGGAGTTCGATAAGGTGGTCGCTCCCAACAGTGGGGACGTGGAACGGTTAAGGATCGCCTTGATGGAGGCGATCTTCAACGGGTTGGTGACCATGCCTTAATAATAAGTTGTTTCCAAAAGGGTTTTCCTATGGATTTCTTTAATATCATAATATTTTAATTAATTTTATCTCTTTCCTCTCTCTTTTTTTTCTCTTTATGCAAGTATCAGGTTTCGTTGGAGGCTGGCCGGTGTTGTGGGCGCCAAGCTGCCTCAGCGTTCCTCTCTCTTTTTTTTTTTTTTTTTTATTGTGATTTATATAAAAAAATTTTATTAAACTTTTATGATGAGTAAATAAAAAAAATTTGATCCAATCGAATTTGTCCCTTTATATATATATATATATATATATATATATATATATATATATATATATATATATATATATATATATATATATATATATATATATATCGCGTTAAGCACGCGGAGCAGCGCGTTGACTAATGGGCGTGGCTTTACCGAGACGTGGTTGCAGTCGAGCGGGCGTCGGTAAGCTATCCCGCTTGATTTGTTGGTTTCGTTACGGTTGTCGTTAGATGATTCTTCCTGTACTCTTTATTATTTTATTTCTACTTGTTGAATGTTAAGCGTTCAAAATAAGAATTGTACGAAAAAATTTTCATGATTTCCTAAAAAAAAATTTTTTGAAAAGTTTCATATGGGTGGCGTTAGCTCGATTTATAAAATTTTTCTAATGTATATAAAATTGTTGGGTATATATATTTGGTGATTTGATATAATAATAGTATTAATAGATAATTATATGATTAAATACAATAGTAGATATTAAAAGTGGTAAAATATGTGAAAAAAATTTAAATTAAGTATAATTGGATTATTTATATGAAATTTTTTATAAATTAAATATGGAATATAATTAAATAATTAAATCATGTGTAATGTATTGATATAGTAATAGTCAAATGAAAAAAATGATTTTAAATAGAATTGATAAAATTTATAACGAGAAAAAAAATTTCTCATCGGGATTTTGCGCTGTTTCCACTCGTCCCTTCAAGGCCGGGGATAATCTCATCTTCGTTCTTGTGAGTCCTGCTGCCGCAAAAAAAATTTTGTAAATTAAATAAAAGAATTTGTTAATTAAATAAATGTATGTTTTACATTTTACTATATACTTTTCTTTGAAGATATTCATAGAAACTGTTGGCTCGTTTTTGGCGTTTCTAAATTTTGTTAAGGCGAAATTTCTTAAATAAGAGATTTCTGTGATTATTATTTTAAATTATTGATTTTCAGTTTTCCGCAAATGAGCCATCAGTTTGTATTTAACAATTCTTTAATTAGTAATCTTATTTTCTACGATGTCGATGTTGGGATTGTCGTCTAGATCGGTGATTTTTAGTTTCTTAGTCGAAATGTTTTCGGCTTCTTTGTTTTCTCGACGGTCTCGGGCTAACTCCTTGATTCGCTTGGTTATGTATGTTTCATGTTTTAGGATTTCGTTGATTTCGCTCCTAATAATGTGAGTGTTATTTCGGGACAGGTGTACTAATTCTCTGTTATCTTGATATAACTTGTCTAGCTCTTTGATAATATGTTCCTTGTCGCTGTAGTCCATGGTTCCGAATAATTTTCGTGCGATTGAGCCTACGAAACCGAACCACGGTGCTCTCTTTGTGCGGTTTGGTGAATTTGATTCTTCGAGTAGTGGATCTTCGAGGAACTGTCTTAGCCGGTGTTTTGCTTGTTCGATTTCGGCATATATTTCTCGATAGGTGTTAGTCCTTAGGTACGACATGCATGATGAATAGTTGAATTTCAAGAATCATATCCAATATGCCTCTCATATATTTTGATTCAAGTTTGGATACAGAGTTATTAGTTTCTTGATGTTAATTGAGCTAACTAGTTGCCATTCTTCTCTGATGAGATGGATTCTGTTGAATGGGTCGTACAATAGGCCCGGATTCGTTTCCATTGGTTTTATTTTCACTTTCTCTGCGCCCCATGCCAGGTATCCAAGCCTCAGGAGGAGAAGTAGTACACTGTTCATATTTTCTTTTATAAAAAAAAATTTTGCGTATATATACTGAAACAAACAACTTAAGTTCTTTTTAGTCGAATTTTTCGCGGCTGACAGGTTTAGCCTTCTCCGGGTGGAGTAATTTCCGTTTTCCGTTTTCTTTCTATATTATTAAGTTTCTTTTATTTCGTTTATTTCAACTATCTCGTCTGAGCCGGTATAATAAAGATATAATTTATTTTTTCTAGGTTTTTTTAAAGTATATATGAGGTCTCTAACACTAAATTTCGCCGGGTGCATATGTTTGTCGAATCGGACTTTTGACTCGTGTTTAGCTTTCGTTAAATTTTCCGCGGATATTCTTTGGATTTCAGATATTCGACTGTTTAGATCAGCTAAATAGTCGTTATATGATTCGATTTTACTGAAATCCGGAAATTGAGTCGGGCTCTTGGCTTTTCTTCCGTTCAAAATTTCGTAGGGTGTAAATTTTGTGGTCGTGTATACCGTGGTATTATAATTTAACGTTGCTATTGCAATGTACCGATCTCAGTTATTGAATTAATCTATATACGCCCGGAGGTAGTCGACTAAAGGCTGATGAGATCTTTCTAAGGCTCTGTTTGCTTGTGAATAATAGGAGGAAGTAGTTATTCTTTAGATTTTTAAAGCTTTAGCTAGTTGTTGGATGAGTTTGCTTGTAAATGAGGTGCCTTTATCTGAGAGAATTACTCGGGGGCACCCGTAAAGAGCGATGTAATGGTTTGATAAAGCGTATGTAACAGTTACTGCTATGATATCGGGAAGAGGAACTGTAGCTGCGGCTTTGGAAAAATTATTTTGGATGGTTAAGATGTGTACGTTTCCATCGATGGTCATCGGTAAAGGTCCTACTGTGTCTATACTAATTTCTTCGAAGCGCTCGAAAGTTGTATCTGTGATGGACATAGGTTGTTTTATTTTTATTCGCGTGAGTTTATTTTTCTGACTTATTTCACAAGCTCGGATGTAATTATAGATATTATCTGTTATTCCCGGCCAGTAATATTTTTCGCAAATACGCCAATAAGTTTTCACCACACCTTTATGGCCCCCCATTAGACTATTGTGATTTTCCTCGATTATTTTTGTTCGTAGGGATTCATCCGGTACTTCGATATTCCCTTCGCACAGAGTGATTGTTATCGGACAGTCTTTTAAGTCGTGTGATAAGTAGGCTCGAATGTCAAGGTTGTCAAATTCGTCTCCCTGTTTTTGCACAGCGAAGCGAATGAATGTCGTGTTTATGCATAGACTGTCGGAGATTTTTCACTCCTTCGATCAAGTCAATTGGGTCTAATTTTAAAAAATGCTTTGTTTTGATGAATACCGTGAAGATTTTACAACGCCTTAATTTGGTGACAAATACGTCTCCTATCGTAGGTTTTGATGCTTAAAGATCATCCGCGTTTATAAATTTGAGGTCGAGGAGCAGTTTAGCTACGGGTTTCATCACTTCGCAGTCGGCTGATAGAAAGTGTACTAAATGGTCTCGAGCCTAAGTGAGCCGATCTCGGCTAGTTCTAAAATTAATTTTCATTTCGGAACCCTTCTGGGGTATATTTTCATCTGAGCTGGAGGGTGAGGATATTTTCGACCGATGACGCCTTTCGGCAAAGATGTCTTCTGCCCTTTCGAAGGTCGGCGGGTTATAGGCGACGACGGGTGGTCGAAATGGGCGGTTCCCTACGTCATCCCCCACTGTTACATTCCCGCTTGTAGTTGTACCGCGTTTGGTTTTATCTAAATCGCTAGATTTTTCTGGGCTACCTTGCGGCTTATTATTATTATTATTATTATTATTATTATTATTATTATTATTATTATTATTATTATTATTATTATTTTGTGGACTTGTTAACTTTATTATATACGGTGATATTTTATTTGTTCATCCTCGATCGGTTTCATTAAAGAAGTTATTAGGGGTGGTTAGATCGGTTTCAACTCTTTCGTTTATGACTTTACCGTTTTCACCTACTATTTGGCCGGTCGTGTGATCGTAAAGGATCCCCATGGCCGCTAACTCGTCAGAAATGAGGACTCTTCCGAAGATAGGTGTTCGGGGTTCAGGACCGTCACCTAAATATCCTGTGAATCGGGATTTAATTATATTCTGAGGCGTTAGAGAATTTTTATTTAGTTGATTTTCTTTTTCATCGTGTGTATTGACGACGTTTCTTGTATTAATAATTTCTGCTGAGGTCGAAGGCTTTGGTTCTATGACGACAGAATATTCCGTTTCGCTGGGATTTCCGCTTCTTCC
Organism: Cotesia typhae; assembly: GCF_013202065.1. NCBI lineage: Eukaryota > Metazoa > Arthropoda > Insecta > Hymenoptera > Braconidae > Cotesia > Cotesia typhae. Next base: position 1,457,758 of record NW_027423724.1, on the reverse strand, counting down.
TGTCTCTTCTGGACTGATGTCGCTGCTTGATCCCTTCTCAGGGTTGTCGCTGTCATCTCTAAGAAATTTCAGGTGCTGTGTCGTTATCTAAGGAATCTTCTTCACTTTGCCAGAGTGGAGGCATTTTACTTAATGATTGACGGATTGTTTTCGCAGTTTCGAAACTAGTTCTTTTCATTTTGGCTAATGTTTGGGAGGTGTAATTGAATATTGCTTCTTCTAGACGCATTTTTTCTAGAGCTTTTTTCCTGTAAGAATTTTCCGGTGGGGGTCGCTTTTTAATGAGTTCATCGAACATTTTGACTAGTTCTTGAGTTTTTCGTTGTTGTTTTTGTGGAATAATTGTTTCTTAATTTCTTTCGGTGTTATCGTCTTTTTCAGCTTCATCGTCCCCCTCTTGATCCATGTCTGGTGGCTGATCACTTGTGGAGGGTCCGGGAATTGAGGTTGGTATTGCTCCTAGGGTCTCGAAGGTACTATCATTGAGCTCTTGGAATCTCCTAGCTTTTCCGATATCGATAATTGCTTCGGGTTTTAAAGCGGATGCATTGATGAGTTATACATCCCCCCCGGTATCGATGAGGAATCGCTGATGATTGCCTAGGAGTAAATTACACGATACGTAAATTTTTGGCCCACTTCCTAGAGCGAGGACCTTTTGCTCTGGGAACTTTCTTGGGTTAATTGTCGGAATAGGTTGAATAGGTTTATTTTTTGTTACTAAGTTGTTCCAGTAAAACGAGATGGTTACGCGTTCTTGAATGAAAAATTCGTTTCCGAGAATGGCCTTATAACCGCCAGGTGGTTCTGGCACGAGATGGAACGTGATTTTGACTCCGAAGATTTTAAGATTTATGGAACCGGTTATGGGCATTGAGATCGTAGCAATGCCTCCTACTACTCCTGTGGTTTCGATGTTGCAAAGGGCCTCGTCGCGTAATTCGTCAATGGAGAGAAGGTTCTAATCGAAACCGGTATTGAGTAAGGCGTTTGCTCCCCCATTTCGAAGTGCTGGACTTCATAGGTGGACTGTGGGGCCTCTTCCTGTGGTAAAACATTTTGGTTCGTCCTGGACTATGCTCGTAGCTCTGCTGCAGTCATCAATTGTTGGCCTATTGGTCCCGATGGTGACGTCGAGTTGTTCGGATTTGTTAGTTGTTCTGGTCTCGGGAGAGGCATTGGTTCCGTCATAGTCGCTTGATGTTCTAGGACTTGTTTTTGGGGATTTCGTAATATCGATTGGTTGTATTGATTCGGGAAACCCCAATATTGGCCTCTTTGATTCGTTTGATAGGTGTTGGGACCCCTCGTTGAAGTAGGCGGAGACTGGACGAGCATACTCGCCATTGCCTCCGATTGACGAGCGCCCGATCCGTTTAAAGGATCGAAAGCGTCTCGACGTTCTCCCTTTGGGCAAAATGGACCGTTGTAGATTATCGTAGAGTCCGTCTTATGCCGTAATTTAGCCTCTTCCGAATCTTCATCTTCTTCGAAGTGAACAGCCTTTTTTGTTAAACCTAATACCCTCGGATGGTAACGGTTAGGTTATAATTTTAGAAAGTCCGCGGCTGGTAATAATTTTGAGTTCTAGGCATCAATTGAGGGTTTCACTCGGTTCCGAACGCGAAGATGGATCCTATCACATGCTGTTCCGGTCGGTAATTCGGACTGTAATGATTGTCTTCGTAACTGTTGTGAAATGGGTCTTTATAATAGTCTGTAGGACGTTGGGGTCCAAGAGCACTCGTCCTAGGAGCTTGACTGTACTCCTGGTATTTTAAAATGCGAGGCAGTTCGCGATAATTACCTCTGTCGTCATAATCTCGAGATGATCTCTGCATTTGCGGCTAATGTCTGTTACTGTCGTATCCGGATCGTCTGTGGAATTGTACTGAGGGTGGTAGAGACTCGCCTTGTATAAGTCCATCGTCTCTCATAGATCCTCTACGTTCAGGTCTTCTGTAGGCGTCATTTTCGATGGCTTTGTACATGTCATCTAGAGTTTCGGCTCTTCTTATTTTGCATAGGCATCTTAAGAAGTCCGGCAAGTATTCGTACAGTGTGGTAGCTGCAGTTTTTTCGAATGTCCGTTTTACTATAGGTCTGTCCTCTTCGGGAGCATTAAGTTCAATACGACGAACCATCTCGCTTAACCGATAATACAAGTCTTCAATATTTTCTGAGTCTTTTGGGGCCGCAGCAGCTAAACTTCTCAGCCAGGTAATGTATGGGTCGCCCCTTTTTAATTTTCGAGCTAGGACTAATAAGATATTCTCTACAGAAGCTAATTCGACGTGTTTGATTAATCTTTCGGCCCGCCCGTACAGTTTTTGGGCTATGCGGCGAGCGAAAAAGCCTTGGTTATCGGCTGGGATGCTTGGTAACCAATTTCTTACTATTCCGTCCAATAGTTCGAAATCTTTTACAGCATTGGGAACTTTTCCGTTGAAGTACGGGAGCGCGTCGTGTAGTTCCTTAGCGAGGGATTTTATTTGGACATTAAGGTTTTTCCTCGTTTAAAGAGTTATCGACGCGGAAAGTTTTTCTTTCCATGACTCCAAACGAAAAATCGTTCGAGCAAGGGACAAAAATCGTTCCAGACTCGTCCTCGAACAGTTCCACGATTTTAGTATGAGATAGTCAGGCTATATTCAACTATTCCGTGCAAGGTATGGAATTAAAGAAGGTTCACAAGAGCTTTTATTCGAGGAACTCAAAAGAAAGAAAAAAAGAATTTGGATTTTATTTGATTTAAATCGCGATATATTTTTATTCGGTCACTAGGTAAGTAGGTAAGCAGCTGTAGAGTACAATAACCGGAGAAAATGATTAGTTATCGCGCGTACAGTTACCGAGTGACGAGTACGGAAGTGTAAACAAGGAAGAGTCGGTAGGTGAATTTGTAGTAAACAATTCCAAGGTTGAAATAAGAGAAGATTTGAATGCTTTAATCAGACAACAATAATTTTATCTGATTTTTATTTCAATAAAGTTTCTTTTATTGTTAAATCTATTTGTGAATTGTAGACGAGATTGGAGTCTAGTTACGCATATGTTGTAACTGACTACTCAAGGTTAGATTTAATTTTTGCTTAGTTAGCGAAGAGTAGTTAAGAGAGTGAAGCAAGAGTTCAAAGAAAATCTATATAGTCGCAAAAGAAATTTCAATAAAAAAAATTTTTTTTTCCTTTTTTTTTATAGGAGTTCCTTTAAACTTTTGCTTTTATGAAATTTGAAAGGGTAATAAGGGTGGAAGAGATAAAATTTTATGTTTTGTTATCGTTCGAGATAAATCTGTTCGGAATGGGGGTTTAGAGTCGGTTGTGTAGATGGGTTTAACGGAGCTTTGATGGGTTTGGGCTTGACGAATTTTCAATATTTTTCAGTAAAGTTCAGAAATTGCTTTAACGTTTTCTATGACTTTCGGACCGCTAGCCTTATTGAACCTTTTTCGCGGGTTCCGTATCTTCCTCCCAATATCTAGTTTCAATAAGGGGGCAGTGATAGACCCTGTCGTTAATAAAATACGAATGTATCTTTTTTAGATGGTATCGATAGCCCGACCATCTACTCTCTCCCATCGACCATCAAAAATCTCAAGAAAAAAAAACTGTAATAACCCTAAATAGTGGATTTATTCGAAAACGATAATCTAAATTTCGAATCGCGAAATTGTGATTCGGTCGTTCCACGAGAAGGAATTTAATTGTCCTACAATTTATGTTTGTATTTTAGTAGAACAAGTATATGAATATTACATATATTATAACAGATAGAAAAAAAAATTTTCTTGGTGTTGAAGTATTTTTGTCTCGAGTCAGCAAAAAGATTTCAGTAAAAAATTTTGTTTTAATAAAAAAAAAATTTTGAATATTAAAATTGTTTTATTCCCTCGTGAATGTGTGGTCAAAAAAATGTGCTAAATTCAATTTGAGAGAGTGTAAAGAGCTAAATTCAATTTCACTGTGAGAGTGTTGTAAGAGGAGGTGCTAGATTCACAGCACACTTCTCTTAAAATGTAGTGTAAATGTAGTGTAAGGGGTGAAAACAAATTCTCCAAAATCTCGAAATAGTTATGGTTAAAGTTAATACTGATTAATTAGCAAAAAAAATTTTTATTTTAATTTCTCAATGCCGAAATATAATTAATTTTGCTGACAGGAGTTGCGAATGCAAATTCCGCTTGGTATTAACCAACCCGGATAGAAACGCGTCAGCGAATTCTTTATTGTAATATTTGATTACTAAGCAAGAGTGTACGTTAAGGTCAAAAACTGATTGTGAAACAGTATTATTAGAGTTCTATAACCTTTTGAAAAAGAATTCCGGGCAAAGGAAATTTTGTAAAGTATAAAATTTAAAATATGTTGAAATTTAAGTTTTCTCGAACGAAAGTTCGATATAAATAATTTCGTACTCGAAATCCCACCGCTGCCACCAGTGATCTTTATGTTATGTCCAAAGGAGTTTTTAAAGCGGTAGCGTAAACGGTGGAGGTTTGGACTAACGATTTAAAGAATACGCAACGGAGGTTTAAATTCCGTTGGTTTAATTATTTATGTGGGACGTCTTCGACGTACGAACTTACCACGCCTTCGTTTGAGAATGATGGAATTTTAAAGTAGATAGATGTACTTACTACTTGTCGGATTATTTATTATCGCCAGATCCGTGATTCCAGGGGCTGCTCTCAGCGCCTCTTCTTTTAATTGGGCCGTTCCGTCGTTTCTTGCAGCAGATAGAGTAGGGTGGATTAGGCTGCTTATTTTAAGGGCTTCTTATGCTTGAATGAGAATAGCTGATTTTTCTTCTGGTTTTTAAATTTATTTATAAACACTAAAACTTACACCTTCACGATTGTATTTTTAGACGTAATAATATTAGTAAATTCTAATTATTTAAGCTAACGTACTCCAGTTCCCCGTAAGGTAAAGTGCGCAAATCGAGCTTTAGAAATATTTTAAATAAACTTTTTGGCCGGATTCTCGCTTAAGTGCAGAGCAAATTAGACCATTGAAAATACGACTCTCTATGATAAGTTTTATAAGTAATACGTGGCCTACTGATTGAATTGAGTCTGAATTCGTTTTAAATGCAGCGCAAATTGAGATAAGGGACTTTTACAAGGCACGGGCCCGTCAAGTAAAATGCGGAAGTCGAATTAACTAACAAAGCCCAGGCGTTGGCTAACACTGGCCTTTTTGGAACTTCGCGGTGCTGAACTTGCAGAAGTCCCAGCTAGTCAACCAGCAGTCGCGTAGTATGTGTTTTATTGTGGCTTTCGCGAATAGAGATGTTTACCATCTTTACGGGCGATTTGAATTTAAGAAAAATTTTGGGGTGGACATAACAAAATTAATTAGTCATCTTTTCCCTAATTATTCATTCCGATTTCCTTAGCGGTATTTCTGAGGTCTGAGATAGTGATTCTTCGAACAACGATTCGTCTTTACGATAATCGAGATTCCCACAGTCCCGGTGACCTGGTCCCCTCTCAAATTGAATTTTTCTTTATTAACTTTAAACGGCGAACTTTTGTTTGCCGGGGTCGTTACTTCGGTTACAAACTCATAAACTTTTACTCTTCATTTTATATTGTTAACAGTTAATAATTGAATAGTGTAAATTGAGACGTGTTTGCCCATAGGGCCATCCAATCAAAATATACAAACTAAAAACCCGAATCGAAGTGTATCATCGTTTCCAAGTTAAGAATCTGCAATCTTCGATTTCCAGTCAGCAGGAGGAAGAAAGCAGCCAAGCAGCGGAAGAAGATAAAGATAAACGTCTAATCCAAGGCTGAATCATTATTCGAGTCAAATACGTAATAGTTAGTGGAGGTTATTATTATTATCTCCGAGGTCGATTGTCTATTCCAAGGGGCCCTCTCCGGGGTTTTTACCTTCGCGAACCCAAATATTAAAACCTAACGATCCTTCCGTTAGGGAAATTCATCTGTTATCCGTACCTCCGATAGTCCAGCTACCGAATTCTAAGATTGTATTTTTTGTACATAACAACATAATTTCCTTAAAAAGTATGAGAATTAAAATTTCTTTTTATAAACTAAGCTATTTCGGTGTGCATTAGGGAGATTAAAAAAAAAAGAATATTTTTTTTTTCGTTTGGTACTCTGAAAAATAGGTTCCTAGACACCTCTAAGAAAGCCTCTCCAAGCATGAGTTCTTAATTGTAACGGGAAGGTCCTCCTTCTTACAGTTTTCTATTTTTTCTTATTATCAGATAGAAAAATTTATATCTCGCTTCCAACTACTTGAAAAAATATCTTGTTCCTTAAATTTTGTAGGAAATTGAATGCTCTACAAAAAAGGTCTCTTACGATTTTTTCGTAAACCCAACCGTTTAAAAGATATTAACGGTTAAAGTTTGATTATTTTTGGGAAAATTTTTTATTTCTTATGAATTTTATAACTCAATGAAAAAAAATTATTATGAATGATGAAACTCATAGTTTTGTAGGAAATTTACTGCTCTATAAAAATGGTCTCTTATGATTTTTCGATCAAGTTGAGCGTTTACGAGATATTCATCGTCAAACATCAATGCATATCAATTTTTCTAGTTTTTGATCAATAATTCGAAAAATTTCAATTTATTCTGTGAGTTTCAAGGAAATTTAGACAAATTTGAGTTTCTATGAATAGAAATATGTTATGAACTATTTTTTTAATTAGTTTTTTTAGTCTTGGACATGTTTGATTACATTAAAACAAAAAATTAGTGCATTTTTTTAAATATATAATTCAATTTAGTGTGTTTCACATGTGTTTCACTTTTTTATCGAAGAATTTATTTATTTAATTATCAACTGCCATATAATTTTCAATATTTTCAACATAACGGTACACTTTTACTGTAAATAATTTCCTCTATTGCAGTTTGGGTAGTTTTTTCGATGTTCTTTGATAATTTGCAATAAGTATTGGAATTGCTCTTCATTTTTGTCAAGCATTGATTATACTCACTAACTAATGCAACAGCTCGTTCTGCTGAATCATTAACAACTTTCAATTGGTTAAAGTATTCTTTATTTTCAATGTAACTGTCATTAGTAGGCCACGATTCAATATCTTTATCAAGGAAGTCATATGGTAAATCAAAGATTTTAAAGAGATTTAAAGACTTTTTAGAAACAAAGTCACTCAGACTTTTTGCGTTAATGAATTCAAATCGTTTTTATCAATTATAAATTTTTAGCTTTAGAATCTGTACCGTTACGAGTATTAACAGCTCCAACAATATTTTTTTACTTCCAATGAAACGGTATCGTCAAATAATGATAAAATGGCAAGTTCATCACTTAAATACCATAAATGCAAAATCATTTTTTCACAAGTTGCTGAAGAAATCAATGAATTGATATTTTTGTATTCGAATAAATTTTTCAAAAACTGCAAGTAATGATTAGCAGCAGTTGTTGCAGAAGTTGATGAAAACCAAGCTTTTAAATACAGTGTAACTATAAATATACAAATTTGCCGAAGACCGTCCAATTCTTTATTAGAAAGTTTAAATTCATTTCTGAATAGAAACATTTTTAAACTGTAAATTGCCTTCGCCATCCACCTAGCATGATGAATTGCACCAGGACGTTTGAAAAAATTTCTTCTTGAGGCATTTCTCCAAGGAAAATCAACGACAATTCCAACAATTCTTTATAGTCATCTCGGGGTTGTAGTAACTATCAAAAACAATTAAAAATTTGTCAGAAACAAGAAAATTTTTTTCTTAAAATCGCAGTTAAATCATACCTGTAAGGATTGTGCAATTAAACTAGATATTTCATTTTTTTATCCAAAATGATATCAGCAACAACAGTATCTTCAATTCCAGATTTATAATTAGTTTTATTTATTTCATCCCATGATTTTTAAATCTTCCGAACATTGGTACGTTTGGCCCAGATGACACAGGCCAATATACTTCAAATGCACTTCTCAATATGATCTCAAAAATGTGGTGACGACATGGTAACTAGATTAACTCTCTTCCCAAAGTCTTTTCAATTGCCTTACATGTACCGTTATGAATTCCTGTATAAAGAAAATAGATAACTATCGTTAAATTTAATATTTTCAACAAATTGTAGATTATATTTAAAATCCAAATGAGTAAATAATTCTCAATAATTTCAAAAGTGAAATTCAGTAAGCAATAAAAATTAAACTAGAACGTTAATAATTAAATATTTTTTAGATTAAATTATCATTGATAAGTTACCTGTATTAACTGCCGTCGTGTCAAAACACATCGCCTTAACATAATTAGTAATACCCCATTCACTCAATGTCGATAAAATGGCTGATGTTTGATTGTCTGCCGTCCCAGAATTCATTTTTGGAACCCCAAGTAATTGTTCGGTACCAAATGCAGTTAAAATAACTGGTAGCCGTTCCACAGATTTTGATCCAACAAGGTCATTCAGCATTTTTCCGTCCCAATGCACAACGTATTTATCGTGTGTCTTAAAGTAGTCATTAAGTCCTTTAGCAATGTCTTCTCTTTGAAGCATACGAGCTCGTTGAATTGAACTATAACTGAGCGTTGTATCTTCAATTTTAATACCTACTGCTAGTAAAACCGGAGCAATAATAAACATCGCATTTCTACTGCTGACATTAGCTCGGTCGAGTCCAAAAATGACTTCAGGAGTTAAGACATCAAGTTTTGCTCGTTTTGTCGGAATTGGAGGTTCATACTCTGAATCAGATCCAAAATTTGTAACTCCACTTAATGTATACGTAGAGAACGACTCTGATTTTTCACTTGGAACAATCGCATGACTGGTAGACGGTTGATCTAAGTCTGGAATAAGATCTGTTTTATAAATTAAACGAAGAAAATGTATAGAATTTATTCATTTTGATGACAAATAATTAAGAAAGGACTCCAAAAATTGTCTAGTCAAATGTCATCTAGTCATCTATGAAAAGTTACACTACTACCTGACTTTATAATAATTAAATATCTCAGATACTTACTACTCTCATCTATTCCCATCATAGTTGTGGTTAAGTTTGATACAGGTACATTATTAGAAAGAATCTCTTTATGGGTACCGAATTTTTGATCCAAATACAACTTTCTAATATTATCATCAAGCACTTTTAAGGATTTTTCGCTCACAATGTCGAATAATTGTTCAAGATCAGTCTGAAATTTCATTTCCTTTTGGTTTTGCGCTGAATTCTTTTTATCGAAATTTTTTTGTAATTTTAACCATTGACTGTGATAGCGAAGAAATTTTTTGACTGCATTAGGAGCTCCACTAGTTGGAATCTAATTTTTTCTCCACAGTTCAATAACTTGGTCAACTGAATTTTTAGCACTTTGTTTGATTGAATACTTTAAAATTTTAAGTTGGTAGAAAAACACACGCATAACCTCTTTCACTTTTGGTAACTTACGTTCCGAAATTCTTTGTAGAGGTATTCCGATAAAACGTATTGCTTTATTCATTGTAGGTTAATTGATGATAAATAAATTTATGTGATGATTATAAGACTTATTTAAAATGAATTATTTTATTACGTATTCAAGATGATCAGTTTTAGGAACACTGAAAATACGGTATTAAATGGGTAGATACTGAAGATAGTTGAGAGTAAAAAACATAGATGGCGTTAGTTTCAGAAGACAAACAGAAGAAGAAATGGAATTCAAAACAAAAATCCCCTCGAACGAAAATTTTATGTATATTTTGTGAAAAACAATTTAAAAATACGCACTGAACAAATTTCATAATAATAAATGACAACGCGATTAAGATTTTAAATTATTAAAGATAAAATTTAAAAAAAATATTATTAGAATAAAAACTTTCAAATGAATTTTTGAACAGAAAACATCTATAGGAGTTGCTTTTATAATAAAAACTCAAATTTGTCTAAATTTCCTTGAAACTCACAGAATAAATTGAAATTTTTCGAATTATTGATCAAAAACTAGAAAAATTGATATGCATTGATGTTTGACGATGAATATCTCGTAAACGCTCAACTTGATCGAAAAATCATAAGAGACCATTTTTATAGAGCAGTAAATTTCCTACAAAACTATGAGTTTCATCATTCATAATGTTTTTTTTTTCATTGAGTTATAAAATTCATAAATAAAAAATTTTCCCAAAAATAATCAAACTTTAACCGTTAATATCTTTTAAACGGTTGGGTTTACGAAAAAATCGTAAGAGACCTTTTTTGTAGAGCATTCAATTTCCTACAAAATCTAAGGAACAAGATATTTTTTCAAGTAGTTGGAAGCGAGATATAAATTTTTCTATCTGATAATAAGAAAAAATAGAAAACTGTAAGAAGGAGGACCTTCCCGTTACAATTAAGAACTCATGCTTGGAGAGGCTTTCTTAGAGGTGTCTAGGAACCTATTTTTCAGAGTACCAAACGAAAAAAAAAATATTCTTTTTTTTTGAATCACCCTAGTGTGCATATAATATTATTAAAAAAACTGTTAAACTTCTACTTAGTGAGACGTAGTTCACCCTTCCGACATAGTCAATGATATAAAAAATTAATTATGTTGTTATTCTTGTCAAACTAGAAATGAATAGTTTATTTTTATGAATTCTGAATATCTACATTCAATTCCTCTAAGTAATTGTGTAACGGGTTGAATTCCGTTCCTTGGTCACCCCTTTATTTAAGTTTCAAATTTAAGGGCGCCACTGGAATTTTTATCACGGTTTCCCAAACCGGTCCAAGCAAGAGAGATATCATAGGGTCGAGAGAAATTATAAAAGATTGACGTAAATAAGAACAATTAAAATTAACATTAATTATAAATTTATTTACTTAATTTTACAACAATTTAAACATCACATTAAATTTCACATACACTTTCATATACATAAACGTTTTCCCTATTCCTAACGATACCCTTATATGGAGCGTCTATATCGCAGTTTCTATCATAGTTGCTTATTCCTGACGGTACCCTCATAAGGAGTGTCTATAACGCAGTTTCTACCTAAGTCGCGCTATCCACCGGACCCTCACGCTCTATGACTCTAGATATGACTTTGGGTGGTCGCCCGGACCCCTGCCCACGGTCTATACCGTCCTTAGTCTTTTCGCTGTCGCCCGTACCTTCACAACGGGTCTAAGGAACCTGAAGTCGACTAGGACAGAGGAGGATACTATAACACTAGTCGACAACCTGCTAAATCTAACCTCCTCGACAGCCCGTGAACAAGGAGTATATACTGTAAAATATTTCCCACACACACACACACACACACACACACACACACACACACACACACACACACACACACTCACACACACACAATTTAATAAATTAATTCCATCCAAATACACACTTGACTTTAATTTACAATCATTTTAAAATCCGTAATACTTTTTACAACATGACTTATTGAGAATCAAATTTCCCGGTCCCTAACTTGACTTCGATAAATAATTTAATTAAATTCTGGTTGCTTAATTATTAATATCACAGCAGCGTTTTATTCAACCTAAATTTTAGATTAATTAAAATTTACTCGAATTCAAACTGCCTGAATAATCGCCTTAAGTCTATTTTGAATTCCAGTTAAGATTTGAGACTTAGTCGTCAACTTGGCTAAATTTTTATGTGAATTATTTTTGAAATCATCATACTGGAATTTGACAAATTTATTTATCGAAGTTTTTGAAAAATTTTGATCTATTAACAATTTTACGCTTGTAATTTTTTTAATTTAATTTACTGATTGATGACTTTAATTTTCTAAGTTAGCGAAATTTGTTTCCATTATAATTTTATTTTTTAATTCTTGATAATTTTCCAAAAGTTAATTTTAATTATTAATTTTCATGCAAAATTTTAATTAGTTTTTAATTGTTAATTTTAATCTAACTTGAATGAATGTTGGAGATGGAGCTACGGAGATTGGCCAATATTCTGGAGATTGAGGTAACCATGGTGGGCCCGTCCACCAGAGATGATGCTGAATTAGTTGAGAAGCGGTTAGACCTCTTGAAGCACAATCTGCTGGATTGAGCTTTCCTGATGTGTATCTCCAACTTGCATTTGGGAGTGTCTGATGGATAGTTGAAACTCTGTTTCCAACGTATTCCTTCCATTTCATGGGGTTATTTTTAACCAATGCAAGTGTTATTGAAGAGTCGTCCAGAGAAATACTGGGACATCTTGGAGTTCCAATGTAGTTTGCGTATGCCTTATTAGGTGGGTGAGAAGTACAGCAGCTGAAAGCTCTAATCGTGTAATAGTTAGCCGCTTGATCGGAGCGACTTTGGTTTTTGAGCAGACTAGAGTGACTTTCGAAATTCCTCTATGATCAGTGACTCTGAGGTAAACAACTGCTGCCATTGCTAGCTGAGATGCATCGGAGAATCCATGTAGTTGGATGGAGTACGAATTAGATTGCAGATTAATCCATCTGGGTATTCGAAGGTCAGTTAATTTTGAGATGTCTTCTCTAAACTTAGCCCATTGATGAATTGTATCAGGGCAGAGTTGATCATCCCAGTCTAGCTTTTCAAGCCATAGCTGCTGGAGTAGAATCTTTTCTCGAATTACTACAGGTGAGATGAGTCCTAATGGATCAAAGAGCTGAGCTACTTCAGAGAGAATCGTCCTTTTAGTTATTGAGTTCGTTTCTGAGATAGTACCTTGAAACGTAAACTGATCTTGAGAGGATGACCATGAAATGCCAAGTACTTTAGATAAAGAATCATCAAAGATATGAACTGTTGACTCGTCTTTTAATTCAGATGCTGATGGGATGATGAACTCCTGACTGTTGCTTTTCCACTTATCTAATGGTAAGCATGCTGAAGCGCACATATTGTTGAGCTGTTGAGCGATTTCATTAAGAAGTTCAATCGTGTCAGCTTCACCAGAGATGTCATCTACGTAACTTCCTTTCAGAATTGCATCAACTGCAAGAGGATAATTCTCTCGTTCGTCTTCCACTAGTCTCTTGAGGGTTCTGCAGGCAAGATACGGCGCTGATCGAGTCCCATACGTAACCGTTGTCAATTGATATGCTTGTACGTTACGCTGCTTGTTGATCCAAAGAATTCGTTGCAAGTCCCAATCTTTCTTATGAACTTGAATTTGCCTAAACATCTTTACAATGTCTGTCAAAAAAATGTATTTATAGCGTCTGATCCATAACAATACATCAATGATGTCTCGTTGAGTTTTTGGGCCTGTGTGTTGAATGTCGTTGAGAGAGACTTGAGAAGTGGTCTTGCACGACCCGTTGAACACGACTCTAAGCTTGGTTGAAGTGCTCTGTTCTCTGAGAACTCCATGATGAGGTAAATAATGATGTTGAGGTTCAGGGGCATCCTTTGGAACCGCTACCATGTGGCCTAATGTTTCATACTCCTGCACGAAGTCCATATACCGCTGTTTGAGAATTTCGTCGGAATCTAGACGCTTGAGAAGTCGTTTCAAACACCGGTAAGCGATAGCTCTGGAATCTCCTAATTGTGAGATTTCAGCTGATAGTGGTATTCGGACGACGTAGCGACCTTCTTGGTTTCGTGAGAGTGTGCTGGTGTTATAGTCTTCACAATGAGCTTCTGCTAAACTGAGAGATGGCTTTGTTTGATCTGGTACTTCTTCCTGAACCCAGAATCTTGTGAGGGAGTCCTGAAGCTCATCGTTTGTCACAGTATGAAGCGACCTGAAAGGGAGATTTCGTGCTTGAGATGATGCTGGTCCAAGAAAGGCCCATCCAAAGATTGTGTGAATTGCTAATGGCTCATCTGATTGTGCTTTAATTTTTGGAGATGGTTCTAGTATTTGATTAAGCGTATCTGCTCCTATGAGTATTTCAACGTGTCCAGGCTTTAGTAAGTCTGGATCTGCTCTCTCTAGCTTGCTCAGATGAGACCAATGCTGATCTGTGATGGAGACTGATGGAATCTTAGTAGTGATTTGAGGCAGGATGTATGCTCTGGATCTATGCTCTGAGATGGACTTGCTTATGTGAGATGCAAGACTCAATGGTCAAGTTCGTTTGACCAAGGGTTTTGCTCGAAGACTGATTACCCACGCCTAATATTGGTATCACAGCTGCTAGTTGGTTGAGTTTTGCATCTTTAACTAGCTTGGCTGAGACTAATGTCAATTCTGATCCTGGATCGATGAGAAGACGAGTTGTATATGTTTTCATATTTGGAGACACTACTAGTACTTTGCAAGTAGCCAGGATTACTGCAGTTCTTGTTTTAAATGCTGATAAAGCTGTCGCTTTTGCCTGAGCAGGAAAATTGCTCTGGCTGAGATGACTTAGATATGTCAATTGTCTGAGATGACTGGATATATTTCGTAATATTAGCATCAGTTTGAGATGCTCTTGATCTGAGATGACTTCCTGGCTTGAGATGACTGCGTGGGTTTCGACATGACGGCTGACACCGTCATTGTGGAGTTGATTTGTCTTCTGTCTGTGAATGCTGAGACAGCGATGTTAACTTTTCAGAAAAGGCTGTTAGAGGTGCTGGCTTTTCTTTGGGTTTTGTAAACAGGCCGTGCAACAATGTATGATGGCGCTCTTTACACAGCTTGCAAGTTTGAGTGTTAATACACTTGTACAAGTTGTGTCTACCTAAGCAGTTGTAACACAACCGCTCGTTATGGACTAACAAGTTTTTCAGCATCAGGCTTCGCTGAGAAGTCTGGACAGAAGGAAAGGTAATGATTCTTGCCACAGTACTTGCAAGTGTTGTTCAAGTCCTTCACCCATGGCTTTGCTTCAGTTTGAAATGACGTTCCAGGTTGGTCTGAGATGACATGATGAACCTTTGCTGTTTGAGATGGCCTAGAGTCTGGTTTTGTCCTTCTCAAAGCTGCTTTGGATTGCTCTTCAATGCTTTCTAGAGCTCTAGCAGCACCAGTTAGAAAACCAGTTAACTGTTCTAGAGATGGATACTCTGTTACTGACCCAAGGTGCATTTCCCAATCTTCACGAGTCTTGGGGTCGAGATGGTGTGTCATGAGATGAACTATGATTGAATCACATTGGTCAACTGGAAGTCCAAGGGCTTTTAGAGAGTTAGTCGACTCAGAAACAACATTGAGAAGAGCATTGAGAGTGGCTGATGACCTAACTCCTGGCGTCTTCAGGCGCAGAAGCTTATCCAGTTGGGCTGCGATGAAAAGTCTTTTGTTTTCATATCTTTTGATTAGCATGTCCCAGGATACTTGAAAGGAATCAGCTGAGATTTTGATGTTGGAGATGAGACTTGCAGCATTGCCAGAGAGACTATTTCGGAGATGGACAAACTTTTCTGCATTGGAGATGGCTGTATTTTCCCCAATTAGTGAGACGAACAAGTCTAAGAAGGCTCTCCAATCTCCGAGGTTACCAGAAAATGGTGGAATCGGAATCTTGGGCAATGAAGATGGTCTGACTGTTGCACCGCCGGTTAGACTTACGTTGGCAAGGCTAGATCCACTTGGTGGGTTAGCTGCTTGTAGCTCTGAGATTCTTTCTTCCAGGGCAGCTTGGATATTAACAACGCACTGCATAGCCGTTTCGTAAGCGTTGTTCTTGATATACGTATCGTCTGGTGGGATCTCGACCTTGGATAGGATGATTTTTTCGTGCTCAGCTTCAAACTTTTCCCAGTTTGTCTTGAGCATTAGCAATTTTGCCTTGGCCACGTGAATATTGAAGTTGTGGTGAGCTTCTGCCTGGACTTCCTTCTGAAGAGACATGATGAAGACGTATTTGGACTGCTGCAGAGACAGTCTTGCTTGAAGTGCCGACATTATTGAGGATTTGAATAACAAAACTTCCCGCAGCACTTAGTGCTCCGCAATGCGCAAAGTCGTGAAATCCAATCTCAAGAAATGTCACACACGCCAAGAGATGTGTCTTGAGATGTCGCTGATAACTACCCAAGTTGAGGGAAGATCCGGCTCGAGGGACCACAAAATGTTCAGTACTAATACCGGTACCTCCCCTCAAACTTGGGTAGGTTTTCTTACAAGTAGAATTATTTGTTGGTCTTGAGAAAGATCGTTTTGGTTAAGACTACGTAGTAGTCTTGAGATGACTTGTTAGTCACAAGCTCTTAAATAAGAGCAATGAATATTGAGCTCTGAAAAGAACTGTTTAATATTTAGCTCTTAAAAGAGCTGGTTGGATGATACTCGAACGTAGCTGTAGTTGAGATTGAATAAGTATATCTAATATAGTCTGAGATGACTGATTGAAGACCTTCAGTTGAGTATAGAAAAGCCTTGCACGCTTGCTATCCTAAATACTGCACTGTAGATGGTAAGCCTTGCTCGCTTACTGTAGATATTGGAGTACTTCGTTCTTCTTCTTCTTCTTCTTCTACTTCTTCTTCGCTCGATGGTTTAAAGTGGACTGTGCTAGTAGGTCTCCTTGTTTCCTCTTTTAAACAGTCTGGTGATTTGAGAGGGGGTTGGACTATGTGAATACATTGGCTCACTAGCTCCGATGGACTGAGTGGGGGTTTCGAAGGTAGCGGCCCAATAACAATTTAGAATAATTTCCCACTATGAATAGAATAATTTTCCACTAGCTCTCTCGTTATGGTCCGCGCTTTTGTTAGTACTATGACTAGCTCTCTAGTCATGGTCCGTGCGATTGTTAATGCCAAATGATAATTTTGGGTTTTTTCAACACGGGGAGTTGCAGGGATGGCCCTCAGATTCAACAGTTTCCCTAATGTTTTATTTGTTGGTAATGATGTTTTGTTCATTATTGAAAACAATTTTGTAAACCTATGTAATTTCTTCCAAATTTAGGATCCTAGTATGTGGATGCTGTTTCCTGATGGACACTAACGAAATTCTTGAATTTTTTATAGTGTTTGGAACCATAATCGAAAAAGTTGTTAATTAAGTTAGCAAGACTTGTTGAATTTGAATAATTATACTCAGAAACTCTATTCTGAACGAAAAAAAAAACTCTTTCAGGCTTTGTTAAGAAAATGCCATGCACTTTCGAAAAATTGAAGCGACGCCGCCCGGTGTGCAGTCCTAGTACTAAAAATCACTAGTAGGTTATAGTTTGATCAACAAGAGCAAAAGTATGACCATGCCTTAGCCTCCACTTAATATTATGTACGAGGTGTCATTTGATGCGGATTTTCATGTAGACATGTTTCACGGTTAATATCATGTCACGCAAACAAATAATTTAAATGTTATAAGCAAACTAGTAAGAAAAAAAAAGAGGTGGTTTTTTGCAAATATCTCGGATAGTTTTTGAGGTATTGGAAATTTGAAAAAAAAATCAATAACGAGCATAAAATTTCCTAAAAAAAAATTAGGGAAGAAATTGGCCCTAACAATATGATATATATATATATATATATATATATATATATATATATATATATATATATATATATATATATAGGGTGTCTCAGAAGTCGTGAGCCACCGGACAGGGTGTGGTAGAAAATTGGATTCTGAATAGAAAAGTCCTTTACCATTTTTCGATCAGACCCATAGAAAAATTACTACAAATTTATGAAAATAGACCAATGAGGAGCGCGGTTTAGCGGCAGAACGGTAGGCGCAAGAGCGAGCGAGTGGAAGCGCGACAGGCAATGAGTGCGCGCTCGCTTGCACACGTGTGATATCATTGCTCAGTTATAGCGGGATGCCCGCATGCAATAATAATGATCAATGATACTCCTGTAAATAAAAAAAAATTAATATTAGAAAAATCATCCCATAGACAGCCCCATAAAATAAAAAATGTGCGATTTTTTGATAATTAAAACTCAAATTTTCGGTGTCACCGAAAAATGAAAAAAAAAAAAAAACCAACAGTCATATTCAATGATACCCCTGTAATTAAAAAAAAAAAAAAAGTTATAAAAGTACCCCATACACTCTGAGATACAGCCTCATAAAGCCAAAAATTTGCGATTATTTAATGATGAAATTCAAATGATCAGTGTGCACTTGAAGTTAAAAAAAAAAGCAATAAAAATAATCAGTGACACTACTGTAGACCAAAAAAATTGAAAAAAAATAAAAAACTACCCCATAGACAGGGAGATACAGCCCCGTAAAGCCGAAAATTCGCGATTATTTAATAATGAAATTCAAATGATCAGAGTGCACTTGAAGTGAAAAAAAAAAGCAATAAAAATAATCAGTGACACTACAGTAGGTGAAGAAAATTTTTAAAAATAAAAACTACCCCATAGACAGGGAGATACAGTCCCATAAAGCCAAAAATTGTGCGATATTTCAATAATTAAAATAGAAATTTTCGACGACTACTCAAAATTTCAAATAAAAATCTAGGACTAATAGTTAACTATACCCATAACAATCAGAAAAAAATTAAAAATTACAAAAACCACCCCATATAGACACTAAGATACAGCCTAATAAAGCCGAGTATTTCGGGATTATTTAACATAAAAATTAAAATATTCACAGTGCATTCGAAATAGAAAAAAATACCAATCAAAATTATCAGTGGTACTTTTGACCATCAGACAAATTTAAAAAATTGTTGTAAAAACACCCCATAGATACCGAAATATGACTTGATAACGCACAAAAATCGGGATTGCTTAGAAATTAAAATTCAAATTATTGGTGCCCATTGAAAATCAACAAAAGAAACCTTTTGTACTTATCGATTAAACTCCTGTGTATCGAAAAAATTATTATTTAAAAAACCACCCCGCAAACTCCGAATTATGATCCCATTAAGCTGAAAATTTCTGATTTTTTAGTAATTAAAATGCTACTTCTCGGTGTCCGTTGAAAATAAATGAAAAGTATGAAAACTCATTTTCAGATATACTCTTGTAAGCAAAAAAAAAATAAGATTTGAAAAAAACACCATACACTCGCGATTTGTCGATTTTTATTTGACGTAAATTGAAATTCTCGGTGTCCACTTAAAATAACAGAATTACAATAATCTTCCTATCTAATGTAACCTCGGTTATACACAAAGATACCAAAATTATGGAATCCACCCTATAAACACCGAGATACACCCCCATAAACTGGCGATAAGTCGATGTTTAATTTACTTTCAATGAAATTCTCGATGTCCACTGAAAATAACAAAAAGAAAATAATCCTTCTACTCAATTTAACGTCAGTCATACATAAAAATATCAAAATTATGGAGTCCACCCCATAGACACTGAGATGCGCCCCCATAAAGCCGCGATTTGTCAATTTTTCATTTATTTAATTTGAAATTTTCGGTATCCACTGAAAATAAGCCAAAGAAAACTATCCCACTTTCCAGTTCAATCTTTGTCATGAATTAAAAAAAGAAAATTTCGGAATCCACCCTATAAACATCAGGAGACAACCCTATAAAGCCGCGATTTTTCGATTTTCCATTGATTTAAATGGAAATTCTCGGTGTCCACTGAAAATAACTTAAAAAAAATTATCGTACTTTCCAATGTAACCTTTGTAAAGAATTGAAAAATCAAAATTTAAGAATCCACCTCATAGACACTGAGATACACCCCCATAAAGCTGCGATTTCTCCATTATTTGTGAAGTTAAGTTGAAATTCTCGGTGTCAACTCGGAATAACTCAAAGAAAATTATCTTTCTTTCCAGTTTAACCTTTTTATGAATTAAAAATCAAAATTTTGGAATCCACCCCATAAACACCGATAGGCAACCCCACAATGCCACAATTGTTCGATTTTTATTGATTTAAATTGAAATTCTCGGTGTCTACTCAAAATAAGTAAAAGAAAATTATTGTACTTTTTAATGTTATCTCTGTTATAAAATAATAAATCAAAATTTTAGAATCCACCCCACAGACACCGAGATACATCCCCATACAGTCGCTATTTATCGATTTTTAATTGACTTAAATTGAAATTCTCGGTGTCCACTTAAAATAAAGAGCATAAACTCATTCCACTTTCCAATTTACTCTTTTTAATAAATGAAAATATCAAAATTCAAGAATTCACCCCATAGACCCCAAGATACGCCTCCATAAAGCCGCGATTTATCGATTTTTTGTGGATTGATATCGAAATTTTCGGTGTCATATGAAAATTTGAATTTTAATTATTGAAAAATCGCGAATTGTTGGCTTTATTTGGATGTTTGTTAGTGTCTATGCGGTGGATTTTCAAGAGTTAAGTTTTTTTATGTTTTTAAGGGTGTAATTTAAAAGTACAATAGGTTTCTCTTGTTTTTGTTGAATGGACACCAAGAATTTCAATTTCAATTACTAACAAATCACAAATTAGCGGATTTATGGGGTCCTATCTCGCCGTTAATGGGGTGTTTTTTTCAAATCTTATTTTTTTTTGCTTACAAGAGTATATCTGAAAATGAGTTTTCATACTTTTCATTTATTTTCAACGGACACCGAGAAGTAGCATTTTAATTACTAAAAAATCAGAAATTTTCAGCTTAATGGGATCATAATTCGGAGTTTGCGGGGTGGTTTTTTAAATAATAATTTTTTCGATACACAGGAGTTTAATCGATAAGTACAAAAGGTTTCTTTTGTTGATTTTCAATGGGCACCAATAATTTGAATTTTAATTTCTAAGCAATCCCGATTTTTGTGCGTTATCAAGTCATATTTCGGTATCTATGGGGTGTTTTTACAATTTTTTAAATTTGTCTGATGGTCAAAAGTACCACTGATAATTTTGATTGGTATTTTTTTCTATTTCGAATGCACTGTGAATATTTTAATTTTTATGTTAAATAATCCCGAAATACTCGGCTTTATTAGGCTGTATCTTAGTGTCTATGGGGTGGTTTTTGTAATTTTTAATTTTTTTCTGATTGTTATGGGTATAGTTAACTATTAGTCCTAGATTTTTATTTGAAATTTTGAGTAGTCGTCGAAAATTTCTATTTTAATTATTGAAATATCGCACAATTTTTTGGCTTTATGGGACTGTATCTCCCTGTCTATGGGGTAGTTTTTATTTTTAAAAATTTTCTTCACCTACTGTAGTGTCACTGATTATTTTTATTGCTTTTTTTTCACTTCAAGTGCACTCTGATCATTTGAATTTCATTATTAAATAATCGCGAATTTTCGGCTTTACGGGGCTGTATCTCCCTGTCTATGGGGTAGTTTTTTATTTTTTTCAATTTTTTTGGTCTACAGTAGTGTCACTGATTATTTTTATTGCTTTTTTTTTTTTAACTTCAAGTGCACACTGATCATTTGAATTTCATCATTAAATAATCGCAAATTTTTGGCTTTATGAGGCTGTATCTCAGAGTGTATGGGGTACTTTTATAACTTTTCTTTTTTTTTTTTAATTACAGGGTATCATTGAATATGACTGTTGGCTTTTTTTTTTTTTTTTTCGGTGACACCGAAAATTTGAGTTTTAATTATCAAAAAATCGCACATTTTTTATTTTATGGGGCTGTCTATGGGATGATTTTTCTAATATTAATTTTTTTTTATTTACAGGAGTATCATTGATCATTATTATTGCATGCGGGCATCCCGCTATAACTGAGCAATGATATCACACGTGTGCAAGCGAGCGCGCACTCATTGCCTGTCGCGCTTCCACTCGCTCGCTCTTGCGCCTACCGTTCTGCCGCTAAACCGCGCTCCTCATTGGTCTATTTTCATAAATTTGTAGTAATTTTTCTATGGGTCTGATCGAAAAATGGTAAAGGACTTTTCTATTCAGAATCCAATTTTCTCCCACACCCTGTCCGGTGGCTCACGACTTCTGAGACACCCTGTATATATATATATATATATATATATATATATATATATATATATATATATATATATATATATATATATATATATATATATATATTAGATGACCCGGTGAACTTCGTATCACCTACAAAAATTTTTTTTTTACAAATTTTGATTTGTGATTTTTAACCTGTAAACTCTAATTTATTTTTGTCAACAATTAACACTGGTCGTATTGTAGACGGTTAAGTTGGTATTAAGTTATTAAATGAAACTTGTTGATCATTTTAATATGTTTTATGTGTTTTATGTATATAATAAATGTATAACAAATTATAGAGCCTTTGGCGCATAACCAAAAGATCTGGGTTCGATTCCTGGTCTGGGCTGTCCGAATTACTTTTTCAGTTACGAAAATTCCTACTGAGTAAAGGTCCTCCCCTTCCCCCTTTATCCTTTATTTCCCCCAGTTCCCAAAAATTTGTCTTTAATGACAAATTTAGCTATTATATATGGCTTTTATATATATATATATATCTATATATATATATATATATATATATATATATATATATATATATATATATATATATATATATATATATATATATATATATATATATATATATATATTAGGTGGTCCTTATGTTGGGTTTTTTGAAATTTTTTCCACGATAGTTCAAAATCGGTTCAAAATCTATAAAAAAAAATCATGCCAAGTTATAGCTCTTAATTTTAATATTAACCCGCGCCCCCGACGGTCAAAGTTTTAAAGGAAAATAACATGGGAAAAGTTATATTTTTACTTTGGAATTTTTACGTCATAAACTAACCAACAAATCACATCAAAAATATTTTTTCTAATGCAAAATTTAACGGTCTACAAAAAAGGTCTCTTATCATTTTTTGATAATTCTAACGGTTTTGAAGTTATTCGAGGTCTAAATTGAAACTATAATCTTTTTCATAGTTTTTTCTGTTTTTTTGGTCATTTAATAGTTCATAAATCATGAACCGGTTATTCTTTATAATCTCATTGGATTTTTTTGTTTAGAAAATTTTCAAAGTAACTGTAACGTTGGAATAATAGTAACACCATTTCTTTTTTTTAGCCTGAACTGTCGAACATTTTAAAGATTTTTAACTTTTTTTGGATACAAAAGAAATTCGGGACCTATTGTCTCGATTTTTATTGTTATTGGTACAAATATCAACAAACTCCAATTTCAAATTTTGATTTCTGGATAAAAACATTTTAGAATACTTTACTCATAACCTACATTTATTTCTCAGCTTGATCAAAATCGTTCAATTACTAGTACTGATGCCTTTTTGATATATAAATAAATTTTTTGAGTTCATTTATCCGATATTTAAGTAATCAGTTAAATATGGAGTTATCACGTTTACGTCAAAACATTTTTTTGATTGGTGATGTCAACGTTCAAATCGTAGGTAACAAATTACCATCGAAATTGCAAGCTTTGAAAGTGTTATTTTTTTATACACATATTTTAAATAATACTATCACAGATAGTGTTGCTGCAGTGATTGATGAAATTATTGCACGATGGATGGCAAAAGCTATTTATATATTGAAAATGTACATGCTTCGGGAGCAATAGTCATTGAAAAAGGTGAAGATAATAAACTACGGCAAATATGTGTTTTTGTGACAATGGTTTATGTTAAAGCTTGATTTTCGTCGTCAAATAGTGTCAAAGCTCCGTACCATGATCTTCAGTTCATAAAAGAACTCAACAACTTTAAGGCAATCAACAGTAATCTTGCTACTGTGGCAATTAGTAGATTTATGAATCACTTGTGGTATTTATCACCAGAATTAGCAATCATGGCTATTTTTAATGAGGAAGTTTCACAAGAAACAAAATTAAAAATGGTCGCTAAGCTGCGTAAAGAAGAAGAAACAATTGTGATTGATGATATTCCGGAAGAAGACTTGGATTATACTAGTGAAAAATGTAGTGTTAAACGCTTTCAAATTAAGAGCATAACTGAATTATTATATAATGATATTGACTTTTTCGTAACTGCAGAATCGATCAATTTTTTCAATAGATTCGAGTTACAAACAGAATTTTCAAAGATTCATCCTTCTGAATGGGCTCATAATGAACACTATAAAACTGCATTACGATTCGCTAAAAAACTATCGGTTGTGAATGACTGTGCTGAAAGAGGAGTTAAACTAGTGCAAGATTTTTGTAATCGTTATACTAAGGATGAAAAACAAATGCAATATGTGTTACAATTGGTTAAAGATCATCGTCAAATGTTTCCTGACGCACTTAAAAAAACTAATGTAAAAACTTCATGAAAGTATCTGTAATTAAAAATAAAAATGGTAATGTTTGTACATTTTCGATTCATTAAAATATTAATAATACACTTCTTTAATTGATTAATACTTTTCACGTAAATTATAGTTCAAAATTATATGCATAAGTAAAAAAAGTAATCTAATATGAATAATAACCCGTCTATGATTGTTGAATTATTAAATGACCAGAAAAAACTATGAAAAAGATTATAGTTTCAATTTAGACCTCGAATAACTTCAAAACCGTTAGAATTATCAAAAAATGATGAGACCTTTTTCTAGACCGTTAAATTTTGCATTAGAAAAAATATTTTTTGATGTGATTTGTTGGTTAGTTTATAACGTAAAAAATTCCAAAGTAAAAATATAACTTTTCCCATGTTATTTTCCTTTAAAACTTTGACCGTCGGGGGGCGCGGGTTAATATTAAAATTAAGAGCTATAACTTGGCATGATTTTTTTTTTATAGATTTTGAACCGATTTTGAATTATCGTGAAAAAAATTTCAAAAACCCAACATAAGGACCACCTAATATATATATATATATATATATATATATATATATATATATATATATATATATATATATATATATATATATATATATAAAGATACGCAAAGTATACTTGTACGTATCTTCCTGCATATTGGACAATTTTGTATACTCTTGGAACGTTGAGGCTCAAGCGTAACAATAGCGATTTCGATACAAAATTAACAATTTTTTATTTTTTAAGCTGAAATTTTTTTCAATTCCAAAATTCCAAAATTTTTTTTTTCTAAACCATCCCTGAACTATAACGAACAAAACAAAAAAAATTTTGAAAATCGGTCCAGCCGTTTTTGAGTTTTAGCGAGACTAACGCACAGCAATTGATTTTTATATATATAGAATATATATATATATATATATATATATATATATATATATATATATATATATATATATAGGAGCAGGAAAAATATTTTGTTGTAAATATTTTCTATGCTTCTACTTTAGTAAAAGTATTCGGGGTTTAAGTATTTTTATTTTAGTTTCAAGGATAATTGGTTGCAAATTTAAGAATTAGATGAGTAACTAGTATTTCTAACATGCTGTCGCCAGATGTCAAAATATAGTTACTCTGTAAGATGTTTAAATATATTGTAGCTTGAGTGCGAGTGAGAGAATGAGTAAGGGTGTATGAAGTATGTAAGTATACTGTTTAGAGATGGGGGTGAGAAGGGACCAAGAGGCCCAAGTAATTTTAAAGGATAGTTTTGTAAGTTAGTCTAATACCACCCAGGCTAGCGAGCAGTTGTATGTTATTTTCCCTTATCAATAAATCTATTATTATACTTTTAAAAAAATATTGTCTCGTCCTGTAATTTCTTTTAATTAATATAATCTAAAAATCTATATGCTACATTTTGGGGGCTCAACCGGGATTACAGCGAACAGGCATATAAAAGTTTAATAAATTAAGACGAAAGACGGATTGTGAGGGAAATAAGTTTAAAGACGTGAAGAGTTCTGTTCGATTTGATAAGTGTTTAACTTGGAAATAATGGCTGATGAAGTTATTGACAATGTAGTGCGAGGTGTCAACGCGATGGAGTTGAACGAGGGTCAACTCGCGTCGATGAGGGTTCCCGAGCTCAAGATGGAGCTCAGACAGAGACACCTGCGAACCATTGGTCGTAAGCGTGAGCTATTAGAACGTCTGCGAGCTGCACTTTTGGTCGAACGAGAACAAGTTCAAGACGAAGAAGAAGAAGACGAAGCAGACGACGACGACGACGATGAAGAAGAAGATGGAAACTCAGATGAAGACGAGAAGATTGTTTCCCCGCGGAACAATCGCCAGAACCGACTCCAGGTTCCGGAACACGATGATGAAGCTGGCGCCCGAAGAACACCGGTCATTCGACGGCCCCGAGGAAGTCAGCAGCGCGTGCTGTTAACGTTCAAGGATGTTGAAGGTACGCTGAAAAAGTTCAGTGGTGATGATCACACTGATGTACGACGATGGCCCCAAAAGTTCGAAGAGATGGCGGAACTCTGTGAGTGGAACGAAGTTCAAAAAGTGGCTTATGCCAAGTGACTGCTAGTAGGTTCCGCAGAATTATTCGTGGAGTACGAGAATTGTAGTAGAACATGGACAAAATTAAAGAAGGCGCTGAAGGAAGAGTTTGAAAAAACCGTAGACAGTTTACAAGTGCACCGAGAACTTGTGAAACGAAAGAAAAAATACGACGAAACGCTACAGACCTATGCGTATAAAATGCTACAGATCGCATCCCAAGTCAATCTCGAAGTGAGTGTAGTTATCAAGTATATAATTGAAGGTATTCCCGATGAAGCTGTAAATAAGTCAATCTTGTACGGAGCTCAAACAATGAGGGATCTAAAAGAACGGTTCAGTCAGTACGAAAGTATGAAACAGGAAGCTGCAAAAACGAAGACCAGAGCAGTGGAACGAAATGACAAATTTGGAAAAGCTGACCACAGGAACATCAAGAAAAATAGTGAAGTGAAATCAACCACGGTATCAGTGAAACGTTGCTATAATTGCGGAAGTGATAAGCACGTAAGTTCCGCGTGCCCTGACTCGAAAAAGGGTAAAAAGTGTTTCAAGTGCAATGGTTTCGGGCATATCGCGACGGAGTGTCCAGACAATCGTAGGCCGAAAGATGTGTATGTTGTATCGCGGCCAAAGAAAGAAAAATATCAGAAAATTGTTTCAATTAATGACTATAAGACTCTAGCATTAGTTGACACAGGTAGTGATTTAACTTTAATTTGTAAGAGTGAGTACGAGAGGCTGGGGGCACCTACCCTCAGAGAAACGCAGGTATGTTTTGAAGGTTTAGCGTCTGGTATGAATGCAACTATGGGTGAGTTTATCTCTAGCATGACTGTAGAAAATGATGTATACATTGTTACTTATCATGTCGTACCTGATGCTATATTAAAACACCCTATTCTCCTGGGTACTGATTTTCTAGATCAAGTTTAACTCCGCGTACGGCATGGTGACGTTACATTTTTAAAGATTGATAAAGACGATCATGTTAACATAGATGAATCAGGAGAATCTTACATTCACCAAATTAATGTTATTGATAAAGCCGACGAAGTAGATCTTTCTCACATTACAGAAGAACATTATCGGGAAGCGATTCTTAAGATTATAACGAATTATAAGCCAGATAAAACGGAAGATATCGGAATAAAGGCAAGGATAATTTTAAAATCTGATTAGCCAATTGTTTCGCGACCGCGACGGTTGTCTCCTTCGGAACGTCGAGAAGTTAACGATATTGTGAGCATTTGGATGGACGAAGATATCATCCGTCCTTCAAATTCAGAGTACGCGAGTCCGATTGTTCTTGTACGGAAAAAGGACGGGTCAGCCCGGCTTTGCGTAGACTTTCGGAAATTAAATAGAATTGTTTTGAGACCGCTTTCACCTTTGCCTTTAATTGAAGATCAGCTAGACGCGTTAGCAGAAAGAATATATTTTACAGCCGTTGATTTAAAGAACGGATTTTTTCATGTCAATGTCGCGGAAGAATGCCAAAAATATACAGCTTTTGTATCGCCCGATGGTCAGTATGAGTTTCGAAAACTGCCGTTCGGATTGTCTATCTCCCCTACCGTTTTTCAACAATACATAAATGCTGTTTTTCGAACGTTAATAAAAGATGGTATTTTAGTTATTTACATGGACGATTTAATTATTATTGCAAAGACCTTAGAAGAAGCTGTTAAAAGATTGCAGATGGTTTTAGAAGTTGCAGCTAAGCATGGGTTAATAATAAAATGGTCGAAATGCCAGTTTGTAAAAACTACGGTCGAGTATCTTGGGCATATTGTATCCGAAGGGACAGTAAAGCCCTCGGAACGTTAGCTGTAAGTATTTTTCCGGTCCCAAACACTATCAAAAAAGTACAGAGTTTTTTGGGTTTAACTGGATATTTTAGAAAGTTTGTACCTAGGTATTCCTTAATAGCTAGACCCTTGACCGACTTGTTAAAGAAAGATGTTCAGTTTCACTTTGGTGCAAGGGAGACAGAAGCATTTAACGCACTGAAGGCCGCACTAGTATGCGGGCCTGTTTTAAATTTATACAGAATAGGAGCTGAAACAGAGTTGCATACCGATGCATCATGCTTAGGGTATGGCATGATTCTAATGCAAAAGGATTGTAACGATGGGAAATTCCATCCAGTCTATTATGCTAGTGGAAAAACGACCGAGGCTGAGGCAAAATATTGTAGTTACGAACTGGAAGTGTTGGCAATAATAAAAGCCTTGGAAAAATTTAGAGTTTATTTATGGGCAATCCCATTTAAGATCATAACAGATTGTCAAGCTTTTACAGCCACAATGAAGAAAGAGAAGCTATGTTAACGAGTAGCCAGATGGGCTTTATTATTGGAACACTTCGAGTACGAAATTTGCCATAGGCCTGGGAATAGTATGATGCACGTAGATGCCTTAAGTCGAAATCCATTACCGACAGTTTTAATTGTACGCGAGAATGATGATGGAATTTTGGCACGTGTGAGGAGTGCACAGGAAAGAGACGATGACTTAAGGATTGTATTAAGTAATTAACAGTGTGATGATATGAATGGGTATGTAGTGCGCAATAAGTTAGTTTATAAGGATGTGAATAGTGAATTATTAATTGTAGTACCGAAAAGTATGCAATATCAAGTAATAAGACGAGTGCACGAAAAGGGACATCTTGGTGTTAATAAAACAGAAGAAATTCTCAAGAAGGACTTCTGGTTTAAAGGGATGAGACCGAAGGTTGAGCAGGTAGTCGAAAGTTGTGTTGCCTGTATCTTAGCCGAGAAAAAACACGGTAAGCCAGAGGGACTGCTGAATCCCATTAGTAAAGGTGATGTCCCCATGGATACCTACCACATAGACCACGTGGGCCCAATGACCAACACTCAGAAAAGCTACAAACATATTCTTGTAGTAGTTGATGCATTTACCAAATTCGTTTGGCTATATCCAACGAAGTCGACCGATACAGCAGATGTACTCAATGGACTTCGAAGTCAATCGACTATTTTCGGGAATCCTAGAAGAATTATTTCTGACAGGGGAACGGCATTTACATCCAACGACTTCGAGCAGTATTGTAAAGAAGAGGGAATTCAACATTCACTGATTGCAACTGGAGTACCACGAGGAAATGGCCAGGTTGAGAGGATCAATCGAACTGTTGTACCTTTGTTGACAAAGCTGTCGTCTCCAACGTCTGATAAATGGTATCGACATGTCGACGCGGTACAGCGCTACCTGAATGCTACCCCAAGTCGTAGTACAGGTAAGACACCAAGTCAGCTGATTTTTGGTGTCAATATACGACTAAAAGAAGATTTACGCTTACCTGAGCTATTAGAAGAAGAATGGGCTACTCAGTTTGTGGAAGACCGTGAAGAATTACGCAAAGAAGCTAAAAAACAAATTGCGAAAACCCAAGAGGAAAATCGACGAGGGTTCAACAAGAAGCGGAAGGTAGCAAGGAGCTATCAAGTCGGGGACTTGGTGGCCATTCCGCGAACGCAATTCGGTCCAGGATTGAAGTTGAAGGGGAAATTCTTGGGTCCGTATCGTGTAAGGAAAGTCTTGAGGAATGATCGCTATTTGGTGGAAAAGGTTGGAGAGCATGAAGGACCGCAAAATACATCTACTTCAGCCGATCATATGAAGTATTGGGCTATGGAGCCTGAAGGAAACAATAGCGACGAAGAGCAAGAGTCCATTGACGACATCTGAGAGCAGATGTCAACGCAGGATGGCCGAATGTAGAAGCAGGAAAAATATTTTGTTGTAAATATTTTCTATGCTTCTACTTTAGTAAAAGTATTCGGGGTTTAAGTATTTTTATTTTAGTTTCAAGGATAATTGGTTGCAAATTTAAGAATTAGATGAGTAACTAGTATTTCTAACATGCTGTCGCCAGATGTCAAAATATAGTTACTCTGTAAGATGTTTAAATATATTGTAGCTTGAGTGCGAGTGAGAGAATGAGTAAGGGTGTATGAAGTATGTAAGTATACTGTTTAGAGATGGGGGTGAGAAGGGACCAAGAGGCCCAAGTAATTTTAAAGGATAGTTTTGTAAGTTAGTCTAATACCACCCAGGCTAGTGAGCAGTTGTATGTTATTTTCCCTTATCAATAAATCTATTATTATACTTTAAAAAAAATATTGTCTCGTGCTGTAATTTCTTTTAATTAATATAATCTAAAAATCTATATGCTACATATATATATATATATATATATATATATATATATATATATATATATATATATATATATATATATATATATATATATACTAGCTAAGCGGCATGATGGCCGAGCGGACTAAGTCATTATCCCGTTAGTTCACGCACATCATGCCGTGAGGCGAGGGTTCGAGCCCCGACGGTAGTTAGAATAGTTCCAACACCACCCGTCAGGGGTCGCTCCGGTAGCCGAACTGTACTGGCATGGGTTTTCTCTGTGGTTTCCCCATCACCACTATTCCAACAACCGACCGAAAGGGGTGAGGAATAGGGTAAATGCAGTACAGAAAGCACAAGTCGGTCCACAGCCTCATGGAGAATAATAAAAGATATGTGCAAGAATAATATGTTGATAATCGAAAAACAGTGCAAAAGAATGTTGATAATAAAAAATGGAAAGATATTTGAATATGTTGATAATAAAAAAGTGGATAATATATTGGACTATGTTGATAATAAAAAGTGGATGAGGTAAAAGATTGTGTTGATAATATCAAAAAAGCGAAGAACATATAATGATAATAGAGAGAAAAACTATATGTGGAGACGCTGAGACAATCAGCCTTGTAATAACCAGAATTGGTATACAAGTCAAACTCATAATAAAAAATATATATACTAGCTGCCCGGCCACGCGTTGCTGTGGCTAAAATTTTTGTTATATTACATTATAGTAAATAATCTAAGAGGAACAATAAGAGAACATCAGTCACGGAGTCCACTATGCTTTTTCACAGAGATGGTATTTGTAAAAAAATATGGTGATCTCCTCATTTGACTTTCTACTACTATAACCCTTTAGTACAATGAAATTATTTACGAACAAAGACGAAAATGTTGATGTTGGTGTACAAATTCACTGGATTGAGATTTGAAGGGGAAGTACGTTGAACACAATTAATTAAAATGTTCTTACACTTGATATTAAGCAGTAATCAATCGGTACAAAATAAAAATTTATCAGATTTATTATTTCCATTTAATTTTATCACAAATATAAGTATATTACAGTATAATACAGTAAATAACATGTGACGCTTAAACTCATGAATGAGGTAGGCAAGGACAGACAGTCTTAAACTTTTAAACATTAATATCTATTTTTTTGAATTATAAATACTTTTAATTTCAATTTAATTTAACACCAATCGGTACACAATGTTTTTGGTTAACCTTTCTTTAGCTAACACAAATAGATTCGACGGTTTCCCAACACGTGAACACGTAACATATAGTTGCCCATGAGAAAAACATCGATTTTCCAAATCTAAACCACAAATGGACATTGTTTGACCTTGAGATTTATTTATAGACATGGCGAAAGCTAAACGAATTCGAAACTGTAGCCTTTTGAAGGGTATGGTAGAATCTGATGGTATCATCGGAATACGTGGCAGCAGGACCACTTTTCCTTCAAACTTCCCAGCCAAAATGGTTGCTCCAAGAATATTTCCGGTGATCTTTTTGATGACCAAACGCGTACCGTTACGTAATTGAGGTAGATTCAAATTACGGAGGAGAATAATAGGGGAACCAATCTTTAATCGAAGATTATGTGGTGGCATTCCAGGGATATCTAATGAATTTAAAAAATCAATCGGAAAATTTACACTTTCATTTTCATCAACAACAGTATCGATTGATTTAAAAGACATCAGATCGCCTGGTAACAACTGTTGTATCTGGAAGTTAATTTCGTCAACATCAACGTTTTTGGCTGCCAAAATCTCCCGTTGACTAAGCCATTCATGATTCAAATAATTATTCTGTATATCCGGGAAAATACTATTAATTAATTCATTTTTATCCTGAACAACAGTGCAAAAATTGTCTGGTAGTTTAATGCATTGCGTATTTCGTTGCAGTTCTATTTTAACGTTCCCAATATCTAGTAGTTGTTCGGAAAATATTTGTGCTGATGGATCATTTTGCAATTGTACTCGCATATTTATGGTCAATCGAAGTGTTTCAACACTTCGCCATAAGAATGATTGTTTCAAACATACATTAATCTCATCCGCGAAAGTAGAGCGAGGTATAACCGGTAAGGTCTGCCGGAAGTCACCAGACAAAAGTAAGATGGCACCACCGAAAAGTTTATTATTGCTGTTTAAATCTTGCATAGTTCTGGTTAATGCTTCAAGTGAATGTTTTTGTACCATTGTGCACTCATCTCAAATTATTATAGAACTCTTCCGCAACACTGCAGCTATTCCACTATTGTTTTTGATGTTACACATTGCATCTGGTTTATTATGAACGTCCAATGGCAGCTTGAATGTTGAATGTGCTGTTTGTCCACCATCCAGTAAAGTAGCCGTAATGCCTGACGATGCTACTGCTAATGCGATTTTTTGTTGCGACCGTATTTTAGCTAGAATCAAGGATATTAAAAATATCTTACCGGTTCCACCAGGTGCATCCAAGAAAAAAAAATGCCTTGTTCAGCAGCAACAGCCAGCATAATCCGATCATAAATAATTTTTTGTTCTGATGTCAGTAATGGTTCACTGTTCATGATAATTGTAGCTAAACTTTCATGGTCATATTGATTTTCTCGTTGTAAATCGGTATTGACTAAGTCGGTGCTGGACGACTAGGTGATGGCATACCATAATGATTAAGTGGTAAATTTGAAATAAGAACACATAAATCCTCGATCAAGACCAATGCTTCATTGTACATCTCTGGTGTATAATCTATGTTTTAGCATTGATTTGTTTGTCTAATTCGGTGCAAGATGTCTTTTGTCATACAATTTTCATATTTTTCCCACAAAGTTTGTGCTTGCAAGGGATAACATGTCGTCAAAATAATTGCAAACAACTGACGAATGTTATTCGGTGTTGATGTCAACGCAGCATCAGCAAGCGTTAAGTCCCAATGGTTATCGTCTTCTAGCAATTGCAGTTCACGACATGCATCCTGGTATGTATTGAATACTCGACCTTTAACTGTTCGTAAAAATTCAAAAGACGTTGGTCCGGGAACATTCACCAATAACAAACGTAAATAGAAGCACTCACGTTGCTTTGGATGTACCGTGTAAAGTCTCCCCAATGTCTTAGCTTTGAATATGCCTGTAATGGAAGGATGTGGTTTTCCTTGTTTCCGTGGCTCCCATTTTTTACTGGATTTGTTCCATGTGAAATAACGTGGAACATCACCATACACCAATGTCTTCGCGAATTGGCCAAAAAAAACAACAGGTTTTTGACACAATGTAAAAAATTCAGTTAGAGTCGTTTTCAAAGCTTCGAACGCTCTTTGGAGAACATTTTCTTCAGTGAAGTATACACGTTGACCGTTTTCAAGATGTATTGCCAGATGTTGGACAGCAGGATCTCTTTCGTGGATGGGAATGCTGAGAATATGCCAAATAGCTTCATTGCTGCTAATGTATCTGCCCATTTGATATCGTGCTGTTTCGTCATTTTTATTTATGTTTTGTACTTCAAATATGGCCAAATCACTGCCTTTGTTTACATATTTACAAATATACTTAATTGATTTAACAGAACTGCAAAGCTCAACATTGATATGAGCTTTGTAAGTTTTTGAAAGTAGTGGTGAGTATGGTACCACCCACTGATTATCAAACTCAACTTGATTTGGAAAGTTCGGCAGTCGCATTGTAAAAGTGTGGCCACCATTCTCAGTACTTCTGCGGCGATATATTGGATAACCATCAATATCCGTGATCGTGTCATTCGTATGCGGCTTTGGGAAGTTTTTTTTACATTTTCCATTTTCCATGCACGATGACGTCATGTTGAAAGCGTCGCATGGCCCATGGATCATGTGTTTGGTGACAATATCAAATAATTCTTGATCAATTAATGGGTCTGGAATTTCGGCTGAAATTATTTGATCGATTTCTTCAGGACGGATTCTATCTTTAATCCAAACCAAAATGTGGGCATCATGCCCACATGAGGCAAACCTCGCTTTTGCCACTCTATCGTATACAGCCAACAACGTGTGATACCAAAAATTGAATATTTAACAATAAAATCAATTAAGGATTTCAATTTTTGTTTAAAAAAACGTGCAGTTAAATCATGACGATGAATGGCTTGTTGTCCTGACAATAGTAAAGTTTGTATCTCTTCCCAATTCGGATTACATGTGAATGTAATTAATAAATCCGGTCGGCTGTAATGACGTACGTAAGTCATCACATCTTGTATGTATTCCTACATGTTCCGTGGACTGCCGATGTAGCTTCAAGGTAAAATGAAAGCATTACCGATGTCATTGGGATTTAAATTTCCATCGATGTTTTCAGCAACAGCATCTCGTAAGTGAATATATTCTTCCGATCGTAGTTATGCCTGGTTGAATCGAAGGAATCGCAAGCGTTCGCTTTCGACCTTAGCATACATATCAACAATGTATTGATGGAACAGCTTACGATATCGAAGGATATAATTGTCTTGATGTTGTCTAACCATTATTCGGTGTGCGTAGTAGTTCATTGAGCTAACTTTATTATTTCTGTAATCATCTAAAAAAATAAAAAATAAAATGCAATACGAAATTAAAATCTATACATACAGTAAGAAAGTAAATAGATAATTGTCAAATTTACCGGTATTTGGATCATACTGTTTGATATTAAGGTGATATTCATCTTGTCCTTGCCAAAATATCAATGGATATTGTAGTGCGTCATATGAACGGTGTAGATCCGAAATCGTACTGACAGTGATATTTCGCCCTGTAATTTTTATAGATCTTTTGTCAACTGGATCACCAACCATGATAGCAGCAACCTCATCAACAGTTGGAGCGTTGAATCTACCAGCATGTTCACCTAATGGTACTTTGTCGGCTTTTATGACGATTTGATAATTGTCATTTTGCAGTCGTGGTGAAACTCTTTTGATCAATTGAATTAGTTGATTGTGATCTTCTAAAAAATTTTCCAATAATATCACAATTGCTCTTTCCTCTGCTTGTTTAATAAAATTATACAGGCACCGAGTCATCACGCGCTCTTCACAATCGCCCATAAAATAAATTTGAAGAAATTTCGGATTGTTATCAGGCATTGGCATCAGTGATACGATTTTATGATATACCTCTCCTTGAACTTTGAATGTAGTTTCAAAATTACGTCCATCGGATGCACGATCGCAAATTTTATTTGCCCCAAATGACCTCATTTGGAAGCAAGAATTAAATTTGCATATCTTACGCAAAAATAATTTGGAATCATCTGAATTGTCAGTAAGAAGGGATAATAAAGGCTCCGGCGGAGCGGGTAGAGGTGACAGCACAACTTTTCCTGATGCGCAGCACATGCCGGCTGCTTCAGTCCGAAATTTCAATGCCTGACAATATTGACATACTTTATCCATTCCACCGATAGCAATTTTTGAATGCGCTGAGTAGTTAATATCTGGTGCATATTCAAAGGCAAGCCGAACGAATGATGCACGTGTTAATGAGCGGCTGATCCGTTGCCTTTGTCGATCTAGTATCCGTACTGTAGCTATGTTTCGTTCTCGTGCCGCTTTTGTTCTCGTAATATTCTGTTGCAGACGTTCGTCACGCTGTTCTTGAGATTCTTGTGCACGACTTTCTGCAGTCCTGATTCTTTGAGCTGCATTTCTTGTTTCGATTTGTTCTGGTAATTGCTGAGCTCTTTCAACACGTTTGCGTCGTGACCCTTTGCTGCTCGCGTTGTTGAGGTTAGATTTTTTCGGTGGCATTTGCCTGAAAATAATAATTTAATCGTTCAAATGTTAGAAAGAGGAACTGAAAAACATGTTATCATAACACATTGAAATAATAAGTGCAAAATAATTTTCAATGGAGGTTAAATAAAAATATATTGATATATTAATTAACTTTTATAAAACTATGTGATATTACTTACATGTATAAATTGAAATTTTTGTTCCTGTGCTCCTACTGTGGCTATGTCTCGTTCTCTTGCTGCTCTTGTTCTTATGATATTCTCTTGAAGACGTTCGTTACACTGTTCTTGAGATTCTTGTGCATGACTTTCTGCTGTCCTGATTCTGTGAGCTGGATTTCTTGATTCAATTTGTTCTGCCAACTGATGGGCACTTTTAATACGTTTGCGTCGTGCCTCTCTGGTGCTCGCGTTGTTGAGGTTAGATTTTTTCCGTGGCATTTGACTGAAAATAATAAATTAATCGTTTAAATATGAGAAAAAAAAAATTGAAAATCATTCTAATTAACTTTTATAATTATGTGATAATACTCACATGGACATATTTAAATTATAGAGTTTAAATAATAATTTCAATAAGAATTGAAATACTAATTTAATCGTATAAATATAAGAAAAAAAATCTGAAAAACTTGTTATCATAGCACATTGAAATAATAAGTGCTAAATATTTTTTAATAGAGGTTAAATAAAAACAATAAAAAAAAATATTAGTACAACTATTGAAAAAGTGTAGGAAATTGTGTATCATTTTTGCATTGACATTTTAACTAAATTTTATATTTATGTGATAATACTTACATACATATATTCAAATTAAATTATAAAGTTTTGATCAATGAAGCACAAATAAGTAAAAAACAGGATTAATTTCACTGTATTATCTTCATGATAATATGAATTCAATTTACACTTCAGTCTAAGTAACACGTGGCCGGCTATGCTAACACCAAAAATTTAAAAAGTGGAAATAATTGAATTATACGGTATTTCGTCCACTACAAAATAAATTTAATTAATTTTATAGCGTCAACAACACGTGGTAATTATGTTGTTAAAATGTAGCTTATATGACACGTTCGTAGATTTACCATAGTAGCTTTTTTGTTGTCCTTCCTATACAAAAAATTGTCCTTCCTATACAAAAAATGTTAAGTAGCTTAGTTTTTAGATGTACCAGAAACATTAATTCTATGCTATACGTACCTAATTTCGATTTAGGTGTTGAAAGTAGACCCTTTATTTCAACCAACTTTTTTGCTACCCTTGTTAAATGTCGTGATGTATTCATAGTTTCACAAATACGTTATTCACTCTATTTGTCAGGTAATAATGTTAAAATTTGTATCTTTAAAGACTTATCCGTTTCTTCATCATTGAATTTTTCATGCAGCATTTTAATTAAGGAGCGAAAATTTTCTCCGTCGTCGTCGATCGATCCTTCTTTGGTAGCTGAGAGCAAAATTATATTATGCTGTCAGATATCTGATTTATTTTATTATTTAAAAATTAATAATCATTCAATTTTTTTGAAGGAATTGGCGATTGATTCAATTGTCGCAATGCATCGTTTATAACGGGTAATTAAGTTTCAGCGCTAACTTAGGATGCCGAGCTTGATTGTGAATTTTTGGGTTCGCTATTAAATGAGAAGGAACCTTAAAAAAACAATGAAATGTGTAGTTACTAGGAATATATTTAAGTAATGTATAAATAATTTCAAAAAACTTACGGAATGACAAGGATAACGGGAGATCCGTGGCAGTTGTGTTACTATCATTTTCAGCACCAATATTGTTCTCATTAATGTCACTAGAATCATCTTCATGGTCATTTGCATCAACATTAGGATCATCATTAGTATTTGTTTGTTTTTTTAATGATTTTGAAGCTTCTTTTCAACATGAACTGTATAACAAATAATTTCCACTAATCCTAACGTTACTTTCATAATGTCAGTGGCTGGACGAGAACCCATTTTTCTTAAATGTGATTCCAACTTAAATGCATTACAACATCGATTGAATTACTTCGAAATAAATATAAAAAAAAATTGGACCACTCCGGGATTAGCAGGGATAGTTGTCGAATGAATCAAAGTTTATTTTGAGGAAAAAAAACAAAAGAAAATGGCGGACTTCGAAAAAATGACAATTTTACCCAAAAAAAACCGATTATTTTATGTAATTGATCATGTTAAATTTTTTTCGTGTATTTTTTCGAAAAGTTCATTCAAATAAAAAAAATTTTAAAGAAAAAAAGGTACCCAAAAGTAAATTTCTAAAAAAGTTATCGCTATTTGAAAATAAGAAAGCCATCTTTTTTTTTTTTAATTCATAACTTCCTTTGGGCTGGACAAAAAAATTTGAAAAAGTTCTCAAAAATCTTTTTCAAAGAGTAGAAAGGAATGGAAAAGTTCCAGCTAAATCTAAAGGGGTCGAGATCATAAGTGGTTGATTTGGCATGGAATACCCCATATATATGTAATTTAAGATACATCAAACACCATTTACCATTTTAATTTGAATCATTAAAATCAGTATAATCATTTA
This sequence comes from Cotesia typhae, assembly GCF_013202065.1. Lineage (NCBI taxonomy): Eukaryota > Metazoa > Arthropoda > Insecta > Hymenoptera > Braconidae > Cotesia > Cotesia typhae. Next base: position 1,419,153 of record NW_027423724.1, on the reverse strand, counting down.
ACAATATCAACATTAATATTTATGTTCTATTTATGTTTTATGATGCAATGAAGTTCATCCTTAATTATCATTCCAATACATATTAGCTATTTCAGTTATTAATGATTTAACTATTCTTTCTTAAAAATAGTATGATTATGAGTTCCTACTGTCCTAACAATCAAATGATAAAAATCGATGGATTTGCCTAACATTGTATAGAATAATACTGTTGAATCATAATTGTATAGAAAATTAATATTTAGTAACTTTCTACTTTTATTTTAATCATTCCTCTGAATTTAGTTTACAACCGAATTTGTTATTACAATTTATTTATATTAACAGTTGTTATAACAACGGTAACCATTGCAACGGTAACCATGGCAACAGTATCCGTGCCAACGGTAACCATGGCAACGGTTGATTAGCATGGGTGGTTGCGGGGGGGGGGCTAAGTTCTATAATTGATGGATGCCACTTCATGGGTTTCTTAGATTGGCGAATCAAAATGAAATTTTCTAAAAAAAAAAAAAAAAAAAAGAGAAAGAGATATAGAGAAGGGGGAGAAAGGCACGGGAGGGGATTGGGTAGCATACGTGATGGTCGACGAAAAATCCATTTTGGCTAGGAATTGCGTAAAATCCGTTCTTAGTGAGCGTCTACATCACGAATGGAGTAATTATGCTTAATTTCAAGTCAATCGGGCGAATAGATTCGGAATTCTCATGATGAGTGAGTGAGTGAGTGGTATTTCGCTAATATATATATTAGACTGTGTCAAAAAACGAAAAAAATTTTTTTTTTCGAGTAAGTACATTTAAAAAGTTTCTTCGTTAGACAAAAAAAATTCTCCTCAAAAATAAGCTTGATATTAAATTTAAATTTAAATTTAAGGATCCTCACTACGGGACTAAGGAACCTGAAGTCGACTAGGACAGAGGAGGATACCATGAAACTAGTCGACAACCTGCTAATTCTAACCTTCTCGACAGCCCGTGAACAAGGAGTATATACTGTAAAATATTTCCCACACACACACACACACACACACACACACACACACACACACACACACACACACACACACACACACACACACACACACACACACACACACACACACACACACACACACACACACACACACACACACACACACACACACACACACACACACACACACACACACACACACACACACACACACACACACACACACACACACACACACACACACACACACACACACACACACACACACACACACACACACACACACACACACAATTCTCAATAAAACAATCTATCCAAATACATACTTGACTCTAATTTACAATTACTTTAAAATCCAAAATACTTTCTACACCTTTCTACACCTCAACACGAGGTCAAGTTTGGAGTAGACCCAAGTTTCATCAGTTCAATTTACAATTTAAATTTTTCATTTCGTACGCGTTGTTTTAAAGCAGATTCGATTTAATTCTTTCCTTAAAGCTACTGAAACAGACAAGAAACGGTGACACAGATATTGAGTAAGTGTAAAATTATAACTTTCGTTTTGTGTATTTCTTTTTATTCCGAATTGAAATTTGTATTAGAAGTTTAAAATATATCTATGAAATTTAACTCATATTTATTATTGGTCATTTCACGAAATTTTTCCCGTAAGCTTCAGATCCTTATCTATTAGCCTAACGGCTAGGATAAAAATAATTAAATTCTAGTTGCGTTTTCGACGTAATATAATTGGGGGCTCGTCCGGGATAATGAAGCTTTGCATGGAATTTTACTAAAAATTGTTTCGCTACAAAAATAAAATTTTTTTTCTTTCTTTCTGATTTTTGAAAAATTATTTTTAATTATTCTAAAACTAGTGGAATACAAAAGAACTTTACAACCTTTATAGTTTAAATTAGATATATTTTAAAATTTTAAATTCATTTTAAAAATTTGTTTTTTTTTTTATGAATATTTAATTTTGTTAATACTGAATAATGTTTCTGTCCCAACAACCTATAACGAACAATTAACTTAAGAATTAACATCGTTCCAAATTTAATCGGATTCAGTAATAGTAATCAATTTACTAGAGTATACAGTACCTTTTATGAGACCTTTCGTCAAATAGTATTTAAAAGAAAATTTTTTGTCGTAAAACAAATTTGGTAAGCTCCTATGATTATTCACCGAAATTTTTCTCAATTTTTTTTGAAAAATAGTCTCATGTCTGAATACTAGAAACAATCAATAGTATAAATCGAATGGTGTCTGAATTTTTGACTCATTAAGAGAATTTTAATTTTTTTTATTTATAAAATTTTTTCCTCTTCCCCTCTAATCACTATAAAAACATTAACCTTAACCAATTGAGAATATGAGAATGCAATTTTCCGACGATCTTATTAACTAAATGTCTGATGATAAATCTAAACCATCTTATCCTTTGAGAAATAAGCCGGGTCAAAAACTTCATCCTGGGTTACCTCCGGTTAAGCGGGAAAGAAAGTCTAATTTAACTTTTAGAGATTCTGGTGTAGGAGTATCAGCTCTTTCAATTCCAGAATTTACAGTCGACGAAAGTTCAGGGGAAGAATAATCTAATAACCTTGAAGCTCAAAATCCAGTAGTTAATCCACCTCAAAATATTAATAACTCAATAGAACCAATTCCGAATCGCGGTAACGATCCAGAAATTGAAATTAATTTAGAAGAAATGGCCATTAATCCAAATCAACACATATCATTAAACGACGCGTTAGTCTGTGTACCCCGGTTTGATGGGAACCCAGCTGATTTAATAGATTTTGCAATTTGCTGCAGGGATGCGAAAGGAATGTTGCCTGAAACCGCCGAAACAAACTTAATTAAATTAATATACTCTAGTAAATTAGGTGCCGGTGTCAAAAATTCTCTTAATAACAGGGCACCTGAAAATATAGAAAATTTAATCAAAGAGCTAAAGAAAATTTATATTCCGGTATCGTCAATTACTCAGTTACAAAGGCAATTGGCCTGTATCTTCCAAGGAAATTCAGAAACGGTAATAGATGTCGTGAATAGATTAAAAAGGAAGGGTCGGGAAATAGCTGATTGCTATGAAACTCAAAATCCTGAGGCAACTGAAGCACAGATAACAGCATTTAAGAACGCAACAGATAAATCCGTTTCAGAATGTTTTATTCAGAATTTAAATGACGAAATTGATCATAGAATGCCATCCTGTCAAACAACAGAAGAGGCACTCCGGGAAGCTCTTAAAATCGAACACAAAATTAACGCGCGAAAAGAATTGCGGAAAGATTCGAATACAACTAAGGTTGAAGAAAAGAAGAAGGGTACACCTAACAAGCCGGTTAATTTTACATCAAGTAGTAATATCGGTAACGTCGCTTCTAAAAAAACGTTAAACAACAACAGTAATAATAACCAGTTTAATAATAACAATAATAATAATAATAATAAATATAAAGGAAATAATAGTAATAATGAAACGAATAGTCAAAGTCGAACCATAATTTGTTATCGTTGCAAAAATTCCCGGACATATTACACAAAATTGTCCTGAAAGCCAATGTCAAGTCTGCGATACGAATGGACATACAGCGAAAGCTTGTCCAGTAATTATGGGAAATAGTGGAAACAGAAATTCTGGAGCCGTGCGATGCCAATTATGCGGTCAATATAGACATTTAGCTAAAAATTGCCCTACCCTAACCGGTAACTCTAGAACAACACCCATCTCTCAATATTGTGGCTGTCATAATAGTAGGACTCACAGTGAAGATAATTGTTTTGCGCTAAAAAATAGGAAAATCTCCCAGGGAAACCGGGTACAGTTCAACCCTTCGGGCGCGGAGATGGACGATCGCTCTGCGCGCCCAGTCCATGTAGTGCAAGAAGTTACTTTGGACGACAATATCGAGTAATGACAATTGAAAATAACCATGATTGGGACGATTTGCCATATTCAATTGCGTGCAAATCGCCCCAAAACGAAGATATAATAATGATATTAGATTCAGGAGCCTCTCCAAATTTAATTAAACGAAAATATGTAAAATCAACTTCGACAATAGACTCAAATGACATAATAGAACTACATGGAATAGCGGATGTACCTTTATTTACCCTAGGTAGTGTTAGTTTGGAATTATTCGGGAAAGAAGCGGTTTGCCACATTGTGCCGGATGAAATGGCAATTCCTCACGCCGGTCTTGTGGGATCACAATTCTTCTCTTCACATAAAGCAAAAATAGATTACGAAAACCACGTTTTAGAAATTGATAACGTCAAACACCCATTTAAAAAAACAAATAAAATCGAAGACGGCGTTATGTATATACCGCCTCGTAGCGAGTCAACATTTTTTATTAATGTCAAAAATCCATAATTAAAGGAGGGATACCTCCCTCGAGTTAAGGTCTGTAAAGGAGTTTTTACAGGGAATTGTCTAGTTCGCGTTAATAATGGTCGAGTTTATATGCAGATCTTCAATACAACAAATGATGAAGTAGGAATTAAAATTCCAAATTTAGCTATACGAGAAGTAGAAGAAGCGTATACACCTCACACGATTGATCCAGAACAATCCTACGAGAATTTAATTGAAAGTCTTGGAGTCACAAAGAGAATCATTACGGTAGTCAAAAATCAATTCGATAAATGTAGATTTGAAAAATTAAAACCTCTAATAAATTTAGATTATTTGGAAAAGGTAGAGAAAATTCATGTAGAAAATCTATTGAGGAAATATTTAGATTGTTTCCACATTCCTGGTGAACCTTTAGGTTCAACTAATAATTATAAACATAGAATCCCAACAATGTACGATGTTCCATTCACGACTAAACAGTACCGGTTACCCCATTCTTTAAAAGCAGAAGTGGAAAAGCAAATTAATGAGGCACGCCAATCAGGCATTATTAAGCCTTCGGAGTCGCCCTATAACAGTCCCATCTGGATTGTACCCAAAAAATGTGACTCACAAGAAAATAAACGTTGGAGGTGAGTAATTGACTTCAGAAATTTGAACGAACGAACAATAACAGATGCTTATCCTTTGCCGAGCATTGTAGAAATTCTGGATCAATTGGGGGGTTCGCAGTACTTCTCCGTCTTTGACTTGGCATCCGGTTACCATCAGATCGAAATGGATCCGCGAGATAGTTGTAAGACAGCGTTCTCTACTCCGCAAGGTCATTGGGAATATTCTCGAATGCCTTTCGGATTGAAAAACGCTCCTGCAACGTTTCAACGATTGATGGATTCGGTGTTAACGGGACTCCAAGGAGTATCAATGTTCGTATATCTGGACGAAATTATTGTTTTTGCTAAAGATCTGGAAGAACACGAAAAACACATAGATGATTTAATCACTAGACTAAGAAAAGCCAATTTGAAGTTACAACCCGACAAATGTCACTTCCTTAGACCCGAAGTTAATTATCTAGGTCATATCATTAGTAAAGAGGGTCTAAAACCTGATCCGTCCAAGCTAGAAGCAGTTAGGAAATTTCCGATACCAAAAACGCAGAAAAACATTCGAGAATTTTTAGGTTTAACAGGGTATTACCGCCGATTCATTAAGAGCTTTGCAAAAATTTCTAAACCATTAACAGAACTATTACAGAAAGAAGTAGATTTTATATGGACTGACGAAACGCAACAAGCGTTTGACATTTTGAAGGAAACATTATGTACCGCTCCGGTTCTTCAATACCCCGATTTTTCAAAACCATTCATTATTACCACGGATGCGTCGGGTTTTGCTTTAGGAGCCGTATTATCTCAAGGAGAAATCGGTCAAGACCGTCCAATCGCGTATTATTCAAGGGTTCTGCGAGGAGCCGAACTACGATATGACACTTACGAAAAGGAAGCCCTAGCGATTGTACAAGCGGTTAAAAATTTTAGACCATATGTATACGGTAAAGCTTTCACGGTAGTAACTGATCATAAACCGTTAGTTTGGTTCCGGACCGCAAAGGACGGTAACGCAAGGATTCTAAAATGGCGGTTACGTTTAGCAGAATACGATTACACAGTTATTTACAAACCGGGGAGGATTAATGTAAATGCAGACGCGTTATCGCGGAACCCAACAGAAATGGTTAACGTTACAACTCGTGCTCAAAGAAGAGTAGAAAAACGCGAATTTTTAGAAGACCGATTACAAAAGGTAATAGACGATTTCGAGAACTCTCAGGAAAAGATAGTAGAATCAGATAGTTTTCAAGAGTCACCACTCCAAGAACCTCGGTTGTCACCGGTTGCTGACAGGCCTGAGTTAGAGATTACACGAAATAATACAATACAAACAATAGAATCGAATGAACTAGAAAACCCTGAGTTTCGGTTGTCACCGGTTGCTGACAGATCGGAAAGTACGGAGATAGTCCCCGGAAAGATAAGCGGATTATCTAAGGTACGTAGGGGTAGGCCACGCAAAGTGGTTGTTAATTCGAACAATTCAGTTGAAATCGAACGAGCTGAATCAGGTTCAGACTCGGAAATTTCCTAGAGCAGTGACTCTAACACGGAGGATGACGAACCATCCGATGTTGAGTCAAAACAAATAGATAACACTGTAGGATTTGAGAACAATGATATTACTTTACCAACGCAAACACCAAACATAGTAACGTCAAAGGAATTATTTCAATATAGACAAAATAATTTAGTATACTTCCTCGATTCGAACGGTTCTCCTTGCGACAACGGTTCAAGAGCTTTAAAGAAACTAAACAAACTACCGATTACCGGAGTTATAGAAACAGGACAAGTATTCTGTACTAAAATTAACAAGAAAAATTATTTTGGATTAATTGTATTGAATGCCAGTGGGGAGTCTTCATTGCGCATTCAAAGTAATATCGGGAAAAATTTAGTTAAATTAAAGGGTATCTTACGGGACAAAAATTTGAATACCTTCTCAATAGCTTCATCGGAATACATCGCTAATGTGCCTTGGATAGAGGTTTTGAAAATGTTGACCGAAGTATTTAGTAATCAGATCAATATCAAGGTCATAGTCTGTTTAGGAAAGGTTCGTTACGTTTCACTTGAGGAACGTGATAGAGTCTTTTATGAAGCTCATAAAGCTCCATTGGGGGGACAGAAAGGGGTTTCTAAAACTTATAATAGGATTAAACACACGTATTATTGGGAGGGTCTAAAGGATGACATTCAACGTCGCATTCAGCAATGCCTTGAATGTCAATTAAAAAAACTGGTACGAGTCAAGACTCGTCAACCTATGCTCATTACCGATACGCCGGGAACAGTTTTTGAAAAGATCGCCATGGATATTGTCGGTCCATTACCAGTTTCAGAGGCCGGTAATGAGTATATCCTGACGATACAAGACTCCTTGTCAAAATTTTGTATAGCAATCCCTCTTAATAATATGTTGGCTGTAACCGTTGCTGACGTTTTTATTAAACGTTTCATCTGTCTTTATGGAGCCCCGAAAGCTCTGCTTACAGATCAAGGACGGAATTTTATCAGTACTTTCATGCAGAGAATAGCTAAGCGTTTCAAAATTAAAAAGATCCAAACCACAACCTTCAGACCCCAATCTAACGGTTCCTTGGAAAGATCGGATCATGTGTTAGGAGAATTTTTAAAACAATATGTTAACAAATAAAAAGACTGGGATCAATGGTTGGAGGTAGCCACCTTTTCGTATAACACTTCGGTTCATGAAGGAACTAGATTCACTCCTTTTGAATTAGTATACGGAAAGGTTGCGCGAGTTCCTTCTGAGGAACCCCTACATGATTTAGATTGTCTCCCTACTTATAATAATTACATTAAAGATCTAGTTACGAGATTAATTGAAATTCGAAAGCTTGCTAGAGAGAATCTAATAAGCGCTAAAGAAAAGTCAAAAATTCAGTACGACAAACATTTGAAGGTAGTTAACTTCAGAGAAAATGACCTAGTATTCTTGCTAAAGGGGCCTAAGCCAAACAAATTTGGTGACCATTATGATGGGCCTTACCAAATATTACAACTTTTACCCAACGGAAATATAAAAATCAAAAAGAACAATCAAATTAAAACAGTACATCCAAACCGTTTAAAATTGACAAAAATTTCGGAGACAAAAAAGAAAATTAAACCTAAACCATAAAAGGACAAGAAACAAAAGGATCCAGACCCTGATTTTAAACTTTAATTTTAACTTATTAATATTATTTGATTTACAGGATGAGCTCTAACATATCAATGGCTATTTCGTATTTGTACTTCTTATTTAATTTTATTCATTACAGCTACGCAATAATAGGAAATGATTGTAGCAATCAAATCACAAACATGACCACCATCTCGTTGGTGGACATAGACGATTGCGACATTGAACCGGATCACGTGGACATAACCCTAGTAGACGTACATTTATTACAATTAAATGATTTCGAATACACCGAAATCCTTCAATGTAAAATCGAAGTGAATCGATTAATTTATTATTGCGGATATTGGGAACATACATATATAGTTAATAATGCCTATATGGGATATGTCCATGCGATTCACCGTGAAGCGTGTCAGATAGCGCACGATCATGGTACGTTTCACCTCGGTAACGCGATAATTGATGGTTTAACATCGAATTCGACTACTACTCGTAGTATTACGCTTGCAGGGAAAGCGGGTCTTGATGGAACTTGTAGAGGGGCCCAATATTCGGATCCTTACGGTACCTGGGACAATGTTGTAGTCACAGGAAGCGTAAAGATCACTCTCCAAACTTCTTGGGCCCGATTAGAGTCTGAATCCAACAAAGTTTATATGCCATCAGGATCTACTTGCAAGTTAGAAACGGGGTCTTGTATTGACTCTGAAGGAGGGAATACCTTTTGGAATTCTCTACCAAAAAAAATTTTGTAAAGCTAATACTTATTCTGTACTATTTAAAGGAGCTGTAACTAAGCTCAAAACAAAAAAAGAAATAATATATTCGGTAAATGTAAGAGATACGAGCTTTTCTTTGATTGTAACCAGGGAAGAGACCTCATGCGGCTTACCTATAATTAGAACTGAACATCCTAGACTTTTTATTGTTCAAAGATCAGATTTAAAAATATTAGATGAAGAAAATATAGTAAATATGCATTCTGACAACAGGGATATTTTCCTTTACATAAATACAAAATTTATATATGTAGAGAGGTTCATTAGGTCTCAGATCCGTTATTTGTATAGAGATGTATTGTTACACCGTTGTAGATTAGAAAGAGAGATACTGCGAAATAGCCTAGCGATAGAAGCGACCCAGCCAGACGAGTTCGCCTACCGATATATGGGTGGGCCAGGTTACATGGCGATCTTAGCGGGAGAGGTCATTCATTTAGTTAAGTGTGTACCAGTTGAGTTAAAACTCTGGTCAGCAGAAAAATGTTACAACCGTTTATCAGTCCGAAGAGGAAATCAAACCCTCTTCCTCACACCTCGCACACATGTCATCACCACCCAAGCAGCTGAAATCCCTTGTAACCCTTTACTATTTCAATACTACATGGTGGGAAAAACTTGGTACAAACTCCTGCTTAGTCCTGTCGAGACTGTAGCTCCACTAAGTTTGAAACCCAGTACTAAAGTAACGTGGAGTTATAAAAATCGACATCATCTGGCTACGAGTGGGATATACACTGAAAAGGAGTTGAATGAAATGAAGAACCGCATAATGTTCACTATGGAACAAAACGCTATAGTTGCCAACGTTATGCAAAGAATCACCAACGGAGTCCACAGTAACCAACCATCGGTGATGAATCTACTGGACAAGGAAGCCCTGGAAAAATTAGCCGAAAACGCCTGGGAAAAGACCTGGGGAAAATTCTTGAAATTTGGAACCTTCAGCGCCGGAATAATTGGAATTTACGTCATGGTTAAACTAGTCAAAGCAATTGCAGATACGGTAATTCACGGTTACACTCTCCATTCAGTTTATGGATGGTCAGTAAAATTGATTGCAGCGTTGTGGGCCTCAGCAACTCATTTATTGTTGCATTTGGCCGAACCAAATGACCCAACGAGTGTTCAACGACAGGATCCTGAATCAGGAAATGGACCTACAGCACCACTAATGAACTCTGACCTCTACCCTACGTTGCCGCCAGTTTCGCCTGACCCAAAGGACCAACCAACTTCGTCAACTCCAAAGGATCTAAAGTCAACAACGATGACGAATGGAGGTCGCACTTTTATAAACTGATCGAGTAAATGACCTTCAACCAATCAGTATGCAATAATAGAATTGATGTCGTACTCATTTCAATCGTACTTCCATCAAACAATGGGGGTGTTATGTCGGACTCAATGTTCGACATTTTTATTTAATATTGAATAGGCTTTAACTATTTTAGTAATAATATTGTAATTTTGTAGTTACGTACATTTACTTTGTTATCTCAAATTTTTGTTATCTACAAATTTATCAATAGTATTTTCAAAACAAACTTATTTTAAAAAAATTGAGTTTTAGCTGGGCCTGACCACACTAAGAGATTTAAGCCTGAACAAATACCCTAATGGAATTTTAAACTTTGTCGAGATCCGCAATAGAAGTTTTCGATAACAAAATAAATGTATATATAAACAATATTCTAAATAAAACGAAAGTAAATAATGATAAAAGAAAAAAATAAAAAGGAATGTCATGATAATTCTAGTATCAACAAAAAAAAAAAATATAAATGTTGATAATTTAAGGAACAAAAATTAAATAACTATAGTTTAAGTTTAAACAAAAAAATAAATAAATAAATGTTTCTTTTATTTTCGAATAAAATAACGACTTAAATAAAAAGAAAAATTTAGATCTAAGAAACTAATGATAATTTGTAATCTATGCACAAATTATTTTTTATCTAACTAATTTAATAATACCTCGTGAGTAGAATAATGAGATATGATCATCGGAAATTATATTTTAATTAATAATTTAAATTAGTGAAAAAGATAAAAATTTAATAATAATTCTTTTCTAATTGTTAAATATAGTATTTAAGAGAAGGGGATCAAAAGGCCCTTGAGACCACGTGGAAGGAGTAGTGCGCTACCCGAAGCGATGGGCTTTTTGAGAAGGGGAAACTCGGACCACTTAGTGTTATTGTAATTGGCCTAGAGTTTCCCCGGAACATAGAAATTAGGAAAATGTCACCGCCCACAAGGTCTTGTCGATTTCAGTTTTCCAAGTTTTTTCAAATCAGTTCAGTTCAAGTTTTTACCACCTCAACACGAGGTCAAGTTTGGAGTAGACCCAAGTTTCATCAGTTCAATTTACAATTTAAATTTTTCATTTCGTACGCGTTGTTTTAAAACAGATTCGATTTAATTCTTTCCTTAAAGCTACTGAAACAGACAAGAAACGGTGACACAGATATTGAGTAAGTGTAAAATTATAAGTTTCGTTTTGTGTATTTCTTTTTATTCCGAATTGAAATTTGTATTAGAAGTTTAAAATATATCTATGAAATTTAACTCATATTTATTATTGTTCATTTCACGAAATTTTTCCTGTATGCTTCAGATCCTTATCTATTATCCTAACGGCTAGGATAAAAATTATTGAATTTTCTATTTGTTCAAATTTTATTTTAATTAATTTTAACCTCGACTTATAATTTAGATATTTTAATTAAATTCGAATAATTAATTAATTAATCAAGTAGGGTGATTACTTTCAAGGGTGAAAACTTTTGACGATTTCTTCTCTTAAGTTCGGCTCTCTTTGTTGTTCTCATGGATTTCTATTAGAGGCAACTCTGTCAGCCAAAATCACGGTGTTCTCGGTACTCGGTTCGCTTGCGTCGCAGCTCGGGATTTTCAACAATAATTTAACTGGAAATTCAGGCTAGTTAGAATTGTTATAATTGGATAATTAGGCTGGCTAAATGCCTAGCAGTAATTATCAAATTTATAAGTTAAAATAATCGCTCTGAAGGTTCCACAGGAATCTCAGAGGAATATTAATATTTACCTGGTATTTCCAAAATCTCGTGTTGGTTGCTCGGGCTCCGACTTCACAATGTCGTTTTTCCGTTCGGCAACTTCACTTGTCCCTCGCGGGATTATCCCCACCCGCGGAACACTTATTTCCTAGGCCCCGGAACTTGTGTAAATTTTATTTCTACTGCGCGAGCATCCTAGACCACAGCGCCCTGTGATCTGTCGATAACTAACCACGGCTAGGGTGAGGACCTTCAACGGGTAATGAAGGAGCCCCGTGACAAATCAAATTCTCTACAAAAAAGTCATCTTTCATTTTTTCACTAAAACCCATAGGAAAAAAGTTACAAGGCTTTAAAAAACGAAAATTATGAAAAGTCAAAAATAACTTTTATTTTTATTGTTTTCGACAGTAAATTATTTTAACTCGTAGAAATCTTCAGTTTATTATGTTTACCTTCAGTTTGTCAATCAATTTCATCCACATTTGATTAATAGTCAAATATCAATATCCACGTGCTACAGTCGATAAAGCTGTTTTCTTTCCAAGTAGTGACATCTTGCGGAAATCATATTAACTTTTAAACAGTAACGTAACAATTGTTATCAAACGCTGGTATTGACTCATTTTTATTTTTCTATTAATACTTGTTCTCTCATTGGTTGATTCAAAATTCGAAAATTTTGCTTTGATTCTATTTGTTTATGTCTCTGGGAATAATTTATTACAATATTTTTCATAAAGTTGGTAGTTTGTAAATAATTTAAAGTTATAATAACTTCGTACTATAAACAATTTCATTCTAAATCATTTGCACCTCGAGTCTAGGTTATAAAAAAAATTAATTCAAATTTAAATAAGTAACAGCAATCAGTCATTTGAATTAATGTAACCATTTTTCAAATTGATGTAATACTTTTTAATAATATCAGACAAAAATACAATAGTATATCGGATTGGTCTTTGCAGTAGTAAACTCAATTGTCGTAAGCTACCATGTAACCTACAAGTTATGAGCATATTTTTTCATAAATATTTATGTTTAAACAAAAGTATCCGTGCTTTTGAAGTGCTATTGAAGTTAGTAAAGAAGTGATTGATATTTGGAGCTCAACTGGAATAATAATTATTCATTCTCAATTTATTATTGGAAAAGTAGGAAAATTGTATCATGAATGGAAAAATTTACAAAAAAAGCTCTTTAAGAGAAAAATCTCTTACTCAAAAAAAGAATCAAGAGAATTATTTTAGAAAAACTGGAAGAATTATTCAATACATGTTCAAAAAAATAATTCTAATACATTAACAGATAATCCGAAACAAATGTTGGCGTATGAAAAAAATGCAACTCGATCTCATATAATATCATCAGATTCAACAAATTTAAAAGTAAATAATCTAGTTTCAGCAGAAGATAATATCATCGGAGGTAAATGATTAATTTATTCATTTTATTTTTTTCTACGAACTTTATTAATATTTTAATATATTTTAGAACTCAGTAGAACCATGTCCGATGTCAGTGTGTCGTCTCAAGCACTGTCTCGTTTTTCATAATCGAATTCTGGGGATTTTTTAGAGAGAACTGTATCAAATTTTGAAGACAAATTACTACAATATTTAAAACCACAAAGAAAAGTAAAAAATATCATCACTCCGGAAGAGACAGCTACGTTAGACCGTATATAATTAAGTAGTAGAAAAGCTGCTTTCTTCGTTAATTCGATTGCCAATGTTCTGAATGTTGATGTCAAAGATATTAATTCCAGTGCTAGTTCGATTCAGCGAAATCGAATCCGATTAAGAGCTTCAATTGTGTCTAATATGAATGGAAATTTGAAAGTAAATTTAAAAACGTCTAATTATTTAGTTTTACACTGGGATGGTACATTGCTACCAGATGATAACGAGTCAAAAAAAGTTGAACGATTGCCTATTGTTATATCTGGAGAAAATACTGAGCAGCTTCTTGGTGCACTAAGACAAATCAAATAGAGGCAATTTGTTTTGTTACGACGAGCGTCAAAACAGGTAAATATTTATTTTTCAAGTGATATTTTATCAGATTAAGGAATCTTAATTTACTCATTTGGATTTTTTTTTTAGGCCAATACCATGGAACATGTAAATTACTCGTAAAAACATTTTAATAAAAATTTGTTGTACTTGGCATGTCGCCACCACGTGTACGAGCTAGTATTGAGTAGCGCAGTCAGCGGCATGATGGCCGAGCGGACTAAGTCATTATCCCGTTAGTTCGGTCGCACATCATACCGTGAGGCGAGGGTTCGAGCCCCGACGGTAGTTAGAATAGTTCCAACACCAACCATCGGGGGTCGCTCCGGTAGCCGAACTGTACCGGCATGGGTTTTCTATGTGGTTTCCCCATCGTCACTATTCCAACAACCGATCGAAAGGGGTGAGGAATAGGGTAAATGCAATACAGAAAGCACAAGTCGGCCCACAGCCGCATGGAGAGTAATAAAAGATATGTGCAGAAATAATATATTGATAATTGAAAGTGAGAGCAGATATGTTGATAATAAAAAGTGGAGAACATATTGGAATATGTTGATTATAAAAGTAGATAAGAGTTGAAAGATTGTGCGATAATATAAAAAAGCGGAGAGCATACGATGATAATAGAGAGAAATTATACAGGGTGTCTCTGAAGTGGCGGGAGTAATTGTTGGGGTCGATAGAGAAAAAAATACTGAATCGAAAGTTCCTGAGCCAAAAATTTTTTTGGGCCATAGAATTTGAGTTATGAATTAAAAACGATAGCCAATCAGAAGCGCGCTATTCGAGAAATGAAAATGAGCGGGAAAGTAGAGGAGACGCGAGAGTGAGATGCTGCAATAGCAGCTTACTCGCTCACACAAAGCCGAGCATGAGAGGGGATTGTGACGCTATGAGCCGAGTACGTAAGTGTGAATGAGTGGATGTATGAGGTCGCAAGCGGACGGCTTAATGTATGAGTGTGTGTCCGTGTATCGCAGCATTATTGGAGGCGTTGTAACGCTGAATTAAAGCTAACCGGGTACTCTAAGACAGAGGAAAAATTTTAATTTTTATTTTTATTCGAAAAAATTTAATAAAAAAAAATAAAAAGGCCCAAGATTTAACCAGACCCACAGAAACGGAGAGTAAATTTTTAATTCTCATTTATTTTGCTGGGGATTATTTTCAAATACAAAAAAAAAAAAGGCTAAGATTCAACTGGAATCCAAAAAGAGATGGATGAAAAAATTTTATTTTTTATTTTTAATCAGCAAAATTATTTTTCTTTAAAAAAGAGCCCAATCTCGACTGGAGCAAGAAAAAATGATTGAAAAATTTTATTATTAATTTTCAATCAACAAAATTATTATAAAAAAATAAATGGGCCCAAGTCTCAACCGGACCCAAACAAACGGATAAAAATTTTTATTACTTACTTAATTTGGTGGAAATTATTTTTAAAAACGAAGAAAATTCCCAAGACTCGATCGGACCCAAAAAAATAATTAAAAGAATTTTTCCTTATTTTCAATCACCAAAATCATGTTTCTTCAAAAAAGGCCCAATCTCAACCGGACTAGAAGAAACTGATTGAAAAATTTTATTTTTATTATTAATCGAGAAAATTATTTTGAAAAAAAAATAGGGCCCAGAATCAACCGGATAAACAATGGACTTGAGTTCAATTTTTTTCTTAATTTATAATTTGACATTCTACCTGTTAATTCACCGATAGATAATTCTAATAAAAATATCAAAATTATTCGGACTTGAGTTCAATTTTTTTCTTAATTTATAATTTGACACTCTACCTGTTAATTCACTGATAGATAATTCTAATAAAAATATCAAAATTATTCGGACTTGAGTTCAATTTTTTTCTTAATTTATAATTTGACATTCTACCTGTTAATTCACTGATAGATAATTCTATTAAAAATATCAAAATTATTCGGACTTGAGTTCAATTTTTTTTTTTAATTTATCATTTGACATTTCGCTTGTTGATTAAGTGATTAATAATTTTAATAATAATATCAAAATTATCAGGACTCGAGAGCGATTTTTTTAGTATATTTTTTTACATTTTACCTGTCAATTAACTGATAAATAATTTCAATTAAAATATCAAAATTATTCGGACTTGAGTTCAATTTTTTTTTTTAATTTATTAGTTGACATTTTACCTGTTAATTAACTGATAAATAATTTTAATAAAAATATCAAAATTATCAGGACTCGAGAGCGATTTTTTTTTTCAATTCCTTATTTGACATTTTACCTGTCAATTAATTAAAAAATAATTTTAATTAAAATATCAAAATTATTGGGACTTGAGTTCAATGTTTGTTTTAATTTATTTTTTGACATTTTACCTGACGATTAATTGAAAAATTATTTTACAGAATAATTCCCAGCAAAATAAATGAGAAATGAAAGTTTTCCATCCGTTTGGTTGGGTCCGGTTGAGTCTTGGGCAATTCCTTCTGTTTTCAAAAATTATTCCGAGCATAAGAAATAAGTAATAAAAATTTTCTATCTGTTCGTTTTGGTCCGGTTGAGTCTGGGGCCTATTTTCTTTTTTGAAATAATTTTGTCAATTAATAATTGATAATAAATTTTTTCAATCAGTTTTTATCGTCTTGTCAAGATTAGGCTGATTTTTGTTCAATAAATTTTTGTTTGTTATTGAAAAGAGAAAATAAATTTTTTTGCATTCTTCTATTCTTGGCTCTGGTCGAGTCTTGGGCATTTTTTCGTTTTTAAAAATAATTCCTAGCAAAATGAATGGGAAATAAAAGTTTTCGATCCGTTTGTTTGGGTCCGATTGAGTCTGGGGCCTATTAATTTTTTTAAGAATAATGTTGTTAATTAATAATTGATAATAAAATTTTTCAATCAGTTATTCGAAGTCTGTTTGAGATTGGGCCTTTCTTTTCAAGGAAAATTAATCTTGGTGATCAAGTAATAAAAATTTCTATCCGTTTATTTGGGTCCTGCTGCGTCTTGGGTCTATTTTTTTTTTTCTTAATAATTTAGTTAATTAATATTTAGAAATAAAATTTTTCGATTTATCTTTTTCGGGTCCGGTCGAGTCTTGGGCAATTTTTTTGTTTCGAAAAATAATTCCCAACAAAAAAACAGGAATAAAAGTTTTCTTCCGTTTGTTTGGGTCCAGTTAAGTCTGGGGCCTATTTTCTTTTTTAAAAAATTTTGTTGATTAAAAATTCATTATAAAACTTTTCAATTATTTTTCTTGCTCCAGTCGAGATCAGGCCCTTTTTCAAAGGAAAATAATTTTGCTGATTAAAAATAGAAAAACAAAGATTTTCAATTTATTTTATTTCGGGTCTGGTCGAGTCTAGGGCATTTTTATCGTTTTCAAAAATAATTTCCTGCAAAATAAATAAGTAATAAAAATTATTTATCCGTTTGTTTGGGTCCAGTTGAGTCTAGGGCCTCATTTGTTTTTTTAATTAGTTTTGATGATCAACAATAAAAAATAAAATTTTTGGATCATTTTTTCTGGGTCCGGTCGAAATTGAGCCTTTTATTATAAAAAAGTTAATTATGATGATTAAAAATGAATAGTAAAATTTTTTTATTCATCTCCTTTCGGTCTGATGGAGTCTTGGGCATTTTTTTCGTTTTTAAAGATAATTTCCAGCAAATTAAGTAAGTAATAAAAATTTTCTATCCGTTTGTTTAAGTCCGGTTAAGTCTGTGGCTTATTTTCTTTTTTAAATAATATTTGATTAATAATAAAAAATAAAATTTTTTAATTAGTTTCTCTTAGTCTGTTTGAGATTGGGCCTTGTTTCGAAAAGAAATTAATTTGGCTGATTGAAAATGAAAACAAAATTTTTCAATTTATTTTTTTTTCGGGTCCGGTCGAGTCTTGGGCGATTTTCTTCGTTTTTTAAAAATAATTCCCATCAAAATAAATAAGTAATTAAAACTATCTATCTGTTTGTTTGGGTCCGGTTGAGTCTGCGGACTATTTTTTTTTTTAAATAATTTTGTTGATTGAAAATTAATAATAAAATTTTTTAATCATTTTTTTTTGCTCCAGTCGAGATTGGGCCTTTTTTTAAAAGAAACAATTTTGCTGATTGAAAATAAGGAAAAAAATTTTTTTACTGTTATTTTTTTGGATCCGATCGAGTCTTGGGCATTTTTTCGTTTTTAAAGATAATTTCCAGCAAATTAAGTAAGTAATAAAAATTTTTATCCGTTTGTTTGGGTCCGGTTGAGACTTGGGCCCATTTATTTTTTTATAATAATTTTGTTGATTGAAAATTAATAATAAAATTTTTCAATCATTTTTTCTTGCTCCAGTCGAGATTGGGCTCTTTTTTAAAGAAAAATAATTTTGCTGATTAAAAATAAAAATAAAATTTTTTCATCCATCTCTTTTTGGATTCCAGTTGAATCTTAGCCTTTTTTTTTTTTGTATTTGAAAATAATCCCCAGCAAAATAAATGAGAATTAAAAATTTACTCTCCGTTTCTGTGGGTCTGGTTAAATCTTGGGCCTTTTTATTTTTTTTTATTAAATTTTTTCGAATAAAAATAAAAATTAAAATTTTTTCCTCTGTCTTAGAGTACCCGGTTAGCTTTAATTCAGCGTTACAACGCCTCCAATAATGCTGCGATACACGGACACACACTCATACATTAAGCCGTCCGCTTGCGACCTCATACATCCACTCATTCACACTTACGTACTCGGCTCATAGCGTCACAATCCCCTCTCATGCTCGGCTTTGTGTGAGCGAGTAAGCTGCTATTGCAGCATCTCACTCTCGCGTCTCCTCTACTTCCCCGCTCATTTTCATTTCTCGAATAGCGCGCTTCTGATTGGCTATCGTTTTTAATTCATAACTCAAATTCTATGGCCCAAAAAAATTTTTGGCTCAGGAACTTTCGATTCAGTATTTTTTTCTCTATCGACCCCAACAATTACTCCCGCCACTTCAGAGACACCCTGTATGTGGAGACGCTAAGACAATCAGCCTTGTAAAAGCAAGAAATGGTATACAAGTAAAACTCATAATAAATAAATATTAAGTAGCGCAGCAGAAACTTGTTGGCCTGCTACATCAGGTCCAAATGTTGCTATATTTATTCGCTTCCGAATCAATTATTCAGCAATTAATAAAAATTACTTTGAAACTGGAATGCAAGATAGTTTTATTTATGTTATGTCCAAGGGCGTTTTTAGAGCAGTAGCGTCAACGGTGGAGGTTTGGACTAACAGTTTAAAGAATACGCAACGGAGGTTTTAATTTCGTTGTTTTAATTATTTATGTAGGACGTTTTCGAGATACGAATTTACCACGCCTTCGTTTGAGACTGACGGATTTTTTATGAGAGTAGATGTACTTACTGTTACAAGAACTTTATTGATGGTCAGATCCGTGGTTTTAGGGCAGCTGTTAGCGCCTGTTCCTTGATTGGGCCCTTTGGTTGGTTCTCGCAGCGGATGGAGTAGGGTCGATTTGGGCTGTTTATTCTAAGGGCTTCTTATCTTATGAAATTAACGAACTCGAATGGAATTTCACTTCTTTTTAAGATTTATTTTAATAAACACCTAAACTTTTACACTTTCACAAATTTTATTTAATCGAAATTATATTAATGAATTTTATTTATTTGAGCTAACGTCCTCCAGTCCCCCGGAGGGTAAAGTGGGCAAATTTAGCTTTAAAAGATATACTTATTGACCAAACTCTCGTCTAAGTGCAGGGCAAATTAGAACTTTGAGAATTCGGTTCTCTAGATTTTACCTACTTATCGACCTCTCGCCTAAGTGCAGAGCAAATTAGAACTTTGAGAATCCCGACTCGTAGATAATTAAAACTAATACGTGGCCTGCCGGTTGAACCGAGTCTGAACTCGTCTTAAGTGCAGCGCAAATTAAGATAAGGGACTTATACAAGGCATGGGCCCGTCAACTAAACGCGGAAGTCGAATTAATTGAGCAAAGACAAGGCATTGGCTGTTGATCGCCTTTTTAAATACTCGCGGTGCTGAGATTGCAGAAGTCCCCGCTAATCAACCAGCAGTCGCGTAGCTTATATTTTATTGTGGCTTTCGCGCATGGAGAAGTCTTCCATCTGAGCGGGTGATTTAAAAGAAGAAAAAATTTTGGGGTGGACATAACATTTACCAAAATATTAAAGATGAAAAAAAAATGTTTTTCAGCTTATATCGAATCAAACAAAAAATACAATTTTTTATGTTGAAAAACATTTTGTAGGAATTATTCAATATTCGGATGTATCATATTTCAGCAATCTTGAATTTTTTAAAAATAATTTTAGGAGTTCTAGCCACGCAATGACTACAAAGAATTACTGGATATATCGTGTATATTTTTAGGATATTGATTCGAAAATATCACAAGTAACTTCCCAAAAATTTGCAAAACATTTATGGTATCTTTCAGAGGAACTTACAGCCTTTGCTTTTTTTGATAGTTCTGTGTCGATCAATATAAACTTAAAAATGGTTGAATTATTCAAAACAAAAGAAAGCCTCAGTAAATGAAAACGTATTAAAATTGATTGTAATAATTTGGATTTGATGTGCACGAAAGAGATTAGTGATTTTGTAACAAAAAGATCTTTTATATTAATCGAAAAACTTATTTTATCAAGTGATTTTCTGAATTTGAGTCCAACAGAATGGCCAAATGATCCAAATTACTTATCTTGTTTATCTATATTAAAAAATATCAAAGTTGTAAACGATATAGCTGAGAGACGAGTTGCTCTGGTTGAGGAATTTAATCAGTTCGCCACTAAAGATGAAGAGCAGAAACAATATTTGTGGAAAGTTATCCAGTAACATCGTAAATCATATCCAAATTGCAACAAACAAAATTTTTTGAACTTTAATAGTCAAGAAGAGTAAATATATGGAAAAATAAATTAATGTATACGTTAAAACAGTGTATAATTCAAAATTATGAAATAAATTTATTAATAAGTTGATAGAAACGAATTTTGATCTATTTAATAAAAAAATTTATAAGCACTTTTTTGACCTTTCATAATTTTCGTTTTTTAAAGCCTTGTAATTTTTTTCCTATGGGTTTTAGCGAAAAAATAAAATAGGACCTTCTTGTAGAGAATTCAATTTTCTATAAGATAATAGGAAGAAAAATCTAAAAAAAATTTTTTTTGCCGATTTACAATGAAAATAAAAAAAGTTTTTCATCAATGTATTTTAAATGAGAAAGGGGACTTCCCCATGCGCCAGCTTAATTTTTAAGATATCAAGCTCATTTTTCAGGAGAAATTTTTTTGTCTAACAAAGAAACTTTTTAAATGTACTTACTCGAAAAAAAAATTTTTTTCGTTTTCTGAAACACCCTAATATATATATATATATATATATATATACAGGGTGTCTCAGAAGTCGTGAGCCACCGGACAGGGTGTGGTAGAAAATTGGATTCTGAATAGAAAAGTCCTTTACCATTTTTCGATCAGACCCATAGAAAAATTACTACATATTTATGAAAATAGACCAATGAGGAGCGCGGTTTAGCGGCAGAACGGTAGGCGCAAGAGCGAGCGAGTGGAAGCGCGACAGGCACAATGAGTGCGCGCTCGCTTGCACACGTGTGATATCATTGCTCAGTTATAGCGGGATGCCCGCATGCAATAATAATGATCAATGATACTCCTGTAAATAAAAAAATTAATATTAGAAAAATCATCCCATAGACAGCCCCATAAAATAAAAAATGTGCGATTTTTTGATAATTAAAACTCAAATTTTCGGTGTCACCGAAAAATGAAAAAAAAAAAGCCAACAGTCATATTCAATGATACCCCTGTAATTAAAAAAAAAAAGAAAAGTTATAAAAGTACCCCATACACTCTGAGATACAGCCCCATAAAGCCAAAAATTTGCGATTATTTAATGATGAAATTCAAATGATCAGTGTGCACTTGAAGTTAAAAAAAAAAGCAATAAAAATAATCAGTGACACTACAGTAGGTGAAGAAAATTTTTAAAAATAAAAAACTACCCCATAGACAGGGAGATACAGTCCCATAAAGCCAAAAATTGTGCGATATTTCAATAATTAAAATAGAAATTTTCGACGACTACTCAAAATTTCAAATAAAAATCTAGGACTAATAGTTAACTATACCCATAACAATCAGAAAAAAATTAAAAATTACAAAAACCACCCCATAGACACTAAGATACAGCCTAATAAAACCGAGTATTTCGGGATTATTTAACATGAAAATTAAGATATTCACAGTGCATTCGAAATAGAAAAAAAATACCAATCAAAATTATCAGTGGTACTTTTGACCATCAGACAAATTTTAAAAATTGTAAAAACACCCCATAGATACCGAAATATGACTTGATAACGCACAAAAATCGGGATTGCTTAGAAATTAAAATTCAAATTATTGATGCCCATTGAAAATCAACAAAAGAAACCTTTTGTACTTATCGATTAAACTCCTGTGTATCGAAAAAAATTATTATTTAAAAAACCACCCCGCAAACTCCGAATTATGATCCCATTAAGCTGAAAATTTCTGATTTTTTAGTAATTAAAATGCTACTTCTCGATGTCCGTTGAAAATAAATGAAAAGTATGAAAACTCATTTTCAGATATACTCTTGTAAGCAAAAAAAAATAAGATTTGAAATAAACACCCCATTAACGTCGAGATAGGACCCCATAAATCCGCTAATTTGTGATTTGTTAGTAATTGAAATTGAAATTCTTGGTGTCCATTTATCAACAACAAGAGAAACCTATTGTACTTTTAAATTACACCCTTAAAAACATAAAAAAACTTAACTCTTGAAAATCCACCGCATAGACACTAACAAACATCCAAATAAAGCCAACAATTCGCGATTTTTCAATAATTAAAATTCAAATTTTCATATGACACCGAAAATTTCGATATCAATCCACAAAAAATCGATAAATCGCGGCTTTATGGAGGCGTATCTTGGGGTCTATGGGGTGAATTCTTGAATTTTGATATTTTCATTTATTAAAAAGAGTAAATTGGAAAGTGGAATGAGTTTATGCTCTTTATTTTAAGTGGACACCGAGAATTTTAATTTAAGTCAATTAAAAATCGACAAATAGCGACTGTATGGGGATGTATCTCGGTGTCTGTGGGGTGGATTCTAAAATTTTGATTTATTATTTTATAACAGAGATAACATTAAAAGTACAATAATTTTCTTTTACTTATTTTGAGTAGACACCGAGAATTTCAATTTAAATCAATAAAAAATCGAACAATTGTGGCATTGTGGGGTTGCCTCTCGGTGTTTATGGGGTGGATTCCAAAATTTTGATTTTTTAATTCATAAAAAAGGTTAAACTGGAAAGAAAGATAATTTTCTTTGAGTTATTCCGAGTTGACACCGAGAATTTCAACTTAACTTCACAAATAATGGAGAAATCGCAGCTTTATGGGGGTGTATCTCAGTGTCTATGAGGTAGTTTTTTATTTTTTTTCAATTTTTTTGGTCTACAGTAGTGTCACTGATTATTTTTATTGCTTTTTTTTTTAACTTCAAGTGCACACTGATCATTTGAATTTCATCATTAAATAATCGCAAATTTTTGGCTTTATGGGGCTGTATCTCAGAGTGTATGGGGTACTTTTATAACTTTTCTTTTTTTTTTTAATTACAGGGGTATCATTGAATATGACTGTTGGCTTTTTTTTTTTTCATTTTTCGGTGACACCGAAAATTTGAGTTTTAATTATCAAAAAATCGCACATTTTTTATTTTATGGGGCTGTCTATGGGATGATTTTTCTAATATTAATTTTTTTATTTACAGGAGTATCATTGATCATTATTATTGCATGCGGGCATCCCGCTATAACTGAGCAATGATATCACACGTGTGCAAGCGAGTGCGCACTCATTGCCTGTCGCGCTTCCACTCGCTCGCTCTTGCGCCTACCGTTCTGCCGCTAAACCGCGCTCCTCATTGGTCTATTTTCATAAATATGTAGTAATTTTTCTATGGGTCTGATCGAAAAATGGTAAAGGACTTTTCTATTCAGAATCCAATTTTCTACCACACCCTGTCCGGTGGCTCACGACTTCTGAGACACCCTGTATATATATAAATCAATTGCTGTGCGTTAGTCTCGCTAAAACTCAAAACGGCTGGACCGATTTTCAAAATTTTTTTTTGTTTTGTTCGTTATAGTTCAGGGCTGGTTTAGAAAAAAAAATTTTGGAATTTTGGAATTGAAAAAAATTTCAGCTTAAAAAATAAAAAATTGTTAATTTTGTATCGAAATCGCTATTGTTACGCTTGAGCCTCAAGGTTGCAAGAGTATACAAAATTGTCCAATATGCAGGAAGATACGTACAAGTATACTTTGGGTATCTTTATATATATATATATTGTGACAGGGAATTTGAAGGGGTTTGTGTCACCGTTATCTTGTCTCGGTGTGTAGGGACTACTCCGTACCTTCTGAGCGTGAGTAGCTAGTTATAAGACTCGTCACCTGGTCGTACGGGTCGCTAAGTCCCCACCGCTGTTCCCCAGAAAATCTAAGCGAGAACGAGATAATGGGAAAATTCGAGAACCTGAGAGAAAGGTTATAAAAGTGTCGGCGAAGACCAAAACAGCACCTTTTTTGGCGGACGAGGCTTGTGAGTGTACAGTGCCCAGCGACTACTAAACTTACCATCAAAATTTACGTAAGTAAAAATTTGCTCGAGGCTTCACGAAAGAGAGGAACGAAGCGAGCCGTTATATTCTAATCCTTATTTAATTTTATCCCGTCAGGCCTTTAGGCTGACGAAATTTGTAATTGATCCATGATTTATTTATCGGCATTTACAGAAAAAAATTTGTACGAGATATAATAAAGATCGAGGAGACAAGGAAAGAATTGACGGACTCGAGAAGCTGAACAAAGTTGCTGTTCGCAAAATTTTACTTGCTCTGGGATAACTCCATCGTCGACAGAATTAATTGGAACTTCAGGTAAATTGGTTATTATTAGACGCAAAATCAGCGTCTCGGGTAGTATTTACGTATTAACAAATTCCAATCGAGTCAAGTTCGTCAAGGTCATTTAGTGATTAAGACAATAGAAATAAATTAATTATCAAGTAACTGAAATTAAGAAATTAATTAAATTAAATTCGGTCTTTCGTTATAAGTATTAAAAATTAGTTGAAAATTAGTGAAGAAAATTTGGTAAATTCGAAAAGTACGTAGTTTAGAATAAAGGTCATTTATAGTTATGTGTTAAATTCTTGGAAATTGCGGAAGTATAAATTAAGGCCGTTTGGCTAAATTTAATGAAATAATTTTAATTATTTAGTTTGATGAAATTTGGGAATTAGTAAATTGTTAAAGAAAATTTGTCAAAAGATATTTAGTGAAATTTAGTGAATTTTAGTTGAAGAATTTTGATTGAGAAATTTGGAAAAGTAATTCTGTAGATTTTGTGAAATGAATAAATTAGGGAAACCGACAAGTGTTAAATTTTGTGAGATTGATAAATTTTGTATTGAGAATTGTTAGGAAAAATTGATTGTAAATTGGAATCAAAACTTAGAGAATTAGTAAATTGAATAAAAGTTAGAGAAATGAAGTTAGCGTCCGTTGGACGATGTTCTAGGTAGAATTTGGTGTTAATTGAGAATCCGTCAGGTTGACGTGGAATTGGGAAAAGTGATATGCCGTCAGGTTGACGAGGAGAAATTTAGATTTTTGAGGTATTCCGTCGGAGTGATGAGGTTGAATAAATTGGTTAATTAGTTGTAGGAAAAATTGGCAAAGGCCACCGTAGGTGAGAGGTTCTCACAATTAAGTAAGATTAAGATTGTAGAATAATTGGCAAGGGCCAACGTAGGTGAGAGGTTCTCACAATTAAGTTAGTTTTAAGGAGATTGTTAAGTTTGTAGATTTGGTGGAATAAATCAATTTTTATTTTTATAAATAGTTTTTTTTCAGTTTATTTACAGCCTTTCTCGGACTTCTCACGACCCTGTCTTTTCCTCTCATGCTTCCCCGGTTTCTGGGACACCGTGTCTAAAATCCCAGTGGCGCCCTTACTAAAGAGGAAAGGGGTAGCTAACTGAACCAGGGCTAACCCCTGGTTACAATATATATATATATATATATATATATATATATATATATATATATATATATATATATATATATATATATATATATATATATATATATATAAAAAGCCATATATAATAGCTAAATTTGTCATTAAAGACAAATCTTTGGGAACTGGGGAAAATAAAGGATAAAGGGGGAAGGGGAGGACCTTTACTCAGTAGGAATTTTCGGTAACTGGAAAAGTAATTTGGACAGCCCAGACCGGGAATCGAACCCGGATCATTTGGTTACGCGCCAAAGGCTCTATAATTTGTTATACATTTATTATATAAATAAAACACATAAAACATATTAAAATGACCAACAAGTTTTATTTAATAACTTAATACCAACTTAACCATCTACGATACGACCAGTGTTAATTGTTGACAAAAATAACTTAGAGTTTACAGGTTAAAAATCACAAATCAAAATTTGTAAAAAAAAAATTTTTTGTAGGTGATACGTAGTTCACCGGGTCAGCTAGTATATATATATATATATATATATATATATATATATATATATATATATATATATATATATATATATATATATATATATACATAGCTCTTCGAGCTCAAAAATACAATCTGTGTGTTATCTTGAGCTCTTCGAGCTCGAAAAGGTACCTTTTCTGTGCTTTTGCGCTCTTTGAGCTTAAAAATCTTATAGAAGTTTCATAGAACACTATTTTTTGGATTTTTAAACCGCAATAACTTTTGAATGAGTGAACCGATTCTTACGTGGTTCGCGGGATACTACGCAGTTTTTTAAGCCTCATGAAGGATTTCTAAGTTTTAATTGGTCAAACCAGAAATTTCAGAGTAACATCGAAAAACAACTTTTTTCGGTTTTCTTTCGTTCACGATGTCTCTCGAACGAATCAACCGATTTTGATCGAATTGTCGGCGATCGCAAAATTTTTCAAGGTTGAGAACTGAATAGTTTTTGAAATCGATCAGCTGAGCCGTTTAAAAGTTATTCCAAAAAAATCACGTCTGAAAAAAATTTTTTTTCTATTTTTTTTTAGATTTCTCCAATTTTCTCAAAATTTATAGGTCCGAATTGGTTTAAATTTTCAGGAAATCTAAGTTTGGCGAAGCCCTTTCGAATGGCACTAACCGCGATAGAATCGGTTCAACTGTTCAAAAGTTATACGAGGTTTACACACACACACACACACACACACACACACACACACACACACACGCGCGCGCGCGCGTATACAGACATAGTGACACCCTCGCGGGAATAGTCAGGGAAGCTTCCTAGGACCTCAAGAAGTCGAGATCTGATGAAAACTCGATTTTCGAAAAACGGGGTAAAATCAATAACTTCCCGATTTTTAAAAATTTTTAATTTTTTTAGCAGGAAGTTAAAAATTGCACAATACTGGAGTTAGCTGACAGCTGTCAATTTTTTAAATTTTTATGACACATCAATTACAACACTTAAAGTGCTTCTAAAAATTTTCAATAATAATTTTCTTCAATTTAACCCGTGGAATGTTTTCATTAAATTTTTTTTTCATAACAATTTAATTGTTGAAAAATTATAAAAAAATTTCTAATGTGTGCTAACTTCAGTGTTATAAAATTGCACGTATGGTTTTTAAAATGTCCTGCATGTGAAAATTTTTCTCTTAATTTTTAAAAACAGTTTTTCAATAGAATAAATTTAAAAAATTTCCAGATGTCAGCTAATTTAATTTCGATCTATGATATTAATGATATTGTTTTTTTATTAGTCACCAATGATACTAAGAAAGCCTTTTAAGGAATTATCAAAGCGCCAAAAAATAGGCGTCTGAAACAAGTAGCTAACGATGTACCACTTCAACAAATTTCCTCATTTTCGGTTCCACCAAGACAAAATACAACATCTGTTATTATTAGTGATAATACTAAAAATCGTTCTGATCACGAAGTTATTATAAATAAGGACATATCTGGAGATACTGTTATCCCTGACGAAGTTGATTACGTCACTACCGTAGCTAATCATGGGACTGATGCTATATCAATTGGAAGTGAAAAGCTTGGTGATGATGATGATAATATTAATCACCAAAATATTCATGGTGCTGACTTAATATACGTGGATAATCATAAAGACATTCTGCTAGCAGAGGGTATTAATATTTTACAAAATAAACCACCTAAACTGAATGATTCAAGTATTAGTTTACAACGCAAGTTAGCACAGTGGCAGTGCCAGTGTATCATCAGTCAAGCTGTATATGGAGGTTTGTTGAAAATACTTCGTGACGTCGATTCAATAGAAGAAATGAAAAATCTCCCGAATGATCCCCGCACTCTATTGAAAACTAAAAAAAAAATATTATTCGATCTGTATCACCTGGCAAATACTTTCATTATGGTTTACAACAAGAAATAATTGTATAATTGAGCAATATTAATATAAGTAATCTAAGTACAAAAATTCAAATTAAAATTCATGTTGATGGATTACCTATATCAAAAAGCTCTAAAAGCCAACAGTATCCGATATATTCACTAAGTGAAATTTTTCCCAGAGTTGCTACACCTTTTGTTATTGGTATTTACCACGGTCTTGAGAAGCTTGATAAATGTGACGAATATTTAGAAGATTTTATCAATGAATATAAAATTCTGCATACAAAAAGTATTCAACACAACACTAAGACATTTTACGTTATAATTAGAGCTGTGATCTGTGATTCACCAGCTAGGGCATTCGTAAAACAAACAAAAGGCCATAATAGCTATTATGGTTGCAGTAAGTGCATTCAAGAAGGTATTTATAATGAACATCGGATGAGATTTCTACAAATGGATGCTACGTTACGGACTGATGATAATTTTCGGAAGAGGCTTAATGAAGAGAATCATATTAGAACATCTAAGTTCGAAGAAACGGAAATTAATATGGTTTCTCAATTTCCAGTGGAATATATGCATCTTGTATGTTTAGGAGTCAAGAATAAAATAATAACCTTATGGATCAAAGGATGGCGTGTGAATAAAAAAACATTGCTCAAGTTTAGTCTCAAGATGATAAAAAATATGTCAGCTTTATTAAATTCAATCAGAAATTGGGTGCTTTCTAAATTTTTCCGAAAGACAAGAGATCTGGGTGAAGTTGATCGGTGGAAAGGAACAGAGCACAGATTATTAAGGGGAATAACTTCGAAACAGCTTGACTGATCGATTCCAAAAACTAATCAACTTTTAAAATAGAAAAATCACGTCGATTGCCGTCGGTCCGGTCAAAATCGGTTCATTCATTCGTGAGTTATCGTTGACGAAAGAAAACCGAAAAAAGTGTTTTTCCAGAATTACTCCGAAATTCTTGGTTCGATCAAACTATACTTACAGATTCTTTATAGAGCTTAATAAATTGCGCCGAATGCTGCTAACCGCGTAAAAATCAATTCATTTATTCAAAAGTTTCTCCAGTTTGAAAATTTGAAAAATTGTGTTATATCGAAGTTTTATCAGGCTTTTGAGCTCGAAGAGCTCAAAAGCATAGAAAAGTTGTCCATCTAAGCTCAGGGAGCTTAAAATAACACATAAATTATATTTGTAAGCTCGGAGAGCTCAAAAACATCATTAGTGCAGTTTTAAGCACTTGATATAAAATTAGCGGGAAGTTGCACGGATGGCCTTCAGGGTCTACCATTTTTCTTATTTTTTTATCCGCATCACAAAATTGTAATAAATTTTTTTATCTTCAAAATAATAATATTTTTTACGTAAGTAATATTTTTAAAATGAAAGGAAAAATTTTTTTAGAAGGCAAGACGTTAACTCATTCAAAAAATTTAAAAAATTACCCTATTGATTCAAGACTACTTTTTATAGTCACTGGAAATACGTGGTCTAGTTTTAAATATATTGAAGCAAACGATGTTATGAACAAAGCTGTTTGTATACCTGACAAGGATAAATCATTTACTTTTTTTTCATTGATTCATTCATTAGATTAATTATAAAAATCGTTAAATTTAAAAAATATATTCCCGTTTGATCATTGTATATTTATGTATATACACTATACAAAATTATTCATAATTGTTATTATGGAAAAAACAAATAATTTTATTATAATAAACTCCCTCATTTCTTATAATTTAAATTTTACGCGCTTTTTGCAGCTTGACATCTTGTGTTGGAGTGCATTAAGTATTCAATATTGAAGACTTGTGTCCTTTATACACTTGGAAGTTTGGTGGAATTACTCGCCGTCATTTTTAA
This sequence comes from Cotesia typhae, assembly GCF_013202065.1. Classification (NCBI taxonomy): domain Eukaryota; kingdom Metazoa; phylum Arthropoda; class Insecta; order Hymenoptera; family Braconidae; genus Cotesia; species Cotesia typhae. The sequence goes on along the minus strand of NW_027423724.1, from coordinate 1,388,809 downwards.
ATGCATTCAATTTAATGTGATTTTAAATTTGTAAAAACAAAAATAAGTCATGGTAATATTATATTAATAGTATATTTATTTAAAACTAATTATACTTGTATGGATTTTAATATTTAGTAGATAGATTAATGAAAAAATAATGCTAACTGTAATCCATAACCTCACTTCTGTCTTTACTAATTTCAAAATTTCTATTATTTAGGCTTTGTTGTCCCATTTTTCGACAGTTGGTGTGCGACAGTACCAGAATCATTGGTAAATAAAGATAAAAAGAGTGTTTTATGGCCACATAAAAAAAATTAATGCAACTTTAGCTTGCAAAAAAAAAATTTGTGCCGAAACGAGATTGAGAACATTTCACGTACACTAAATTATTAGGACCGTACGGTAAGTTATTGTGTTCTGTGAAGGTAAAATTAAACTTATGTGAGTTATTTTTAATTGATTTAACTTGTGTTTTAATTAAAAATAGATACTTATGAAACAGCTAGAGCAGATGAGATGACTGCTATTAATATGTCTACATTTGATAAAAAATCAGTACAAGATGTTATCGATGAAAAACGATCAAACTGTCAACGGAAAAATCCATCACGTTTTCGAAAAAGTGCCAGCAGTAGCAGTAACAATGATAATGATAGTGAAGACAATGAAGGTAGAAAATAAATTTATTCTATTGTTAATTGCTTAAAATTAAAAAGTGCATTACATTTTGAGTATCACTTAATTTTATTCTCTTGTCATAGGTTTCGGTGCAGATGACTTAAAGAAAACAATTTTACCAACTTTCAATTATCATGGTAATGGTAGTGATAAGAAGAGTCCCGAGCCGTTCATCGAACTCAAGAGCTTGATTACGGAACGTTTTTCGATGATCCGCCTCATCCAACCTTTAAAAAACTAACAGTTACAGGTAAGCCGGTTATTTGGAGTATTGAACGTATCCGTGAGTATTGAATGAAAAATATTTTCAATGCAAAAATAATTTTATTTTATAATCCATTATTTTATCAATTTTTTTTTTTTTTTTCAAAGATATACCGGGAATTGATGCAAAAAAAGAAAAAAATGTTAACTAGTATTGTTAAATCGTGAAAAATGTTATTCAGTCAAGCTGCTTGAGTAAAGATGAAACTTTAAATAATCCAGAAAGTACATCAACAGCTAGTATTAAGTACTACAGCAGGGTCAATGGAAGGTACACAAAACTCAAATCCAATTGACAGAAACGATGCTGAAGCTGATTCTTTGAGCATGAAAAACATTGCAAATACAAAAGCTCTCAACCGATCTACGGTTTCAAATCAGAATGAAGCAGTTGATGGTTTGACTGAGAAACAGTCGTCAACATGTCACAACTGCTGTCGTAAGTATTGACCGATTTCATTATTCATTTATCAAATTTTCTGAATTTATTTTTCTTTAATCGAAATTGATTGTGGAAAAAAGTTTATAATTGGTTTATACAAAAAAATGTTTTTTTTTTTGAACAGCTGCATATCGTTCAATCTTGAATTCTATGTCCCAAAAGCTCGACGTATTATTAAATCTACACGCTGAAAATCCTCAACCTCAAACGACTAAACAATCCCATCTTCTAAAAGACTTTCCAATATCTATACATGAAGAGTTGACAACATTTAACAAACAATTAACAGACAACAAAGTTGCGCGTGATCAATATGTAATTCCTTTTTTTATTCTGGTTAATTACATGAAATTTTACGGTTGATTCGTTTTTGAGTTTATGTTTATTTTTTACAAAATCTGTGTGTGAAAATTATTTACTTTAATGTATTTACTTGAAATATTAAATTATTATATATTGTTCGCAAATTAACGTCAAATCATTCACCATAAAATTGAATGTTAATAATTGATAAACAAAAGCTACTTTTTAGAAAATACATGAATAATTTGGAATCAACTTTTTTGACATTATCATATTTCATTCGTCTGAATGTGTTTATATTGTAAAGAAATATAATATAAATATTGCTGATAATGGCGCTTTTGATTATTACGGTTTAACTTAAATAATTTTTTAATTTTATTCATTCGATACAAAATTTTTCAGAAGCAGATGGTTCAACAGCGGCAAAATCCTGATGGAAAAAAACATATTCGGACTGTTCTAGGACATATTTTAACGGATGACTTGTGTTGCAAATTATCCTGGAGTGGTCAAAATAACCATAAAGGTAGAAGATATGCCATTAGTGAAGTATTTAAGAGTTAAGCACTCAATTATAAGCTGAAATAATTTAGAATTTATTTTTGTGAGAAGATATATTTAAGTATTTGTTTGAAAACTATGTAGTGTTTTTCACTAAGATGTATTTGTTTTCTTTAAAAAACTTAAAAAAAAAAATTCTATATTAATCTATCTATATACGATTATTTATTATTTCGAGAAACGGTGGCTGCTTCCAACTCCCGTTATTTCCTTGATGATTGCAAGCAAGCAATTATGTCTTGGCTGCAACATGCGAGTGATCGAGTCAAAAAATCTACTGACAAATACAGAACTCACTAATTTTTTTTTCTTAATTTGAAAGTGTCATTTAATTATTTTACTTTATATACTTTTGATAGCATTTAAGATATATTATAAAATAAAATAACTTACGTTCATCGTTATATAATTATTAAAATAAATATAACTTACGTTTATTGCTATATAATTATTAAAATAAAGAAATAAATTTTAGTTTCATTTAAAACAAATTCGTTTAATTTCTTCAAATTTGTCCAGTACCTGTATCGTTTTTTGATACTTTATTTAAAAGAGAATTTTCTGTAGTTATTGTTTGACATATCTAATACGTATATGATTCCATATTATTGTAAATTTACCGATAGCTTCCCTCGCAACCTTACAGCCATTCTGGAAACACTCTGGAAACAGAGTGGAAATGGCTTCATTCCGTTTCCAGAGTGTTTCCAGAGAGTTTCCAGAGCGTGTTTGTTACATTTGTCCATCGTGTTTCCAGACTGAAACCATAGTCGGCTCAGTCGGTAACCAAAATGGATATGTAGTGAAACCATAATGAATACATTTTGAAATCATAGTGTTTCCAGAGTAAATACATAATGATAATCGAGTGTTTTCAGAGTGAATACGTACTGTAACCGATATGTTACCATAACGTGCCCAGAGTGGATACATTTTATCATCTTAAAGTTCCCACAATGGTTACATACAAAACTCATTACGTAACTAGAGTGGATACATGTTGTCATCAAAATGTTCCCACAATAAGTACAGATAAGAACCATAATGTACCCAGAGTCAATATATATAGTGATGTCTCAATCAATGTAAAGAGTGGAAGTACTTATGTTAGGTATTTAATTTAGAAACTGAAAACAGGTTACACGCCCGATAAATATTATATCCCCATAATTAATTAGAAGTAATTACATTTCGTTTCCGGTACCCGGGTAAAAAAAATTATATATAATTGTATAGAACCATCTATAATCTATATATGACTTCATATGATTTATATATAACTATATGTCATTACATACAATCGTGGTCATTAATTTAAGTATGTTTTTAAGTTTACTAAAAAATAGCCATTTTTAAACTCGAACGTTTATAAACTATAAATTTGAAAATTAGTTGATAATGTCATTTACAAAATTAGTCGCAAATAAAAAATGATATTGATGAAATTAGCGAAATGGAAATTTCACCAAATCAAAATTCAGTCATTTATAAAGTAGTGAAAAACAAAAATCTTCGGCTACGTGAATTTAGCAAATTCTTACTGCACAAACTTTTAAAATTAGCCGATTGTAAGGTTTAGGAATTGTGAAATTAGCTGTTTTTAAACTTCTTATAACGTTTGAATGAGTCAGTCGAATCTGCTCTAATTTTCAGAGAAACTAAATTTATGAAAGTCCTTTCAGATGCCTCAAAGCGTTTTTTGATCCGTCGATCCGTTAAAGAATAACGAGAGATTTAGAAACGGCTAATTTTACATTTCACAAAGTTTATAATCGGCTACTTTTACAAGTTTCTGTAGTAATAATCGTATAAATTTACGTAACTACAGATTTTTTTTTGTTATTTTTTAAATGACTAAATTTATAATTGGTGAAATTTAAATTTCGCTAATTTCACTAATATCATTTTTTATTTGCGAGAAATTTTACAAATGACATTATCAACTGATTACCAAATTTAGAGTTAATAAACATTCTATTTTATAAACGGCTATTTTCCAGTTATATTCAAAACATAGTTAAATTAATTACCACGATTGTATGTTTGTTTTTAAGGTTATATATAATTATATATGACTATATATAATTATATATGACTATATATAATTATATATAATTTATATAAAACTATATGTCTTTACATATGTTTGTTTTTAAGGTTATATATAATTGAATATAATTTTTATATAACTATACACGTCATTACATACGTTCGTTTTTAGGATTATATATCATTTATGTATAACTATCTATAATTACTTATAATTCATATATAACTATATGTCATTACATGTGTTCGTTTTTAATATTTGATCGAGCATAAATATTCAAGTTCTCATCAACAAAACCTTCGGTTATAATCGAAAACCGATCATTTTCGTGGGCTTCATAATTAATTGGATTTCCCAACCCAATGATATGAATCCTAATTTCTTTTGCTACGTTTGTACAAATTATATTAGGAAAACGGTTGACCCTGAAGGCCATCCCTGCAACTTCCCGCTATTTTCAAAATTAAGCGCTCGAAATTGCACTTATTATGTTTTTGAGCTCTTCAAGCTCAAAAATCTAATTTTCGTGTAGTTTTCAGCTCTCCGAGCTCGAAAGTTTGATAGGAGTTTAATAAATTGCTATTTTTTTTATTTTCAAACCGCAATAACTTTTGAATGGATAAACCGATTTTCACGCGGTTAGCGGCATTCGACGCAGTTTTTCAAATTCTATGATATACTTTCAAACACAAATTGATGAGACCAAAAATTTCATTGTAATCCGAAAAAAACGCTTTTTGTCGATTTTTTTCGTCAACGATCACTCACGAACGAATCAACCGATTTCGGCCGGCTTGGTGGCAATCAACGTGGTTTTTCGAGGTTGAGCAGATTAGTTTTAGGAATTAATCGGTCAAGCCGTTAAAAAGTTATGATGTCTACACACACACACACACACACACACACACACACGGAGTGACATCCTCACGGAAAGCCTCGAACTGGCTTCCTAGGACCTTACAACGTCGAGATCTGTGGAAAACTCGATTTTTGTAAAACGGGGTAAAATCAACAACTTCCCGATTTTTGAAAATTTTTAATTGATTGCTCCTTTTGCACGACAAAAGTTGAGATTGCGCGCCGAATAAGGAAAAAATTTTGTATTTTTCTATATCAGGCGTTCAACAAACTATTGCAAACTTCACAAAGCATTTAGAAGATGATACGTCACATGGTAGCCTGTCTAGTAGATTCGATACAATGGAAGTTTACATCGATTCTGAAAAGTAGCTCTCAATGACGAAATATCTGATACTGGCAGTGAATCCGATTTCAGAGAACCTGATGAAAAAATTCCTTTGAGCAGTAAAGAAGAGTACAGGTTGATCAGTAAAGAGTACAAGCCTGTAAAATATAACCAAAACTTAAAAAATGATTTATTCAGATGAACTCCACTCTTAAAAGAAGCGGCTGAAATATTGGCTTCGATTATGAAAAGAAGAAATCTTCTGACAAAAGCTACAAAAGTTTCATGTCATTGAAATCAAGAGGAGCTTTCTGTAAATATTTCGATAAAAAACCTCCACTTTTAGCTCACTGATCTGTACTTAAAGAAAAGTACACAAATCTAGAAACTGTCTTTATAAAAATCAAGTATGAAGGAAATAAATATCAAGTGTGTCGTGATTTAAGGATTATGTCCATGATCCTGGGACAACAATCTGGATTCACGAAGTATTCATGCTATTTGTATATGTTTGACAATAGAAATTAAGAGAATGCATCTTTGACTCACTGAAAATCCGGACGTAATTCAAAAATGAAACATTTGTTTCCGTTATAAATGAACAAGAAAAGGCATCATGGCTAAGTTGCAAAAAAGTATGAACCAAGTTTTTAGAAAACATCCCGGATGCTGAATACATAAATATTGTGTCCAATATTATCGCCAGATTTCAGCGTTTATGTTGCCCAATGAATTTTAAACTTTACTTTCTTCATTTGCATCTTAAGTACTTTTCGTAGAACAATGGAGCATTTAGTGTAAAGCAAGAAGAGAGATTTTATCAAGATCTCAAAGATTTTGAACGGCGATTTCAGGGGTCGTAGGGAGTAAACATGTTCGCAGATTACTGCTGGATGCTACAAAGAGAAACTGAACAGGGGGAAAAAAAGCGCAGCAGAAATCTGTTACACAGATCATTTGAGAAAAAAAGGGCCCGGAAACGACTGAAATTATAAGATTATAATTATCATGCAGAAAAAATTATGAGATCGGAAATTTTATCAAATTTATTTACTTTTTTCCGTTTTTTACAGTTCGACTTCAAATTCGTGTTCAACGGTCAAAAATACGTCGGGAATTCTTTGTCACACACCCGGCACAGACCAATTTTTTTCGTGGACCTGTATAATTTTAACCGACTTCCTTTGCATTTATATTTGCATGAAAATATAAGACAAACATTTACAAGATATAGATTTTTGAATAATGATTTTCAAATACTTTTTCGGAAAAAGTAATAGTTACAACAGAATCACTAAATGTTCGTTTTTTTGTTGCTTATTATTGTGCATGTTGAGCATAGGCGTTATCATTTAAGCTATATCACAAAAACGCTTAAGCTTTATGTCATTTAGAGAATTACCCATTTTTTCTTAGTTTTTCCGATAGTTCAGTTAGATGTACCGCATCGAAATGTAAAAAATCCTGGTAGAAATTGAACGGTAATTTGTAGACTGAACGAGGCTTTCGTCCTAGATATCGATCTTTTTCAACATTGAGTTCAATTTTATTTATGTCAATTTGTAGATTATTCGTACTTATTCGATGAGCCAAGGATCGGTTGAATAAGTGCACCTAAGAAATGATTTATCAATAAATGCATGAAATTTGTGACTTAGCATGCAGAATTTTGTTGTATTAAGATTTTCTATTATAACTAGCAGACCCGGCAGACATTGTCTTGTACACGCGTCTTAATTTGAACATTTTAAACTTTTTTGTATAAGCTGTAACGGTTTTGACCGTTTTTATGAGAATTTTTATTGAAACGGCATGACAATGTAATATTTTATTAGCACGTTATTTATTTTACTACAATTACACAAAATTTTCCTGATTCTGATCGTAGTGCCTACTATCGTAACACAGAGAAATTAAAATAAAACATTTTTCAACATTCAACGTTGCAATAGCAGCGCTGTCTGCCGGATCCAATTTAAAACATTACAAGATCAACTACAATTTAATATTAAAAAACACTGGAACACAATAAAAAACAATTGTCTATATACCGGGCGCCGTCTATCTACGGGCATGTTTATCGACTCGCTGAATACAAATTCCAAGTCAGCTTAGGCCGTTCAGCCATCAATTTCGAGTAAATTGCAAAAAACCCTAAAAAATAGCAAAAATTCGATGATTTGGCAAGGAAAAAAAGTTTGAGATCCAAGACTAGCATAATTTTCATGTATTTCAATCTGTCCAATACTAACTTTGATCGTGCTTTGATCATAAACTTTTTTAATTCTGAAAAAGTTATAAAATATCCTTAATAATTGCAAGAATCGTGACACCCACAGACATTCATGAAATTGTAAAAAATCGATAAAATAACAGCAAATTGCTGCTGAAAAAATGGAAAAAAATCTTTTAAACACAATTAAACAAATTTCTTGTATTTTCCATTAACAAAATACAATATTAAAATCAGAAAATGCAAACAAATTGTACAATCTCTAAAAATGATGTATAAACAGAATTAAAAGAATGATTTTTCTAATTTTTAAATTGTTTTCCGGTAGAATCGAACTCTTTTATTTTCAAATGATCTACAGAGTGGATTTCTCTTTCGTTTGTTATTCTTTTTTGGTATATCATTTTTGGGTGTCCAGCAATAGTCTGCCATCATGTTGATTAGGGTGATTCAAAAAAAAAAGAATATTTTTTTTTTCGTTTGGTACTCTGAAAAATAGGTTCCTAGACACCTCTAAGAAAGCCTCTCCAAGCATGAGTTCTTAATTGTAACGGGAAGGTCCTCCTTCTTACAGTTTTCTATTTTTTCTTATTATCAGATAGAAAAATTTATATCTCGCTTCCAACTACTTGAAAAAATATCTTGTTCCTTAGATTTTGTAGGAAATTGAATGCTCTACAAAAAAGGTCTCTTACGATTTTTTCGTAAACCCAACCGTTTAAAAGATATTAACGGTTAAAGTTTGATTATTTTTGGGAACATTTTTTATTTCTTATGAATTTTATAACTCAATGAAAAAAAATCATTATGAATGATGAAACTTATAGTTTTGTAGGAAATTTACTGCTCTATAAAAATGGTCTCTTATGATTTTTCGATCAAGTTGAGCGTTTACGAGATATTCATCGTCAAACATCAATGCATATCAATTTTTCTAGTTTTTGATCAATAATTCGAAAAATTTCAATTTATTCTGTGAGTTTCAAGGAAATTTAGACAAATTTGAGTTTTTATTATAAAAGCAACTCCTATAGATGTTTTCTGTTCAAAAATTCATTTGAAAGTTTTTATTCTAATAATATTTTTTTTAAATTTTATCTTTAATAATTTAAAATCTTAATCGCGTTGTCATTTATTATTATGAAATTTGTTCAGTGCGTATTTTTAAATTGTTTTTCACAAAATATACATAAAATTTTCGTTCGAGGGGATTTTTGTTTTGAATTCCATTTCTTCTTCTGTTTGTCTTCTGAAACTAACGCCATCTATGTTTTTACTCTCAACTATCTTCAGTATCTACCCATTTAATATCGTATTTTCAGTGTTCCTAAAACTGATCATCTTGAATACGTAATAAAATAATTCATTTTAAATAAGTCTTATAATCATCACATAAATTTATTTATCATCAATTAACCTACAATGAATAAAGAAATACGTTTTATCGGAATACCTCTACAAAGAATTTCGGAACGTAAGTTACCAAAAGTGAAAGAGGTTATGCGTGTGTTTTTCTACCAACTTAAAATTTTAAAGTATTCAATCAAACAAAGTGCTAAAAATTCAGTTGACCAAGTTATTGAACTGTGGAGAAAAATCAGATTCCAACTAGTGGAGCTCCTAATGCAGTCAAAAAATTTCTTCGCTATCACAGTCAATGGTTAAAATTACAAAAAAATTTCGATAAAAAGAATTCAGCGCAAAACCAAAAGGAAATGAAATTTCAGACTGATCTTGAACAATTATTCGACATTGTGAGCGAAAAATCCTTAAAAGTGCTTGATGATAATATTAGAAAGTTGTATTTGGATCAAAAATTCGGTACCCATAAAGAGATTCTTTCTAATAATGTACCTGTATCAAACTTAACCACAACTATGATGGGAATAGATGAGAGTAGTAAGTATCTGAGATATTTAATTATTATAAAGTCAGGTAGTAGTGTAACTTTTCATAGATGACTAGATGACATTTGACTAGACAATTTTTGGAGTCCTTTCTTAATTATTTGTCATCAAAATGAATAAATTCTATACATTTTCTTCGTTTAATTTATAAAACAGATCTTATTCCAGACTTAGATCAACCGTCTACCAGTCATGCGATTGTTCCAAGTGAAAAATCAGAGTCGTTCTCTACGTATACATTAAGTGGAGTTACAAATTTTGGATCTGATTCAGAGTATGAACCTCCAATTCCGACAAAACGAGCAAAACTTGATGTCTTAACTCCTGAAGTCATTTTTGGACTCGACCGAGCTAATGTCAGCAGTAGAAATGCGATGTTTATTATTGCTCCGGTTTTACTAGCAGTAGGTATTAAAATTGAAGATACAACGCTCAGTTATAGTTCAATTCAACGAGCTCGTATGCTTCAAAGAGAAGACATTGCTAAAGGACTTAATGACACGACAACTTTAAGACACACGATAAATACGTTGTGCATTGGGACGGAAAAATGCTGAATGACCTTGTTGGATCAAAATCTGTGGAACGGCTACCAGTTATTTTAACTGCATTTGGTACCGAACAATTACTTGGGGTTCCAAAATGAATTCTGGGACGGCAGACAATCAAACATCAGCCATTTTATCGACATTGAGTGAATGGGGTATTACTAATTATGTTAAGGCGATGTGTTTTGACACGACGGCAGTTAATACAGGTAACTTATCAATGATAATTTAATCTAAAAATATTTAATTATTAACGTTCTAGTTTAATTTTTATTGCTTACTGAATTTCACTTTTGAAATTATTGAGAATTATTTACTCATTTGGATTTTAAATATAATCTACAATTTGTTGAAAATATTAAATTTAACGATAGTTATCTATTTTCTTTATACATGAATTCATAACGGTACATGTAAGGCAATTGAAAAGACTTTGGGAAGAGAGTTAATCTGGTTACCATGTCGTCACCACATTTTTGAGATCATATTGAGAAGTGCATTTGAAGTATATTGGCCTGTGTCATCTGGGCCAAACGTACCAATGTTCGGAAGATTTAAAAAATCATGGGATGAAATAAATAAAACTAATTATAAATCTGGAATTGAAGATACTGTTGTTGCTGATATCATTTTGGATAAAAAAATGAAATATCTAATTTAATTGCACAATCCTTACAGGTATGATTTAACTGCGATTTTAAGAAAAAAATTTTCTTGTTTCTGACAAATTTTTAATTGTTTTTGATAGTTACTACAACCCCGAGATGACTATAAAGAATTGTTGGAATTGTCGTTGATTTTCCTTGGAGAAATGCCTCAAGAAGAAATTTTTTCAAACGTCCTGGTGCAATTCATCATGCTAGGTGGATGGCGAAGGCAATTTACAGTTTAAAAATGTTTCTATTCAGAAATGAATTTAAACTTTCTAATAAAGAATTGGACGGTCTTCGGCAAATTTGTATATTTATAGTTACACTGTATTTAAAAGCTTGGTTTTCATCAACTTCTGCAACAACTGCTGCTAATCATGACTTGCAGTTTTTGAAAAATTTATTCGAGTACAAAAATATCAATTCATTGATTTCTTCAGCAACTTGTGAAAAAATGATTTTGCATTTATGGTATTTAAGTGATGAACTTGCCATTTTATCATTATTTGACGATACCGTTTCATTGGAAGTAAAAAAATATTGTTGGAGCTGTTAATACTCGTAACGGTACAGATTCTAAAGCTAAAAATTTATAATTGATAAAAACGATTTGAATTCATTAACGCAAAAAGTCTGAGTGACTTTGTTTCTAAAAAGTCTTTAAATCTCTTTAAAATCTTTGATTTACCATATGACTTCCTTGATAAAGATATTGAATCGTGGCCTACTAATGACAGTTACATTGAAAATAAAGAATACTTTAACCAATTGAAAGTTGTTAATGATTCAGCAGAACGAGCTGTTGCATTAGTTAGTGAGTATAATCAATGCTTGACAAAAATGAAGAGCAATTCCAATACTTATTGCAAATTATCAAAGAACATCGAAAAAACTACCCAAACTGCAATAGAGGAAATTATTTACAGTAAAAGTGTACCGTTATGTTGAAAATATTGAAAATTATATGGCAGTTGATAATTAAATAAATAAATTCTTCGATAAAAAAGTGAAACACATGTGAAACACACTAAATTGAATTATATATTTAAAAAAATGCACTAATTTTTTGTTTTAATGTAATCAAACATGTCCAAGACTAAAAAAACTAATTAAAAAAATAGTTCATAACATATTTCTATTCATAGAAACTCAAATTTGTCTAAATTTCCTTGAAACTCACAGAATAAATTGAAATTTTTCGAATTATTGATCAAAAACTAGAAAAATTGATATGCATTGATGTTTGACGATGAATATCTCGTAAACGCTCAACTTGATCGAAAAATCATAAGAGATCATTTTTATAGAGCAGTAAATTTCCTACAAAACTATGAGTTTCATCATTCATAATGATTTTTTTTCATTGAGTTATAAAATTCATAAGAAATAAAAAATTTTCCCAAAAATAATCAAACTTTAACCGTTAATATCTTTTAAACGGTTGGGTTTACGAAAAAAATCGTAAGAGACCTTTTTTGTAGAGCATTCAATTTCCTACAAAATCTAAGGAACAAGATATTTTTTCAAGTAGTTGGAAGCGAGATATAAATTTTTCTATCTGATAATAAGAAAAAATAGAAAACTGTAAGAAGGAGGACCTTCCCGTTACAATTAAGAACTCATGCTTGGAGAGACTTTCTTAGAGGTGTCTAGGAACCTATTTTTCAGAGTACCAAACGAAAAAAAAAATATTCTTTTTTTTTGAATCACCCTAATGTTGATATTCTAATTTCCTTGATACCTAGTCTCTATTTCACTTATATCTTGATGAAAACGTTCTCCCTGTTCTTCACTGTGATCCCCAAGATTCTCAGGAAAGTGATCGATGTGAGAATCTAGAAAGTATAATTTTAGATTCATTAAACATCCTAAATTTTTGGAATTTGTCACTAATTCTTCGACGATTGTCCTGTTATTTTCACTTTTATCATAAATTTACTAAAAAATTTTGACACACACTTCTGAAACTTACCCAAACTGCTCTTTCCGTATCATTCATTTTACCTATAAAATTAGCATCCTGAAATGAAGTTCTAGTTTGGGGTCCATTCAAAATTTCCTCTTTTAATTTGGCATCACTCATTGCTGAAAACCTCTCTCTCAAGTACTGAACATAATCACCATTCTTGTCCAGAGCTTTGACATATTGTTTTATGAGACCTAGTTTGATGTGAAGTGGCAGTAGCAGATAGTTTGAAGGCTGAATTAATGGTGTTCGTATTACATTATTAGTACCGACATCGAATTGCACTTTCGTAGGCTATTCTGTTTTCACATAATGATGTTTTTTGACTGCTATTCCACAAACATATATAACAAGGATATTTTTTGAATCGTGATTGTTGGCCTAAAAAAAGTATTGCGATTTGGAGATGCCTGCAAATTTTCCTTTGTTGTTCTGAATACTTTATTTTATCCAATACAATTCATAAATTTTTATAGGTCTCGTAAAATTTCGTCGAATGGGCTATTGGAATTGGCGCTAATATGTTTTCAGTGTGAAGCAAAACAGCTTTAAGACTTCTAGTTGACGTGTAACCGGGGGGTTTAGCCCAGGTCCAGTTAGCTACCCCTTTCCTCTTTAGAAACGGCGCCACTGGGATTTTAGACACAGTGTCCCAGAAACCGGGGAAGCATGAGAGGGAAAAGACAGGGTCGTGAGAAGTCCGAGAAAGGCTGTAAATAAAACTGAGAAAAAAATTATTTATAACAATTAAAGTGATTTATTCAATCAATTTACAAACTTAACAATTTTCTTATAACTAACTTAATTGTGAGAACCTCTCACCTACGTTGGCCCTTGCCAATTTATTCAACCCTCGTCACTCCGACGGAATACCTTAAAACCTAAATTTTCCCTCGTCAACCTGACGGAATACCATAAAATACCAATTAATTACCTCGTCAACCTGACGGAATACCGATTAAAACCCTATTCCCGACTGCGCCCCTGACTCGGGCGTCTACGCAGCGGTTTCCTAACTTAATTCGTTGTACCCCCGACTTGGGCGTCTATACAACGTTTCTAAATACTCACTAAATTCCATACAAAAAGCGTCCACCGGACGCTAACTTAATACACACTTTCTCTAATTACTCAATTTTCTTCGAATTACTAATTATCTAAATTCCTTGAATTTTACGCTTAACATTTCTTTAATACCAATTACCAAATTCACTAATTTAATTCATTACAAAATTTATCAATCAAAATTATTCAATTAAATTTATTAACTATTTTCAATAAACTAATTTACTAGATTTACTAAATTAATTAAATTCAGCCCAACGGCCTAGAATTAATTTTTACAAAATTTCAAATTTCAAATTCTACAAATTTAACAAGCCTCATTAAATATTCAACTTACATATATTCCAAAGTGACCTTGACTATCTAAATTACACAAATGCTTCTACTATTTCAACTTAATCAAATAATTTTAACTAAATAATTTCCCATAACTAAAAGGCTTGTAACAAACTAATTAATTGACGTTTATGAATAATTTACTTATAAAAGAATCTACTAAATTAAAAGTGACATCTGAGACAATAGCGATCATTAATTGACAAATTTTATTACAGTTAATTCGGCCTCTCAATTTTCAAATTCAAGCTTGGCCTGAAATAATTGTAATAATAATACCTGACTTAACTTTTACAACTCTCCAAACGTTGAGTGAAGTCCTGGTGGAAATGAGCGAAATCAGTGGCTGGTTGGTCTCTCTCTCTCTCGTCTCGAATAAGCTTTCCGGCTCCAAGTAATGGGTTCCCAATTCCGGATCGTAGATTGACTTCCTTCTTGATGGTCCTGAATCTTGATGACAGAATTTATTACACAGCACTACACTGACTCACTGTTTTGTCAAAAGTCTCACTGTCTCAAAGCGTCACTGGCTCAAAAGCCTGGCTCAAAAGGTGTTACTTGTTCCAAGGGCTGGCTCAAAAAGCGTTACTTGTTCCAGGGCCTGGCTCAAAAAGCCTCGATGTTTCTTTTGTCGGATCTTTTATAACCCTTGACTCCGAGTTCTCGAACCTTCCTATTGTCAACCCCGCTTCGTTTTTGGGGACAGCAGTGTGGACTTTCGATTTGCACGCCCGGTGACAAGTCTGAACTACTTGTCAAAAATCGAACGGTAAGGGAAAACCCTCATTTATTGTGGTGTCAATAGAGTGGTCGATAACGACCATGGGAAATTCAGTTTTCCCTGTCACAGATGAATCTATAAAGCGTTAATGAATCGAGTTGATAAATCTGTATATATATTAGGTTTTAATTCATCAACCTAGTCTTTAACATTGGAACAGTACACCACCGAGTTTTCATCGTTATTTGTGAAAAACTTCCGGAACTTCTCTTCTCTATTCCGATGGAAATAAGTCATTATGTTTTTAAATAACAAATGTTTTTTTTAGTGTTAATGCCAGTAATTCAGCTCCATCTTTACGCAAATTTAAATCTCATATCAAATCATTCAGTTCTTCTCGACTAAATGTTTCAGGATCTTTTGTTTTCCCATCTGGCATGAAATCTTCATCTTCGGGATTTTCATCTTCAGAAATTTCTTCTTCCTCTTTTTCCTTCATTGAAACTTTTTCTTTTTCTACTTCTATCTTTGCAAGAACTTCAGTGTTTCATTAACAATAACTATTTTCTGTGGCTTAATAGCTAATGAAACATTGGTGTACTGTATTTTACTTCTATTCGACATAGTAAAACCGGCAATGTCAGTTACAGTTATGCGAACTAGTTGATGAAGTCCAGATCATGGGGATTGTAAATTTCAAGTTTTTTCTGTTTTTGATTTTTTCCCATCGTGTCAACATAATATTACATCGACCACAAACAAAGTGTGGGGCCCAGGCAGAATCCTAATTTGTAATTTGAATGCAAACCATTCTTAATAATTTTATTTTAATCTATCTGAAAATGTTCTGCGGTTTTTTACAGGCTCGAAAGCCCTCACAAACGTAACAAAATAGATCAGAATTCTTATTGCATAGAAGGGAATTGCTTCTTGTAATAGTATACTCTCCAGTAGTCAAGTTTCTCACTATTGAAGAGCTGCAATCGCTGGATGACGACGCCTGTCGGCCTGCTTCCTAACTCTGATCAGACACCGATACCGGGTTTCTGAATCCCTGCATCGTAAAGTACTCATCACTTGTGCCTGCCATGACGGCACACACGCCGTTAACTCAGGGACTGCCAGATGGGTCCGTTGACCACCGTCACCATGAAGTGGTGGCCTGGTTGCAAGTCCAAGTGATCATGCAATCTGTACATCGAAAGGTTAAAATCTCAACACGATGGCAAATATTTACTAAATTAAGGAAAAATTGGAAGAAGAGGTACCCGCGTCATAGATTATTTGAGAATAAAACAGTACAATACCCTCAAAAAACCGTTAAACATCCAATTTGATTACTATTTTGGATCATAATCTTGTATTTTAGAAATAAAAAATATAAGAAATTTATTTTATTGTGTTTAAAAAATTTCTATCTATTTTTTCAGCAGCAATTTTCCGTTATTTTATCGGTTTTTCGCAGTTTTATGAATGTTTGAGGGGATTATGGGCCAAATTCATTGCAGAATCAGATCCATCAGATTAAATTACATAAAAATCTACGTCAATCCGGGTCCACAAATTTTTTTGTACCAATATAATCCCAATTTTTGCCATTTTTAAGGATATTTTACTACTTTTTTAGTAGTAAAAAAGTTGATAATCAAAGTACAATCAAAATTAGTATTTAACAGATTAAAATATATGAAAATTATGCTTGCCTTAGATTTAAAAATTATTTTTCTTGCCAAAACATCGAATTTCCGCTATTTTTTGAAGTTTTTTGCAATTTACTTGATATTGAAGGCTGGACGGCTCAAACTGACTTGAAATCTGTATTAACCGGGTCAAAAAATATGCCCGTCGATAGATGGCGCCCGGTGTACAGAAAATTTTTTTCTTTTGTGTGTCGGTGAACCTAATCAAATGAACACTTTCTAGTGAACTGAATTGTGAATCTGAACCATTCTCGAATTCAGCGAAAATACAAGAAAATTTACAAAAATCGGTTCAGTTTTCAAGGAATAGTGTGCTAGCATATACAAGGACAGAAGAATTATACATATTGGTATATACCTGTTGTGACATTTGAACAAGTTGATGGAAACGTATTGCTCGATATTGCAGAAGAATTTGATAAACACTTTTAAGTTTCCATTTCATGCAGTAAAATTGTATAAGAATGATTGTACTGTGTTCTGTTGTGCTTCGCTGGGTGTGAAGTTCCTTTCTCAAAGCATGTCCTCTATAAGCTAAAAAATCAAATAATCATTATGTTTGGTTATTTTTTAAGTTCAATTCAATCATAATTGTTAGAAACTATAAAAAGAAAGTCTGGAAGATGGTTGACTTTAAAATTGACTTGAAAGGCCTTCTCTTCATCTTCCACCTTACTTTCGAGCTTACGGTTGAAAGTGTATTTATTTGAGGCAAAGCTCGAAAATAATATGAAATTGAATTCTTGAGCTCAAAATATTTCTTAATTGTAATAAATTTTGAATAGGAAAACCTCTTCCAATTTGTTGAGAAGCATTCAATACAATTTGTTGAGTATGAACATTTTGCGAGGTCGTAAGAGACCATGAAAGAAAACTTGATTGTTTTTTTTTTAGCGACAAGTGTCAGTGCATTAATTTGCGTTTAGTTCTGCATAGTTTTATAAAAAATTTAGAACGCTTTTTCGAAATAAGATAGTTTAGACAACAACTCGATTAAGAAATGAGCACACTGTCCACGTTCTGCCAAATTTGCATTTTTAGACCAATAAAAAAATTTAACTCCCTTCCGAAAATTTTAACTCCCGCGAACCGGGTGTATAAAACCTCCAAACACCAAGGATCACTCGTTCAGTCTTTTATTAAAGAATACGAGGGAAAGTATCCTTGTAGAACCCGTGTGGGTCCTTGTACCGCGTTACGTACGAGGCAGTGTAAAGCACTAGGTCGCTTACACAAAACTCCAAATCCATTAGTATCTTTTGACTCTATAAATTATATCTTCTACGAACCCCGCCACGGTCCTCTTTGAGCTGTATCGAGGGTCCCGTTGTCCGTAGTGATGTCATCATCCAAAATTATCACATCTATTATTTATTTAACGGCGGATCTAAGTGCCTGCCGGAGTCATTACTCCGTTTACGAACTCATAATTAAAACACAGTAAAACATAGAAATAAGTGATAGTTCATAAGTGAAATAGTGTACATTGAGTGGGTCTAGCCCATAGTGCAAATAATTGAATAAATCATAAACTTGAATTTCTCGTTCACTTCATTGTAAATTAAGATCCTAAACCCCTTCAACTACACCGATCTCTACCACAAGAGAAGAAGAAGTCATCTCAGGATCTACCGATAGACCGATTCAAATCCAGATCAACTAGAAAATTCATAAAGGACCATTATGAGTTCAGTATTTGTTACCGACTTCCCTTTAAATTCGCCATTGGAACTCCTGATTACCGGGAGGCGTTCGAAATCCACAATAAAAATAAGACTCTTGTAGCTTTTCTACGAGAGAAAATCTATCTAAAACGTGTCCGAGTCCCCTCAAGGCCCACTCTACCAATTAATTATTCAATTATAATTAACCCGGACATAACACCAGCAATGGTTTTTAATCTGTGTATCAATATATTCTTCATCCTTAAATGTTTCTACTACAGTGACGGTGTTTTCTTAATTTTTTCGTTCTCTATCCTCGACATTCCAATACTTGTTAAAAATATTTAGGGAAATGCCATTATTGCCATGATCAGTATAGTGCAACTTTGGCGGCCCCGACCTAGTGGTGGTAGCTGGCGGCGCACGGTGGGGACGGTTCGCAGCGTCCTGGTAGGGACAAGCGGTTGTACATATTATTGCATGTGTATATATATATATATATATATATATATATATATATATATATATATATATATTAGCTGTTACCCGCCCGCTTCGCTGGGCAATTATAGAATTGTATTTTTCGATCTAAACTTAAAATTTGATTAGAGTATTGTTTTGACTTTCACAAATTCCAAATTTCATCGAATAAGCATATACCTTTTATCTATGAAATTATTCCAGCTAATATTCATTGTAACTTTCAATGTGCAATCACTATAATGTTTGCGTGGCCGTTTTTTCAAAAATGAATAATAATTGACATGAAGAAAAAAATTTGAAATGAGAATTTGGAGTCTATAGGAGCTATAGCTTGGAAATTAAAAATTTTTGATGTTAGCACCCACCTTCGCAAACCCCTGTGAGATGAGCTAACGTAAAATTTTCCCATAGACTTCTTCTACATCTCTCACAGAAGATTCCTACCAAATTTGGAGTCGATAGGAGCTATAGTTTAAAAACGGGAATTTTTTATTATTAACGCTCCTACAATCCTCTTTGGGGTAGAATATCGTAAAATTCGTTCATAAATTATTTTTTCATCATTTATTATAGAAAATTCCTACAAAATTTGGAGTCTGTAGGAGTTATAGCTTGGAAATTAAAAATTTTGAATGTTAATACCCACCCCCGCAACCCTCTGTGAGGTGAGATATCGTGAAATTTGTTTATAGATTATTTCTACATCTCTTACAAAAGATTCCTACCAAAATTGGAGTTGATAGGAGCTACAGTTTAAAAACTGGAGTTTTTCATTGTTAATGCCCCCGCAAACCCCTTTGGGGGTGAAATTTTTTGAAATCTGTTCTTAGCTGACCTCTACAGGGCAAAAGTATAATTCCTACCAAATTTCAATTTTCTAGGTCCGATGGTTCGGGAGATATCGTGATGAGTCAATCTATCTATAGCACAGCTCCTATATATATCACACACAATTTACCATTTTATTTTTAATCATTTAAATCAGTATAATCATTTAACAATATCAACATTAATATTTATGTTATATTTATCTGTTTTATGATATAATGGAGTTTATCCTTCATGATCATTTCAATACATATTAGCTATTTCAGTTATTAATGATTTAGCTATTCTTTCTTAAAAAAAGTATGATTATGAATTCCTACTGTCCCAACAATCAATCGATGAAAATCCATGTATTTGCCTAACATTCTGTAGAATAATACTGTTGAATAATAATTGTATAGAATATTAATATTTAGTAACTTTCTACTTTTATTCTAATCATTCCTCTGAATTTAGTTTACAACCGAATTTATTATTACAATTTATTCATTTTAACAGTTGTTTTAGCAACGGTAACCATTGCAACTGTGACCATGGCAATGGTAACCATGGCAACGGTAACCGTGGCAACGGTAACCATGGCAACGGTAAACATGGCAACGGTAGCCATGGCAACGGTATCCATGACAACGGTAACCACTGCAACGGTAACCATGGCAACGGTTGATTAGCGTGGGTGGTTGCGCTGGGGGAGGGGGGCGGTGAGTTCTATAATTGATGGGTGCCACTTAATGGGTTTCTTCGATTGGCGAATCAAAATGACATTTTCTAAAGAAAAAAAAGAGAGAGAGATATTGGGAAGGGGGAAGAAATCACGGGAGGGGAGGGGAAGAATGAGAGGGAGGGGAGGGAGTAGCATGATGGTAGACGAAAAATTCATTATAGCTAGGAATTGCGTAAAATCCGTTCTTAGTGAGCGTCTGCATCACGAATGGAGTAAGTATGCTAAATTTCAAGTCAATCGGGCGAATAGTTTCGGAGATCTCGTGATAAGTGAGTGAGTGGTATTTCGCTTATATATATATATATATATATATATATATATATATATATATATATATATATATATATATATATATATATATATATATATATATATGAAACGTGGGTTTCGGGGACACATCTACGGTTAAACCGATACTTCGAGGACGCAATCAATAGTTCGAGGACGGGCTTGAAGTATCCACAGATCTAACCGATAGTTTGAGGACTGATACTTTGAGGACGTCCTCAAACTATCAAAAAATTTATATCTTTTTATATATGATAGTTTGAGACACCTTTTTTTTTCATTTTTGAGTGATATAAAAGGTTCCAAAACTGTTGTCACAACGATTTTCATTTATATCACAAATTCAAACAAAATATATCATTTCTACAATAATACCGATAGTTTGGGGACATCATGACGCAACTTCAAAGTAACGTGCCTCTGGGTTTGCTGTGAGAAAAAGTAACCCTTGAATAATAAACAACTTAAACTTGTGTTTTTTAGGTAAATTTTAAACCAATGTATCAATCGATTTTTAAATTCTAATCAGCTCTCAACAAAAAAAACCTACACTGCTGAGAACTGCATCGGAATTATTTTTTTCTTATCAAAAATAAAGAGAGTGCAATTTTGAAATCAGTTATAGTGTTGTGGACTTATAAAAAACTGTAAACCACTATTTTATAGGTAAATACTTGATGAAAAAATCCTGAGGTACGCTGGTCTCGAACTCGGGTCCTCTTGCGTCGAAGTATGAAACACTGCTCACTCGTCCAAGTCACAGTTCATTTTACGTCGTAACTATCATGTGTGTTAACCCGGGAAAAAACGATCAGACCTGATCAGACATGAACAGACATGAGTCTTCATGCCTGATCAGATCTGGAAAATGACCATGCCTGGTCATGTCTGATCAGACATGCCCAGGCCTGGCTTGCCCATGCCCAGGATTGCCACCAACCGTGTAAAAATCGATTCATTCATTCAAAAGTTATTGCGGTTTGAAAACCTAAGAAATAGTGTTTTATTAAAACTCCATCTGATTTTCGAGCTCAGAGAGCTCGAAATGACACGAAAATCAAATTTTTAATTTTCTGTATAAGCGTATTTTTAAGTTTTTTAAAACCATTATTCATTTAAGCTCTGATTATGTAATCTTAGCATAATAAGAATTTGATTTCCGACTATACTTTTACTAAAGTTTGAATGACTTTCATAAGCTAATTGCATACTTCAGGGACAAATCACCGATTGCTCCGATACTTTGAGGACGAAACCGATAAAGAAGTATATTCCAAGCAATATGATGATGTCAATTAGACAAATCTGAAGATCATTTCAATTTTTACATTCAAATCTTTCGGCAATGGTTTGACTGACTCGCAAATTGACAATAATTATAGAAAAAAAAATTCTCTTTCAAAAAGTACTTGAACAATTTTTACGTCAGCCTAACCCAAACAACGTTACGTAGCATTTTTGGCAGGAACTCTATGAGTGAAAAAAAAATTTTTTTTTTTTTTTAATTTTTTATAATGGATTAACTGAATATGAAATTGAAAATAATATTAGAGAATAAAATTCTCTCTCGAAACATACTGAGATCATTTTTACTTCAATCTAGTAGAATAAAAGTTATGTAGTATATTTCGCTAGAATTTAATAAGTGAAAGAAATTTTGATTTTTTTTTTTCACATATTTTTGTAATGTTTCGACACATAAGGGAATTAAGAATAATTGTAGAAAAAAAAATTTCCTTTTAAAAAGTACTGAGATGATTTTTATTTCAAACTAGCCCGAACGAAGTTACGCGACATTTTCAACTGAAATTTTTAGAGTAAAAAATATAATGACTATTTATAAACTTTTTAGATAGTTGTTTGGCTGATATGTGAATTGACAATAATTATAGAGTCAAGAATTCTCTCTCAAAAAGTACTTGAATAATTATTAAGTCAATTTCTGGTTATATTCTTACTAAAGTTTGAATGATTTTCATAAGCTAATTGCATCCCTCGCGGTTTTGATAATTCCGTAAAAATACCGTAATTTTTCGGCATTTATGCTCATGCCGTATATTTACCGTTATAATTCGGTAATAATGCGGTTAAACTATAGTTGTTGTGGTAAGTTTTTATCCTATAATTATCCAGTATATATACTGCACTTATGCTGTACAGTTACCGAAAATATACTATACAATTACCGCATTAATGCCCAAATTTTACCCAAAAAATTCCGTAATTATTTCATAATTTTGTCGAATATTTTCTAGTATAATAGACAATTATAATAATTATTAAAGATTTGGTTATATTTTTAGTTCACTTGCATGTTAGAAAAGAATAAAATGAAAAATTTCCAATTTTGCTTTTTATTCTCCATCGTTACTTAGCAGAAACAAGTACTGTTTTTGAATAAATACTATATAGAATATTATTTTTCAATTAAGTATTTAACGGTTATGAATACAAAGGAATACATATGTTAAGTAAATATATTCTAATTTTAATTTCAATCTTTAATTTCTCACTTAGAAAATTGCAAATTTTCTAAAATCGAAAAGTTATATTGTTTCGCATTTATAATTATATTATTTAATTTTAAAACTGCTTATCGAAAGATGGACGGTGTGGCTTAATGTACATAGAATAAGCAAAAATCAATTGGTATAGACCGGGTAGCTCAAATGGTAAAGTAGCCGACTGTCCTCGGGAGGTTCTGGGTTCGAATCCCGGTCCGAGCATTATTTAATTTTACACCATTTTTTAAATATGGTTTTAATACAGTCATTTTACCACCTTATTACCATAAGTATGCCGCATTTTCAGCGTAAATATTCCGCATTTTTACGGTAAATGTTCCATAATGTTTCGATAAAAAAACTGACCAAAACACCCGAAAAAATGTTGAAAAAATACCGCATTAATACTGTATAACTGCAGCGTTTTTTCGGCATTTCCAAAACCGCTAGGGATATTTCAGGGACAAATCACCGATGCTTTGAGAACTAAACCAAAAAAAAAGATATTCAACGTTTAATGACTTTCATATTCCAAGTAATTCGACAGTGCCAGTCAGACGATTGAGAAGATCACTTCCACTCTGTCTATTTGTAATGTGTATGCGCATTATCTTAAACGTTTCTTGAAGCTAAAAAAATTTTGGAACGAGTTACGAAGTTGTTGAAAAGCTGCATTGATTTTTATGTACTAATTGTATACTTTAAGGACAGATCATCGATTTCTCCGATACTTTGAAGACTGAACCGATAAAAAATATGTCGAACATCTAATAATTCTTATATTCCAATTAATTTGAAGATGTCAGTAAGATAGTTAAAAGCAGATAGTCGTTTTTAATCTGTGTGTCGATAATGCACGTGCGAATAATTTTAAACATTTATTGAAGCTAAACAATGACCAAAACGAGTTGAGAGCTTGGAGAAATAAGCAAAACGGTTGACCCTGCAGGCTACTTCTCCAATTTCCTGCTAATTTTAAATGCAAAGCGCTCTCAATTTTAACTATAACGATGTTTTTGAGCTCTTCGAACTCAGAAGTTTAGTTTTTATCCAGTAAATTTTGTGCGATTATGAGAGCGTTACAAAAATTTTTAGAAAATAAATTAATCTAATGAAAAATTTTTAAATTATATTGGAAAACTATTTTTTAGAAATAAGTATGATATACATTTTGATTTACCAAACTTAATTTTAAATTAAACTTTTTGAAACCTTCTAATAGATCGATCATTTCAAATTGCAAGTACACAACTGTGTAACTGTAAGCGTATTATTAGCAGCTAGAGCTGCTTATATATAATTCGTTAACAGTTATTAAAGACTCTTACATCTTAAACACGCGTCTTAATAATAAATTTCAAAATAATTCATTACATTCACAACTACCATCAGATGATTGATAGGACTTAATTTTAGAACATTTTTTTTTAATTAGATTGTAATTAATTGGTAAATGTTGTAGAACCGATACTTTTGTTGAAATTTCTAAAATTGTAATCAAGAAAATCAACTGCAAAAATTATATAAAAATTAACGAAATTCTATAATTTTATTTAGAGTTAATATGAAAAAAATGATACAAAATTCCTAAGCATCTACAGTCGTTGAGCACTCGTATGTTTATGTCAAACACTGCAAATCGATGATGTCAACTTATACATATAATATTCAATTTATTTTGATTCAACTGAAGTGAAAAATTACTTTCATAAGAATTTAAGATATCCATCCAAGAAATCTATTAGCAAATTTTTTTTAGATTAAAATTATTTCATTTCTTCTGAAGAAATGCAATCATGTTTCTTTCCTCACATAGAGAGAAAAACAGCTCACTTATGAAAATATTAATACAGAGTACAGGCATAGAATAAGTGATGAATAAAAAAGTAAGAAACGAAAATTTTATTAAGTAGTGAAAACTGAGGACTATCTGATTCGTTAATTAATCGCTTATCCAACGGACTTCAGAGACAAATTTTAAATACTTTGAAAAAAACTATGAGAATAATATGACTTATACAAAGTTATCGATTCTTATAAAATTTCTAATACTACTGAACTCGATTTTTAGCAGCCTAAATTTAATAAGTTTTTGAAATTAATCGGAACAGTAGACTCAAAGTTATTACCATCATAGGACTGTGATTAGCACTTACTATTATTTTCAATAATTTTCTCGAATTGTCTTTAAGCTTACATCTCCAAAAAAAATAAAGATTCTTGAAAATCAAACTGGAATCATATATCTGTTGACTGTCAAAAAATCTTTAAAATATTTGTTATACTATAAAAATTTCAATAACACTCATATTAAACAAAACACATTTCGAATTGAATCAAAAATAGTTTATTTTCATAAAAAAAAAACTTTTCAAATAAGATAATTAAACAGAACTACAACTGTATTAGAAAAAAAAAATTGTGAGGGGCTAACTTTAGTGATCCGAAAAAACTAGCCTACAATGTGTTATGTCCAGCGAGGTCACTAGATTGCTCGTAACGCCTCTTCTGGACTGAGGGGTGAGTTGTAGTCACGCGGGATCAATTTAAATTTATTGTTGTTTATTAATTCAGTTTTATAATGGGATTGGTTAGAGTAAATTAAGAAAAGGGGAAAACTTTAGTTAGGGGGACTGTTTTAAATGATAAATAATAATTATCAGAGAGCTTGATTTTATTCAGTGTTTCAGCTACAGCAAGTGCTCGGTTACAGCTCTCAGGGAGAAGTGTCGTTACAAGGAGTCTCGGTTTTAGGTCCGAGTTTTCCAGTTTCACTTCCTCCCTCTCTGGTTCACACCAATACACTTAACATATACATGTCTTCATCTAACGTTTACAGTACGCATACAATAACATATATTCGAATACACACTAATGCTTATAACTTTTATATGTAGGTTTACTGTATACTAGCTAGGTACCCACACACAGACATATGTGAGGGCTGTCATGCTATCTTATATTATTCTTATACTTAGATTCTTATATTTGTTAGTTACAATAGTTATTACTTTTGGTGTTTAACTAATTATTTCTACCCTTATTATTTATTATAATATTATTCTTAGTCAGTATTTTACTATTATTATTATAGTATTATAATTGCATGTATTATTGCTTATTAAATATTAACAAAGTTAGATTATAATATTTCGTTATATATTTTTAGTGTTACGGCTGTGGTCCGACTTGTACTTTTTGTATCGCATTTGCCCTGTTCCTCACCTTTCTTTAGGCTCTAAGAACAGTGACATGGGGAAACCACAGGAAAAACCCATGTCTATACAAATATAGATATATATATATATATATATATTTATATACATCATATTAATATTAATATGAATCTATCATTATTTGTTTATTAATCCATATGAAACTATTCTTTAGTTAAACTAAAACATTAATATTATTTAATAATTATAAGATATTCTAAAAGTATTGTTTATTTATCTAACAAATGGTCCCAGTGTTGGTTGTTTTAAGGCTTTATGCTTTCTATTTCGTATTTATTATATCTTATAATTTATGACCTCTTGAGAATATTTAGCTAAAATAACTTCAACTAGGAAAACCCTTGAGAAATGTTTAACACGTGTTTTCCTTTTTATGAGTTTTCACAAAGGTCTAGTTGTTAAGTAACACGTATGCATTTTATTCAAGTACTTTTTGTGTTTTTGAGAAGTTTTAGTAAATGGTTTTGTTTATTGTATGTTTTGAGAGAGCGTTTAAACTAAATTTATGAGTTGCAACGGTTTTCGAGATTTCAAGATAAAAGATTTATTTTATATTTAAATAGAGTTAAGTAATTTGAATTTAAATTAATTACCGCGTAATGAATCGACAACGACACCTATGATATTTTAGGATATAACAAATGGATGCGTTCGACCGATGTAAGTTTTTAGACAATATAGTAAGTTATTGAGTGTAATCACTTAAGTGGACTCACCGTTAGAACTTACTTCACTCAAGCGCGCCCAATGTCTAGGGATATTCAATTGGATATATAAAATCATTTTATTGATGCTGATTTATGTATATACTCAACCTAACCTAACAATATGTAATCCATTGTGTAAAAGTTTAGCTAATTCTATCATTACTTTCTGTAATGTAGCTAACACCGGTGTATTACTTTTTGTAAAATAGTTAACACTCGTGAAGTTATTGCTAAAAATTTTAATGAAAATATTTATTTATGTTAATAAATAAATATTAGTTATAATTTTCATTCATTTTAATATATATATATATATATATATATATATATATATATATATATATATATATATATATATATATATATATATATATATATATATACAACATTCGTTAGTGTACGTTAATTGTTCAATTGGATAATTATAGTACATGACATACAAATAAATAAATAAATAAATAAATAAATAAATATATATATATATATATATATATATATATATATACATATGTAGATTCTTATATATTTATAAATTTTTTCATAAAGATACAATTGTAGTATACACACAGTTGTATTTTTCATTTCTTATTACATAATTAAAATTTTTTGCACTTTTTCTTTTTGTTGAGATTACACAACAGTAGAAAAAAGATAACAGTCTGCTGTGCAGCTGATAAAATAAAAATAACGGTCTGCTGTGCGGCTGATAAAACAAAAAAAATAACGGTCTGCTGTGCGGCTGATAAAACAAAAGTAACGGTCTGCTGTTTGATTCTTTAATCGTAAAAAAACATTTGCAACCTTGTGAATAAAATAAATATTATAAATAAAATATAATTTTTCTGTAATTTATTTCCCATATAAACATTTTACCTCATCTTATTTTCAGAAACTATTGTGCTCAAAAATGTTTCCTTGTCATAAAGTAAACTTAACTATCATTGCTGATAATCAATTGTTAGAAGATGAGCATATAGATTATTTTGCTCTTCTGCTTCATAATCAATTTCATTATGCTATCAGAGAAAGTTGGTATGTTCAACATCCAGAAGTTATTGAAGAACTGGATGCTGATAAAGAACACATTCAAATATTGCATAGTCGTGACACAAACTATACTTTTAATCAAAATGAAAGGTATAGTACTGATCACTGGGTTTGCAGTTATTATGACACAAAAAAAATTTATATTTTCGATTCTGCTAATAGGAAAAAACTTCATGAAAAGCACAAGATTTTTTTAGAAAAATTATACCCTCAATTTACATTTAATAGTAATTCAATCGAATTTCCTAACGTTCAAAGTCAACCAAATAACTATGATTGTGGAGTATATGCAATTGCATTTGCAACTTCATTGGCTTTAGGAGAGTGGCCAATAAAATCTTCATTTCTCTTCGATCATAACCGAATGCGGAACCATTTGATAAAATTATATGAAGATGGTATTATAACTAGTTTTCCTAAGATACTTGGTGATAATGATAATAAAAAAATTTCCATCAAAGCTTTTTCCACAGTCTTAAAAGCAAAAAACATTAAGGCTGATGACATCAATAATAACGTATTTTCAACTGATAAACTTAAGAAGACTGACGTTAAATCGAAAAATAATGCAGTGATAAGACCTGAAATTATGGAAACTAACGCTTCTTCAAAAAATGTACGCAAAAAAAAATTGAAACAATAACTTTAACAAATGATAACGCATTGTCAACTTTGAATAGCAAAAATTCTGTCTGTAAGAAAAATATTGGACTCAAAATCAGTAAAAACGCTATTAAAATCGATTTATCACCTACTAGACAGAAAAACAAATTTAAAACAGTATCGTTGAATGATAACGATGCAGCTTTCACTCAAAATATTAAGAATGATATTTTTTCAATGAAAAATTCAAAAGTAAAAAATAGTTCAAGTTCAATGAAAATCAAGGTGATAACAACAGAACGAAAAAGAAAATTTCAAACAACGTTAGATGAAGAACCATTATCAAAAAAACGAAAAAATACCGATAATAAGAGTTTTTTACCAAATTTAAATGACAAGATCTTGAATATAGTAAGGCATGGAGGTCAACTACAGGATGAGCATATGTATCATTTCAAATTAATTTTAGCTAATTGTTCAGATTATGATCTTCGCGACACGTTATATTTGGCGAGACCTGAAAAAATAGAAGCCGTGCCACAGTACAAGAATCATATACAAATATTATATAGTACTGATAAACATTGGATATGTTCATACTATAATACAAAAAAGATTTATATTTACGATTCTTTGAATAGATTTTCCTGAAATAACGATCAAACTACTTTTTTACAACATCTCTATCCTTACTTCAATATTGATTCAAAATCAATAATTTTCATGAAAGTTCAAAACCAATGTAATGGAACTGATTGTGGAGTATTTGCCATTGCATTTGCAATATCCTTACTCTATAATAAAAAACCAGAGTGTATTGTTTATGATCAGGATCTTATGCGTTCTCATTTAGTTAAAATATTTCAGACAAATACGATAAGTCATTTTCCAACTACTCATAACAAAGGTGTATTAGATTTACAATCATTGGAAGAAATAAATAAGAGAAATCGTAGAATATATAATCAGCGCATTAGAGGCCAGAAAGCATTGAATAAAAAATGTCCGAGTGAAGTAGTTCAAGGTTGTGAAAACAATAAAATAAATTTAAATCAAAAACAGTCATTGATCGAACAATTTAAAAAAGAAACTAACGATCAGTCGTCATCACATAATCCTAGTCTAGATCTTAGTACAAAATTATCTGAAGTAACGATTAGTAACAAAGATGAAGATTTTGTAAATAACTCAATACCAAAACAGGATTCATTAGCTAATGATAAGAACGGTTCAAATCAGAGCATAAAATGCACCGTTAATAAAAAAATTCTTAGACAAAAAGTTTTAAGAGCAAAAAAAATTGTGGCAAAGTACTGTCGAGAAGATTCTAGAAAGAATCAGATTAAAATAAAATCTTCTGAACATTATATTAAAAAATTAGTTTTAGTGATAGATGGAAAAAATTCTGTTGAAAAATATTTAGAAGCGCAAAAATTATCAAGTGGTGTATGTGTCAGAGAAAAATTTACGTGAAAACGTTAACAAATACTTTGAATATTTTGAAGAATAAAGCCGAATTACACCTTTCACACTTACCGGTAGATTCTGAAATTACTGTAGATAATTATCAAATTATTTGTGGGCGATTTCTCCATTGCTCTTCTACAGAACCTTATTATTACGATACATCATATTCATTTGAAATGTTAAGAAAACAAACCATTTCTATGAATTCATTGGGTCAAGCTACAAACATATTACCTTTAGTAAAAGATACAAATGCGAAAAAGAAATGGATTTGCAATCATTTCTGTCGTTCAACAGTGGAAATTGAAATGTATGAACGATATAAAAATTTCTTGAAAATTTGAAAACCAAGCATTTAAGAAACTGTATGATATTCTTAAGTACCTTGTTTCCAAATCATTCATTAGATAAATTAGGTCACCACCAATATTGTTATGAATCTTGTCATTCTTGTGAATCAGATTTTGTATGTATTGAATTACTATCACCTCATTTTCCTGAAGTTAGATATATTAAACAACTTCTTTATAAAATTAAACAGAATTTTACTGATTTGAATGCTTTAGATACTGCATTAGAAACTGCAAATTCAGAATATTTAATAAATGTAACAAATAAAATGAAGGAAGTTGGAAATGTATTAGACACAGATCAAGACGGGTTGTGCTTGAATGAAGATAAATTACAAACTGAATTTAAATCAGCTTTTACAGCTTTTACAAAGCGATCTTTAGATTTACCTCGATTCAAATGTATATCCTGTCAAAAATTAGTTTTCAGAAAAGATGTTACTGAATTGAGTAAAATGCGTCAGCCTATTTCAAATGAAATACTTATACAGCGAGCAAAAGTATTTCAAGTAGTTCAAAGGTTAGGAACTGTTGCTAAAAAAAATCTACCTCATACTATGCGAATACAAAAACTCAAAGGTCAAACATTTCATCTTCCCTTACCCATAGAAGAAACACTAAAAAAAATTTGTTCTACAACTGATCCTTTGAATAAACATCATGAGTTATACATTGTAATGCGTAGTATACCTACAAAGTCAAATGTTATATGGGAGAACATGGTTAGCTTAGAAAATGTATTCAGAGTATTGACATGGTTAAAGAGTAATAATACTCTTTATTCTGAAATTAAATTACCACAATGCCCTCAAAATTTACGTGAATGGTTAGATTCAAAAAATATTTTATTCCAAATTGAAATGACTAAAGATGAAAATTGTGAAAATGCAATAAACGGTGAAAAAATAATAATAATAATGATGATAATACTCCTATCAGTATGGAACAAGAAAAAAATAACATCGTCAGTAAAGAAGAGATTCTTGATAATCAAAATGTTGAAGAGTTAAGTTATAAGTCAGAAAATAGAGAAAATAAAGGACTGAGCGGAGACAATCATAGTATTGCTAAAGACCACAGCTATAGTAAAATGTCATCTGTCAGAGACAGAAGTATGAATTCTAGTGATCATACTTACAGTAAAATATCATTGTCAACAAAAGACAAAGAAACTAATGATAAAATTGGTACTCAAGAAAGTAAAAGTAAAACACCTCAACATCAAGCTATGATTACTCAAGTATTAAATCCAGATAGTTCTCAATATGCACAATACACTATATATCCGCTTCACGATAAAAGGAAGAATGATACTTCAACAAATATGTATCAAATGTTAAAAATTAATGAAAAAGCATTAGATAATCGATTGAAAACATTAGATTTACAATGTTTTCCAGATTTATATCCTTATGGTAAAAACGGTCAATGTGAAGAAAGAAATGTACCTCTTACTGCTTTTGAGTATATTAAAGCAAGGTTAAAATCTGCTGATTCACGTTTTCGCTTGAACCAACAATATTTATTCTTTTTATTAAATGACGCTAACATTCGACAGCCTGGTGCAGGTGTTTATCATACGCTAAATATTACAAATGCTCTTGAAAAATACACAGCGAAAAGTTATTTGAAACATCTCAAAGATGGTCAGTTAGAAGCAAATTTAACAACTCTGTTTGCTCGACTTCGAAATTCAGAACAATTTTGGAGTAAGCCTAGAAATAATTTGGCATGTATGGCACGTCATTACGGACCTGCAACATGGTTTTTTACCGTCAGTCCTGCTGAATGGCTTTGGGATGATTTAATTGAGTATATAAAAGAAATTAATGCTCCACACTTTGATAAACTATCTGCAAGTGAAGTAATTGCAGCTGACCCAGTGTCAGTTTCAAGATTTATTGACAATAAATTTCAAGCTGTTCTTGAATTCATCAAGTCAGATAGCCAACCTCTCGGTCCACTTAGTCACTACTTTTGGCGCCGAGAATATCAAGGTAGAGGAATTCAACATTTTCATTTAATACTTTGGGTAGAAGGTGCTCCAATAATGGGTATTAACACCAATGAAGAAGTCGTTGAATTTATCATGAAATACGTAACTTGTAAATTACCAGATAAAAAAATATCACCAACACTTTACAGACGCGTAACTACACATCAACAACACAATCACAATAGTTACTGCTTACGAACAAAAAAACCAAAGTCTGGTAAAATAAAGCCTGTCGATTCGGTAAAGTAAGTAAAGCCTGTCGATTCGGATTTCCACGGCCTGTTTCTGAAAACTTTGTACTTCGTGATACTGCTACTTCAATAGCTGGACGTAGAAACTTAAAAAGTAAAAGTCGACTATATGATCTTCCTCGTAATGAAAACGAAGTTAATATTAATGATTACAATCCATCAGTTTTATCTGTCTGGGAAGGAAATATGGATATTCAATTTATCGGAGAAAAATCTACGATACTGACACAATATGTCACAAAATATGCTACGAAAAGAGAAATAACTAAATCATCAGAAACAATCAACGAAATTAACTCAACCAAAACTTTACCTCAGCTTTTGTGGAAGATTGCGTTTCGTAGTTTAACTCACAGAGAAGTCGGAGCTCTAGAAGCTGCTGATACTTTATTGGGCATTTCTCTACATGGTACAGATTCAGAAACTATTATTAAATGGTTAGATGTCCGAATGATAAGAAATAGAAAATTAAAAACCAAAGTAGAAATTGAAGAATTAGAGCATAATGATCCTGAATCAACTGAGATATTTTGTCCTTCATTAATTGATGATTATTACCCTAATCGTCCTAAAGATTTAGAAAATTTATGCTTGTATAATTTTGCTAAATGGTACGATACAACTAAGACAGAACCAAAAATAATCTTAATGAGTATTATGAAATACGTCCAGGATTATTTTTGAAAAAATGGCTACGAGGTTACTTAATTAATCATTTTAGATATAATATTGCAAATCGACCAGAGGATTATTTCTACTCATTATTATTATTATTTCAACCATGGCGTAATACAGATGAGCTTAAAAATGGATTTGAAACTTACACAGAGTCATTTGCTCATCAGCAGTATATGCTTCAACAAGCTAATGATTATCATGAATACAATGAAGAATTTGAAAAAGGTTTAGAATACATAAAAAAATTGATTGAAAATAAATGTAATAATGACGATGATAATAATGATGATTCACAGAAAAAGTCATCAAACTGTGATGCTGCAGAAGTAGATATAATCGCTAAAGAAATTAATGATGCTGCACAAAAACATGATAATAATAATTGTACTCTAGCTGATATGATTAATAACATGAACGCTGATCAAATAAAAGTTTTTGAAAAATTAAAAATAATGTATTATCTGATAATATAAAATTAAGATTGTATGTAAGTGGAGAAGGTGGTACAGGAAAAAGTTTTCTAATTAATGTAATAAAACGTTGGATTAGAGAAGAATTGAATCAAGAAACAGTTGTAACAGCCCCTACTGGTATTGCTGCTTTCAATATTAATGGATTGACTATTCATCGAGTATTTCAATTGCCTGTCGAACATGGTTTTACACCATCTTATACGCAATTATCTGACAATGTGTTAAAAGCACTACGTGATCAGTTACAAAACACTACGCTGTTTATCATTGATGAGATATCAATGGTCTCAAATATTACTCTGATATATATACATTTAAGATTAGTAGAAATTTTTGATGTCGATGATTGGTTCGGAGGTAAACATGTTGTTGTTTTCGGAGACTTACTCCAACTCCCTCCTGTACATGAAAATCCAAGTTATGTCACATTATCATCTCAAGATGCTGAAAAGTATGTTGGGTCAATGTGTAGTGTTAATTTATGGACCGACTTGTTCTCTTATGAAGAATTACGAATTAATATGAGAAAAAAATCTGATAATATTTATGGTCAGCTGCTTTCTCGAGTACGAGTTGCTTCTATGACTAATGACGACATCAAATTATTGGAGCAGAGAAAAATTACTATGGATCCGTCTCTGTCGTATAATGAGAAATTACATGAAATATGTAATTACATTGATAAATTGCCGTCGGATTCAGTCTGTTTAGTACCTACTTGTAAGCAATGTGATTTAATAAATTCAGTTATGACGAGTAAAATTTTTTCTGAAGACATTATACTGACGGCTCGTGACCACTTAGATTGTAATAAATCATTGATAAAAAAAGTATCCGACACTTTAAATAAAATAGAAGACAATGCTAGTCAATCAGCTGGACTTGCTAAAACTATAACAATAAAAATTGGTGCGAAAGTTATGTTACGTCGAAATATTGATGTTACTCTTGGTCTAGTAAATGGTGCTATTGGAACAGTTAAATCAGTCTCCAAGTCGATTGATGGGAGTGAAATAAAAGCTATCAATATAGACTTTGGTGCAGATACCGAATACGCTATTGAGAAGATTAAAGTAAAATTTCAATTATTTGAAAGAGCTTTCGTTGTAAGAGAACAATTTTCATTATGTTTGAGTTATGCAGTAACTATTCATAAGAGTCAAGGTTTAAGTTTAAAAAATGCCATCATTGAAGCAGGGAACACCATTTTTAATGTTGGTCAAATTTATGTAGCCCTATCTCGTGTAACAGAGTTACGTGGACTACATGTAATCAATTTTGATCCTCATTCCGTTAAAGCAAGCTCTTCAGCAATTAAAGAATATAATCGTTTAAGAAAAATTTATAGGTCTGATTTACCTACCATACCAATTCCTGATACACGTTGGCAAAAAGTATGGGACATGATTTGGGCAGTTGAAGAACATTCTATTCAAATTGAACCCAAAAATGCGAAAAAAGCTTCTCTTAGTTTATTAGATTGTCGAGGTATCGAAAACTGTGATAACGTTTCCGATGGTCTTAATTCAATTATTCAATGTATGTTTAATAATACAATAATTAGGACATTATTAATCAATCATGGCCTAAAGAATCAATCTGTCAACAATAAACTTAGTAATTTATTTAGCAAATATAATAATCGCGAATTACTTTTAAAGTCCAGTGACATTAAAGAGTCATTAATAGAGCAGCCTTATTCTATGACAAATAACGATCCTGTATCAGTATTTCTTAAAATTTGTCATGATAATTGTGATATTAGAAATTTAGTACAATTTAAATTAGAAATTAATGATCGATGCAAAACATGCAATTATTCTAATTCTTACAGTATACTAGAAAATGTATTACATGTTTCAATATATGATGAGAAAAAAACATTTGAACTACAAGAATTAATTGATTCATCATTTGGATATTGGTTTACTAATTTCAAATTTTGTGAAAATTGTAAAGAAGTCAAAGAAACGCTAACAAAAATTTCATTAAATTCCTTGCAACAGATATTAGTTGTAAAATTACATGTGTCCATCAAAGGAAAAAATAAATTAATAAATAGGAAAAAAGGGTTTATAAAATCGGTACCCAAAGCAAAAATATCAATATGTAATACAAACTATGCTGTTGTAAGTGCTATATTTAACTCTTCAAAAGATGGTAATTCTGAAAAACATCATGTTGCGATGATTAAACATAATTTATCATGGATCCAAATAGATGATGAGACTGTACAATCAGTAAGATGGCCTGCGAATTCTAAAAATGCTTACGTATTTTTCTTACAAAAGAAGTAAATTGAAAACTTGAGGTACACCGAAAGAAAGAAAGTCTTAAGTCAAGCGTAAATTTTCTTAAATCAAAAAATCTTAAGGAAGATTGAAAATTTCTTGAATGAAGTTTATTTTTTTTAAGCCAAGAAAATTCCTTCTAGCTCCAAAATAACTTCGGTCTTCCTTACAATTTTCTTAGTTCTAGAAATTTTCTTTTTCTATGTATATATGACATCTTAATACTTAAAATATATTAACTTATCTTAAACTTAACAAGAAATTAAATAAAATAACTACTACTAACTTCTTTTAAAGTTAAAAAAAAAATACTTAAGTAAATGAGCACAAACAATAAAACAAAAATTTTTAAAATTATAATACTAAATAAAAAAATAATCCACAGATTCAGTAGAATCTGGCGCCAAGTTCCGTTCAAAAATTTCGTTGTAAACGGAGCGTCAGACTACCGACTGTGTTTACTGTAAGCATGACGTTTTTTTGAGGTTGCAAATTTTATTTTAAATTCTACGTTCTTTTTTTTTTTCTTAAATTTCTATTATAACAGTAGTTCATACCTTATTTTCCTAATATTAATTAATTGAAAAAATATGAAAAAATTGTTTAGTTCTATGAATTAGAATTATTTCGGTTCAGACAGCGTTGAATATAACTGCTTAAATTTTGTCCCTATTATAATTTTTTATTCAGATATCTCTGCATAGGAACACTTTTTAACAAGAAATCTAATTTCTAATGTTTCATATTTTCGATAACAATAATACTAATTATAATAATAAAAGTAATAATATCGGTAATAATAAATTGATGTTAAAAATGACAGAAATAATAATATTTATCATTATCATTATTATTACTAAAATAATTGTTTGTTATTTTCATTGAATTAATGTGTATTGCAGTATTAAATCTAAATTAAAATTTTTTCTTATTAAGAAATTAAATCTAAATTAAAATTTTTTCTTATTAAGAAAATGTCAAAATTCTCTTTGTATATATAAGAAATGTATAATTTCCATCGATAATTTAAGTTATCGATTTAAACCGGAGGCGTTTACGCGGATTAGTCAGTTTAAATTTTTTAATACCACTAGCTAATATAAGAAAAGAAAACATTAATTTTTTTTATCAGAATTTGAGCTGTAAAATCAAAGAACGAACGACTTTTCATATGATTATAGCTTTGCCTGAACAAATTCATTTATTTATGAATTTTTAATATTGCGCGGGAAAAGTTTACGTTTGAAATTAAAAATGTAAAAGTATCTTATGAAACAAAAAATTTTATAGAACAAATTATCATACAACCTTCGATGTTTATGTTTGAAACATATTTTTTTAATTAAATTTTATTTGTTAACCAGTTTAAACACACAAACATTGTATGAGTTATACTTTCTTCGGATAAACCAGATGTTCAGTGTCTGGGAAATTCTCATTGAAAAGTGTGTACATTCGATGATCTTATGGTTAATGCATGTAGATGGCACTGTCATCCAATTGAGCGGGTTTCAAATAATCTTAATCTCGTGATAACATGTAACTCATTAAAAAGTGTGAACATTCTGTGATCTTATGGTTATTGCCTGTAAGTGGCACTGTCATCCAATTGAGCGGGTTTCAAATAATCTTAATCTCTTGATAATACGAAACATGACTATGCGTTTGATATATTGCGTCATTTACTAACAACAATATCATAATAACAATAAATAATATTGGTAACCATAATAAAAATAACAATAATAGTAATTATAATACTGAAAGTATTAATATCGGTAATAATAAATTGATGTTAAAAATGAAAGCAATAATAATGTTTATCATTATCTTTATTATTACTAAAATGATTGTTGTTATTAATAAATCTGAACAAAAACAGTTTCACTATAAAAAATTGTGCCAAGTCCACGTTCATAAAACTCATCTCAATAACAATAGCACTTTATTACAAAAAAAATAAGACTCGTTTCAAAAATTTTCATTCTTTACAAAAAGATGTGAAATCCGAACAAAAACAGTTTCACTGTAAAAAAATTGCGCCAAGTCCACGTTCATAAAACTCATCTCAATAACGTTTGCACTTTACAAAAAAAATAAGACTCGATATAATAATTGTCATTCTCTACAAAAAAAAAGTGAAATATAAAAAAATACCAAGAAACTGTCATAATGTTAAAAAAATTGAAAGAAAATTTGTTGAAAATTTAAAAATTAAAAAAAAAAATTTTTTATCGTACTTGGCGCGCGTCATTGAGTACCCCAAATTTTTTCAGGATAAATAAACATCCTTTTAATGATTAAAAATTTATAATTAAGTCAACCTATAAAATGCATGAATTTAATTAATCAACTATTATTATTTAATAATAAGTTTTACAAAATTTAGGTAAAATCGACATGTCATACGTATGTTATTTGAAATTTTTTAATCTTCCAGACATCATTTATGATTTTACTAAAACGCCCTCTCGTGTTTGGTTATGAAAACTACTTCAAAGTGGATACAATTGAGTGCTCTAGAAAAGAAAACATATGGCCGACTAAATTGAGAAAATGCGGTGTGATTGCCAATCAAATTGTGTTAATTACAATTAAACTAAGCAATATCAAGTTTCTTCATTGAAGCTTAATGACAGAGCTGAAAAAAATTGAATCCAAAAATTTTAAATAATTTCAGATGATTTCACCACACCACCATATTGATAGTTATGTCCACTAAAAATTTTAAAAAAAATTTAAAAACGGATTTTTTTCACTGAAACTCATAATTAATCGAGTAAGCAGTGTTTTTAATGAGTTGAGTATGCTTGACTAATGTAAATTTATAAGTATAAGAATGTATGAAATCATATATTATGTAATGAGAGCTGATCAGCTCGAATATGTATAACTATACATAATTACATAAATTCGAGCAAAATAGTTTTTCTCGGGTTGAAATTCTTCCGAAAAAATTTGGGGTACTCAATGACGCGCGCCAAGTACGATAAAAAAATTTTTTTTTTAATTTTTAAATTTTCAACAAATTTTCTATCAATTTTTTTAATATTATGACAGTTTCTTGGTATTTTTTGTATTTCACTTTTTTTTGTAGAGAATGACAATTATTATATCGAGTCTTATTTTTTTTGTAAAGTGCACACGTTATTGAGATGAGTTTTATGAACGTGGACTTGGCGCAATTTTTTTACAGTGAAACTGTTTTTGTTCGGATTCTTATTACTCGAATCATCCGAAGACTCGTCAACCCAATATCCTTCTGATTTGAATTTGATCTTCCATCGTTCTAAAAACTTTCTGTTGTCTACAAAATAAAAAATATAGTTACAAAAGTGATATTAACAAGATTTCATGCTTACTAGATGATTATTTGTCAATTTCAAAATTCAGAAAATAAAAAAATAAAAACAAACTACGTATTATATGCAGTCATCGATCAATCTAAGTTTTACTTAAATCAAATAATAAAAATAATAATCTTTGGAGATTGAAAATACTCCTGCACACATAAATTTCATTACCTGAAGTCTTAATCAAGTGCACGGTACTTTCAGAACCTGGAGTCGATCCATATAAAAATTTTGATTTAGAATTTCCTAATTTTCTCAAATGACTTGTAGCCACAACTGAAAAGTTTTTATCTACAAATCTGATCAACGAAAACATTTTAAAGTGATAGAAATCATTCAAACTGAAAAAAAAATTGATCAAAATAAGAATATTTCTGAAAACATAAAATAAATAGAAGGAAAGTTTTTCTTACCATATGTAACCTAAAATTTTATTTTACGATCATAATTCCGTCTGCGGTGAAATAATCATTGAGATTGAAGAGAATTTTTGATTATTAAAGATATCACTTTTATGCAAAATTTTTAAAGAAATCATGAATCACAAATTTTACCATAATAATTATTAATTAAACCCAGAAAAACGGTTACTAGCTTCATAAGTGATGAGAATCCGATGAAAAAGAGAGTATCATAGAGGATAGTCTAATACCATTATTATTATTTAGTAGGAAAAATCCTGCAGTGACACCTGGCGGAAATCGGATAACTATATTGAACGCTAAATTTTTAACGATTTATCATGGAGTGTGCGTTAGCATCGGGTGAAAATTATCGGCAAGGCAGAAAATGTATTTGTTGGTAGAATGAATTTTTCTAAAGTAAATAAAGAAATTGTATTAAAGTAATAGATAAGTTGTTTGGTTATAAATAATACATAAAATAATGAGAAACAAGTTGTTTTTGGAAGAATAATTAAGGATTAAAACAAATCTGAAAAAAATTCTGGGTTAATTTATAATTCAGATTATAATTATATAGTTGGCATTTGAACTTATGTACAACAACAAAGTAAAATTATTTAATGAAGCGAAAAATAAATTTCAATGAAAAATTGTGGTATTTCATAAAATCTTACAAGAGTTTCATAGAGGTTTGGATGATTATAAAATAATTTTCATGACCATCTATTTTTTTGTCAAATATTTCGGTATAGTTTGATTGATAAGTGAATTTACAATTATTATAAAGAAAGAAATTCTCTTTCAAAAAGTGCTAAGATAATTTTCATGTCAACAAGTCCGAACAAAGCTACACGACATTTTTAACTAGAATTTTAAAAGTAAAAAAAAAAATCATGATTTATTTTTAAACTTTTGAGATTCACGTTTGACAGCTATGTGAATTGACAATAATTATAGAAAAAATAATTTTCTTTCAAGTAGAAAGAATACTTTTACGTCAATCTAACCTAAATAAAGTTACGTGAAATTTTTAGCTGGACTTTTGAAAGTAAAAAATATTATGATTTATTTTTAAGCTTTTCAGATTATTGTGTGTTTGATATGTGAATTTAAAATAATTATAAAGAAAAAAATTCTTTATCAAGAAGTATAAAGATGATTTATACCTCAAACAAACCTAAAAAAAGCTACAAGGCATTTTTAACTGGAATTTTAAATGTTAAAAATTATAATAACTTATTTTTGAACTTCTCAGATTATTGTTTGTATAATATGTAAATTGAGAATGACTATAGAGAAAAAAATTCTCTATAAAAAAGTACTGATATGATTTCTACGTTAATCTAGGCCAAATAAAGTTATGTAGCATATTTTTCTAGAACTTAATGCGTGAAAAAATTTTGATTTTTTTTCAGGTTTTTTTGGTAATGGTTTGAATCAAAAAGGAATTGACAATAATTATAGAGAAAAAAATTCTCGTTTAACAAGTATTGGGATGATTATTACATCAAACGAGCCCAAAAAAAGTTACACGCCATTTTTAACTGGAATTTTAAATGTTAAAAAATATTATGATTCATTTATCAACGTCTGACATTATTGTTTCTTTGATATGTAAATTGACAACCCGGGAAAAAATCTGCATGCACGACCATGTACGATCAGGCGTTAATTCTATGCATGATCATGCATGTATATTTGCCAGACATGAGCTTGTATGGTCATGCATGATCATCCGTAATCAGTCATGGTCATGCTCTTTCATGTCTGGTAAATATTCATGACTGGTCGTGCATGACCAAGCATCATCAGAACAAATCAGTCATGATCATGCTTTTCCATGTCTGGCAAATATTCATGACTGATCGTGCATGACCAAGCATCATCATATTCAATCAGTCTTGATCATGCTTATTTACATGTTTGGGAAATACTCATGCGTGATCATGTATGACAAAGCATGATCATAATTGATCAATCATAATCATGTTGTATTCCATGTCTAGCATATATTCAGAGACATTTTTGACTGGCTATGTTAGCTCGTAGTTGAGAACAAATTGAACCTTGCAAAACTTATTAATTAAAATTAAATAATTTGTTCACAATAAAAAGACGCATACAAAAAAATTTCAAGACTAACTTTATTTAAGTATTCAAGGCTACTTTTAAAAAAGACTCATCAGATAAATTGTAACATTGATTATTTATATAAATTGATATAGATCAATTTTTTAATGAGACGCATTTAATAAAACTAATAATTTATTACGTCTACAATACACATAAAATAAATTGTTGAAAACCACCACACGTCATACAAGTAGTCTTTTAACTAGTAGTCTTTTGTTGATACGATATAATCAGTTGCTCCACACTTGTACAAAGAGGTTTTTGGTTCATTATATAACCATTCTTCTTAATAACTAAAAAATTATTCAACGTGAGATGAAAATTATTTTTTAAGTAAGTTTGAGTTATTTTTTCAATATAATAAGCACAAGTATTAACTAAACTCAACTAAAAGCTAGGCTTTGGAAGTCAAATTAAATAAAAATGAATAATTATTCATCATAATAGTGCATTGTTATTGAGATCACATCGAAATAAATATTTTTACTGTCATCATGTTCGACGCCTCTTAAGAACTTTGGCTGATGCTTATTTTTTTTTAATCAACACAATTTTTCAAACAGTTCTAAAAACTAGATTCTAGAATACAAATAATACAAAATAAGATTAATTTTTAATATCATAGTACTTGTAGTAAAGATCATAGATGATCATTAAGTATCAACATTTTATTTATATCATATTCAACGAAACCAAAGCACTTAAGCCGATACTTCTTATTTTTTTTTTTTTTTTAACCAAAAATAAAACAATTTCTTGAATAATCTTTAAAACTAGATTCTAGAAAACAAACAATACAATAAGATCCATTTGAGATAAATCTACTTGCTATTATTGAGATCGTGTATGATTATATCATCAAGCATCAATCTACTAACTAAAAAATCAGTACTTCTTATTTTTTTTTTTTTTTTTCAAATATTTAAAACTAACCAAATATGTGTCTAAGTCAACTATTCAACGAAAATAAAACATTTAAGTCGATAATTTTTTCTTTTTTCAAAATTAAAAGCAAAACGATGTTTTAAACACCTTCAAAAACTGGATTGTAGAATATAAAAAAGCAATACAATATAAGATCAATTTGAGATAATAGTACTTGCAGTGGATATTATTTATGATTTGCACCATACAAGCATCAATATTTGATTCATGTAGTATTGAATATAATTAACGAACCTAAACCGATTCTTCTTATTTTCTTCTTAAATTTAAAGTAAAACAATTTTTTAAACATCCCTACAAACTAGATTCTAGAATACAAACAATGTAATATTAGATCATTTTAAGATCATTGCACTTGTACTTAAGATCATAAATGATTATCATCAAGTACTCATCTACTTACTGAAGAACCAATACTCCTTTTTTTTTTTTCAAATATTTAAAATGAATCAGATATGTGTCAGAACGTCAACTAAAACATGAATAAGACAATAATAGAGATATAAATTTATATTTTGATCTTTAAGCTTGACGAATATCCAGATTTTTCTTGTGTGCATTTCTGATTTCCGTAAGTTTCTGACCTATACTTTTCTCAATAGTTTTAACATCCTGAGCCGTCCAACGTTTTTCCCGAGCTATTTCTAGAGCATACGCTAAAAAAGAAATAAGCTCTTATTATTCTATTTACTTACATTACTTTCTTCTTTCAAAAATGATATTTTTATTTTGTTACTGAAACATTATCTTAAATTGTGTATAGTTTAAATTATAATTACAAAATCTTATACTAAATAGAAAAAATAAAAAAATTAACCAGTGTCGAATTTATTTACTGAAAAGACACTTACCAACGACGGCATCTTTGGCACCTCCATGCAACGGTAAAACGTTTGGATCTTTCTTCCCCCTCATTGCCTTTCCGGTTAAAGTGCTGCGTTGTAAGATTTCTGCTTTTATCACCCCTTCTAATAGTTGTCGTGCAAGGTGCGATGCTTGAGAAGATGTACGTCTTGCTGTATCTAACACGGTCTTTTTCACATAAATATTATTTTTTAACAGGACCATCTAGGAAGATAAATATAAAAATTGAGAGAAAGATTAAATGAATTTTATCAGATATTTTATATCTTTGAATTCCTTACATCGGTACTCGCAACGCCCATGAGATGATCATCATTGTCTAAACTTGATTGTTGAACTTCTGACTCCCTGCCATTGTTATCTAGCTCTTTATAACAATGAAATTTAAAATATTCATTATTTATTTTTTTGCTTAAGTACTACTAATAGTTAAAAGAATAGAGCAGCTCATAAACTTACCATCATTTTTCGTACTTTCCAGTGTAGAGTTTCCACTAGCCGAAGGCGAATGAGTCTTTGAGGATGTATTTTTTTCCTCTTTAGGTAGAGAGTTTTTCTTGTTAAGGGCCGAACGATCGGATGAATCGTCTCTACGACTAGAGTGTTGATCTACCTTTCCAGTACTTTTTGGCTTTTCAAGATTTTCAGTTGAATCTTCTAATGAACTAATGTCGGACACTTCATCCTTTTTAGATTTACTATCATCTTCCGAGTTTTCACTAGATGAACTCGATTCATCTTTTTTAAACTTTTTTGATTTCTATATTTAAAATTAATAAACAAAATCATTAAAAGTAGAAATAATATTCAAACAATTTCCAGAGTGTGAATCTATGAGACAGAATTAATTTTTTCTTCATAAAAAAAATAAATAAAATAATTAAAAATTTTTAATTTTTGAAAA
The DNA here is from genome assembly GCF_013202065.1 of Cotesia typhae. NCBI lineage: Eukaryota > Metazoa > Arthropoda > Insecta > Hymenoptera > Braconidae > Cotesia > Cotesia typhae. The sequence goes on along the minus strand of NW_027423724.1, from coordinate 1,344,018 downwards.
AATGCACTTGGAGATTTTTAAATTTCCTATTGTGCATTTTTTTATTTTTCAATAATTTCCGCTCTATGTATTTTTTTTTTTTTTTTTCATAAAAAACTATCTATTTTTTTTTTATATATAAGAAAAATTCATCATTGTCGTCTAAATTCGGTCGAGTAATAATTCAATTTATAAAAATTAATAGAATAAATTTGAGATTATACCTTAGCTTGTTTATCATTTTCCTTTGATTTATTGGATTTCTTATCATAATCCGAAGGAGAGTAACTTCTTTTTTTTTTTTTTCTCTCTTGCGTTTTAGTTTGGAATCTAAAATTTATGGCGTGATAAATTTTTATAATCAGGAAAATTAATTAAACATAAAATTAAAAGTTTATATCGACGAGAGTAAATTGTATAAATAAATCCTACTTACCAGTTTTTTTAATGACGCGGCCAGTGTAAATTTTTGATCTATAAAAAATTTTGTTTCATCTTCAATTTTAAGAGAAGCCGGATCACCAACAATATCCTCACTTCCGACAATAACATTTGTTTTTAACTCCTTCGATTTAATGGCAAACATTGTGACAAATCAAAGTAGTTATGATAAAGTAACCGCCAATTTTTTCTAGGTTATGTATCTGGCAATACTTTACGACGAAATGAAAACCTTTAATTTATAAATTATGTTAAATTATTTTATATGTCAAATAGTATTTTATTAATAGATAGATCGTATTAAATATAATAAAAATAAATATTCATAAGAGACTGAATAAGACAAAATAAAAATCGACGCACCGAGGAAAAAATGTATGCCGGAATTTTGGCGGCTACCACGTGAGTGGAAAACGAGAGAAAGTAAGGATACTTCCCCACCCTCCCTACCTTTATATTCAAGCGGTAAAACAGATTTACACGGCCATTATTTTATTAAAATATTTGTCACTATAATCAAAAGCATAATAACTTTTATCTTTTATTTTTAATTAAAATACAAAAAAATACTTGTTATTTACTAAACATACTAACAAATACAAGGTGACTAATAATATGTTGCGTAAGAAATATAAGTCTTGGATGTTGGATGAAAATGCACAGGTAAATATAGACATTATATTTACATTCTTATGTACAATACTTACTATAACCAAATACTCCAATATTATTGATAAATTATTATTAATAATTATCAATAATAATTCTCTTCAATGAATATTTATGAATACTAATGAATTATATTTTTATAGATTCCTTTGAGAACCTGTTATAATTACACTAAAAGAAAATTGGAAAATCTATCAGACGATGATATGAATTTGAATAAAAGATACTGTGAAAATAATATAAACTACGATGAAGATAATGATATTGCATTAAGTGATCTCAGCTCGGATAATGATGTTGAAGATGATGATAGCAATCAAGATCCTGATGACAGCAACGGGAGTGAAGATGGTGGTTCCGATAATGAAACCAGCGAATCAAGTGATTCTATTGAAATTACAGATAAAGCAGAGACTGAGGACCTAATCATCAACAATAATAATGGTATTCTGGAGTATTTATACCAAAATTGTTCGTTAACAACGGATGAAAGTGTTCTAATGCTTTTAGAATTGTACATTCTACATCGAGTTCCTAAGTCTTGTTTAACAGCTATTCTAGTTATGCTTCATAAAATGCTACCAAATTCTAACAACTTACCTCATTCTGTATTTAAATTATTTAATTATGCTACCGATTTAACGCCATCAGTTACTATAATAAAGCATTATTATTGTCAAAACTGTTCATCTTACCTCGGAGTTGATAGTAAAATTGAAAAGTGTAATTCATGTGGAGCCAAGAAAAAACAAATATTTCACTTTTTTGAAAGAGATATTGGACAAGTTATTAAATTTTTTTTTAAAGAGTTGAAATTGGCTAAAAAATTACAATCGCCTAGTATTAGTAATGAAAATAATGTCATTACTGATATCACTGACGGCTCAGAATATCGAAGAATAAATTCCAGAGATTATCGTGGAGTATACGATCTTACATTGATTTTAAATACAGATGGTATTTCTTTAAGCAAAAGCTCCAAAACCAATTGTTGGCCACTGATGATTACTATAGCTGAGTTACCAGAAAATTCGAGAAGTAATTTCATTACTCCTATTGGGCTTTGGTGTGACGGAAAATGTAAGCCGACGATGAATACGTTTTTCAAACCATTTTGTGATAAATTAACAAATTATTACAACGAAGGTATTAAATGGACTAATCCTAGAACCGGTGATGAAATTGTTTCAAAAGTTGTTGCTCCACTTATAATTGCTGATGCTCCGGCGAGAGCGTTAATTCAAAATATCCAAAATTTTAATGGAAAATTTGGCTGTAATATTTGTGAGCTATCATTGAAAAAGTGCAAAACAATCAAAGGAAAGAGAAATAAGAGTACGTACCCTTTCATTGAAGAAGGTGCTAGATTGAGACAAGGACGAAGAATGAAAAAACAAGCACTAAAAGCAGTTGCTTCTGACGGTAAATGTCATGTTAAAGGTGTTAAAGGACATACTGTTGTTTCTAAGTTACCTCTTATCGATCTCGGAACATGTTTGCTACCAGAATATATGCACTCGGCGTTACTTGGTGTAGGACGGCAATTTGCTGAGATCTATGTTAATAAAAAAGGCCCTTGGAATTTAAAAAATTGTTGTGCAGCAATTGATAACGATTTATTGGGAATTCGACCACCACATTTCATCAACAGAATGCCAAGAAGCTTATCAGACTTTAAATTGTATAAAGCCTCAGAATACTATTATTTTATCTTATTTTACTCACTTCCAGTCTTGGAAAATCGTCTACCACAAAAATATTTGGAACATTGGATGCTTTTTGTTAAAGGATTATATATGTTACTCCAAGGTCAAATTACAAAACAAGATATAATAAAAGCAAAGGAACTATTAACAGAATTTGTAAAACAAACTGAAATTCTGTACAGTGATCGTGAACTAAGTTATAATCTTCACCAACTTATACATTATCCGCTAATAGTAGAAAGATGGGGCCCTTTGAACCATACATCAGCATTTTCTTTTGAAAATTTTAATGGTTTTTTGACTCATAATACTCACGGAACGAAGCAATTGGGTCAAGAAATAATGAATCATCTGAAAATTATTGAAGGGATCCAAGTTTTAAAAAATCGAGTTCAGGTCAACAATGAAGTGAATCCATCATGTCAGTCCTCGACAAATAAGCTCTTGGGACAAATCGTTAATGTTGAGTTGAATGATAATGAGCTTAACTTGATTGAATCAATTCGTTTGGATTCAATGAATTTAAAAATTTATAGTAAAGCTGAAATTAATCGGGAATTATTTACTTCTGAGCTTTATAAAACAATTAAAACAAATAGCTTTACAGTAAAATTAATTTTATTTAACAATTTGGTAACTTATGGATCAATAAAATTTTTTGTAGCAGTGGAAGGTATGGTATGCTTCGTTTTAGAAAAATTTATAATTGAAGAAAAAAGATTCTTGGGTAATTCAGAACGATTGAAAATTAATCATATAATACCAATAATTGAGAGTAAAAAATTAATCTTTGTAACTGTAAATAAAATTAAAGCCATAAATCATGTATTGCGAGTAAAGGACTTTGTATGTGATGATTTGAAATTATTAAAAAATACATTTTGAGAAATTGATAATTTAATTTAATTAAAATGTGTTTTTTTTTTTTTTTTTTTTTTTTTTTTATGAGAAATGTAAAGTAAATAAATTATAAATGATGAACCATAACAAAATGACTTGACTATTTTACTTATAAATGCATTTTTATTGTCATTTAATTAACGTTGTCAATGCATACTCTATTATGATTATTCCAGGAAAAAATCTGCATGCATGTCCATGCTTAACCAAGCATGAATCAAGCATGATCACGCATAAACATGCATGAACCATGGATAATCGTGTCTGGTCAAGCATGATTTATGCAAGGTCCTACTCAATCATACATCTTAATACTAGGTGATGATAAACGATCCTGCGTGACCTTGCATGATCCATACACAATCATGCTCGAGTATGCCCGACTGTGTACAATCGAACTGAAAGGTCGTGCATGAGCTTGCATAATAAAGCATGCGCATGTAAGAAACTACATAATTCATGCTTGACCTAGTCTAATCATGCACGATAACTTTCAACGCAGCTAAACTTATCTTGCATGACTATGCACGGTCTTGAATAGACATGTACAGTTATTCTTCGCCAAGGTTAACCATACATGACCACCTGTGAGTGGCCAGAATGATCAAGCTCGAGCCTGCTTGACCGTGCGTGACTTTGTATGATCAATCATGATTGGACTTCACCAAGCTAGGCCATGTACTTTTAGTTTTTACTTTGCTTCAATGATCATGTAAGCCCTTACCCTTGTTTGGTAATGGCTCAACTCATAATGTGATCGACAATAATTGTAGAGAAAACAATTCTCTTTTAACAAGTAAGAAGATAATTTTTACCTTGAACTAGCGTAAAAAAAGTTACAGGGCATTTTTAACTGTAATTAAAAATATTAAAAAATTATTGTGATTAATTTTGTAACTTCTCAGATTGTTGTTTGTTCAATATGTGAATTGACAATAATTATAAAGGAAAAATTCTTTATCAAAAAGGACTGAGATGATTTCTACGTTAATCAAGCCCAAATAAAGTTACGTAGGATGTTTGTCTAGAACTCAATGAGTGAAAAAATTTTGACATGATTTTTTCAGATTTTTTTGGTCTCATAAAAGAATTGACAATAATTGTAGCGAAAAAAACTTCTCTTTTAATTTCTAAGTATTAAGATAAATTTTACCTAAAGAGAGCCCAAAAAAAGTTACACGGCATTATGAACTGAAATTTCCATTTATTTTATGTCAAAAAAATTATTATGATTCATTTTTCAACCTCTCAGATTATTGTTTCTTTGATATGTGAATTATCAATAGTTATAAAGAAAAAATTCTCTATCATCAGGTACAGATTTCTACGTTCATCTAGCCCAAACGAAGTTACGTGGCATTTTTGCTGGACTTGTAAAAGTAAGAAATATTTTGATTTGATTTTAAACTTTTCAGATTATTGTTTGACTGATACGTGAATTGAAAATAATTTTAGAAAAAATAGGAATTCTAAAAGTTAAAAAATGTTATGATTTTTATTTAAACTCTTGAAATTCGTGTTTGACAGATATGTTACATGAAAATCATTGTAAAGAAAAAAATTAGGAAAACAGTTGACCCTGAAGGCCATCCCGGTAACTTCCCGTTAATTCCATACCTAGGCATTTAAAATCGTACTTATGACGTTTTTGAGCTCTTTTTTCTTTTATGAGCTATTTTGAGCTCTTCGGGTTTGAAGAGATCGCTTTTCTATGCTTATGAGCTTCAAGAGCTCAACAGTCTAACAGAAGTTTGATAACACACAATTTTTTTAATTTTCAATCCACAACAACTTTTGGACAAACGAACCGATTTTCACACTTTTCGCAACATTAGACGCAGTTTTTTGAATGCTACAATTTACTACTAGACACGAATTGATCAGACCGAAAATTTTGGAGAAATTTGAAAAATTCGCTTTTTCCGTATTTTTTCAACTACGATAACTCACAAACCAATTAATCGATTTCGACGTTTTTGTAGAAGATCGACTTGATTTGTTGAGCTCTTATAGTTATATCAACACATCAAAAACGATCCGAAAATAAATGTTGGAATTATGTTAAAAAAACCCTTGTTCCCAAATTTTTCGTCAACGATATCTCTCGAATCAATCAACTGATTTTCACGTTCTCAGCAGCAATCGACGTGGTTTTTTAAGCTCTAAAAATAATTTTTTTGAATCAAAAACAATTCAAGAAGAAATGTCGGAGTTATGTAAGAAAAACACCTTTTTCCAAATTTTTCGTTCACAATATCTCACAAACGAATTAACCGATTTTGATCGCATTAATGGCTATCGATGCAGTTTTTTAAGCTTAAGAGCTGATTAGTTTTTGGAATTGACCGATCTAAAAAAACAGTTTTTCAAATTTTTCATTTTTGAGATTTCTGAAAATCTGTGGGTCCGAATGACTTTAAATAGTACAAAATATTTGGAGGCAAAGAAACTCTCTCGATTGCTGCCAATTTCATTCAAATCGGTCAAGCCATTCAAAAGTTATGAGAAATTTACATACATACATACATACATACATACACACATGCATACACATATACACCAACACATACACATACGCACACACACACAGAAATACAGACACCATCGCGGGAATAGTCACGGAAGCTTCCTAGGATCTCAAAACGTCGAGATCAATGAAAACTCGATTTCTGAAGAACGGGATAAAAACAATAACTTTCCGATTTTTGAAAATTTTTAATTTTCTTAGCGGGAAGTTAAAAAATCTCTTCAAAAAAGTAATTAACTCATTTCTCCGTCTATTGAACCTAAATAAAGTTAAAAGGCATTTTCAACGGAAATTTTAAGAGTTAAAAAAAGTTATAATTCATTTTTAAACTTTTTGGATGTAACGTTGAGAGATATGTGATTTGATAATTATTATAGAGAAAAAAATTCTCTTTTAAAAAGTACTTGAGTCATTTTGACGTCAATCAAGCCTACACAAAGTTACGGGGCATTTTTGGCAAAAACTTCATAAGAGAACAACTGTCCTCGAACTATCTGTCCCAGTAATAACGATAGTTCGAGGGCTGACCTCAAAGTATCCACCCCCACAGTAACGATAGTTTGAGGACTGTCCTCAAAGTAACAATTTTCTTCATAATTTAAAAAATAAAAATATATAAATGCAAAATTTTATCGCAGCAGACTTTTGGATTCATTGGCTACACATATTCACACAGAAAACCCCATGTCTCAAACTATCGGTCTTACATACATATATATATATATATATATATATATATATATATATATATATATATATATATATATATATATATATAGTAGGGTGGGTCAAAAAAATCGAATAATTTATTTTTGACTTTATACTCTGAAAAATAGGTTCGTAGACACCTAAAAAGAATTCTCTCCAAGTATAAGCTCTTAATTATAACGGGAAGGTCCTCCGCTTTGCGGGTTTCTAATTTTTTCGAATAATCAGATAAAAAAATTTATATCTCGCTTCCAACTGCTTGGAAAAATATTCCGTGGCATAGATTTTGTGAGAAATTGAATGCTTTACAAAAAGGTCTCTTATGACTTTTTCAAAAACTCAACCGATTAAAAATATTCATAGTTGAAGTTTGGCTATTTTAAGGAAAATATTCGTTTTTATTATGAATTTTATAAGTCGATGAAAAAAATTATTTCGGATTGCGGAACTCATGATTTTGTAGGAAATTTACTGCTCTACAAAAATGGTCTCTTATGATTTTTTGATTAAGTGAAGCCGTTACGAGATATTCATCGTCAAACATTAACGAATATCAATATTTCCAGTTTTTGATCAATAATTCGATAAATTTTAATTTAAACTATGAGTTTCAGGAAAATTTACATAAATTTGAGTTTCGATCGATAAAGAAATGTTATAAACAATTTTTTAATATTGTTTTCAGTCTTGAGCTTGTTTGATTGCATTAAAACAAGAAATTAGAGCATTTTTTTCGACATATAGCCAATGATTAGTTTAATTTGAAGTGAATGACATATTTCTTTGTCAAATTTAATATGAAAAGTATTGAATCAAGTGAGAAACAACCAGTATTTAACTTTTTTATAGATAAATTTTTTATTGAATTATCAATTGCAATATAATTGTCTATATTTTTAACATAACAGTACGCTATTACTATAAATAATTTCTTTTATTACAATTTGGGAATGTTTTTGATGTTCTTTGACAACTTGCAATAAGTACTGGAATTGTTCTTCATTTTTGTCAAGCATTGATTATATTCACTGACTAATGCAACAGCTCGCTCTGCTGAATCATTGACAACTTTTAGTTGTTGAAAGTATTCTATATTTTCGAGATAACTCTCATTAGTAGGCCATAATTCAACATCGACATCAAGAAAGTCATACGGTAGATCGAAGATTTTGAAAAGATTTAATGACTTTTTAGACACAAAGTCACTCAGAGTTCTCTGCGCCAATGAATTCAAATCTTTTTAGCAATTACAAATCTTTTAGCTTTAGAATCTGTACCTTCACGAGTATTAACAGCTTCAACAATACTTTTTTACTTCTAATGGAACGCCATCGTCAAACAGTGATAAAATGGCAAGTTCATCGCTCAAATACCATAAGTGCGAAATCATTTTTTCACACGTAGCTGAAGAAATCAAAGGATTGATATGTTTGTACTCCAATAAATTTTTCATAAACTGCAAGTCATGATAAGCAGCAGTTGTTGCAGAAGTTGATGAAAACCAAGCTTTTAAATACAATGTGACTATAAAAATACAGAAATGACGAAGACCATGCAATTCTTTCTGAGAGAGTTTGAATTCATCTCTGAATAGATACATTTTCAAACTATAAATGGCCTTAACCATCCATCTAGCATGATGAACAGCACCAGGACGTTTGAAAGAAATCTTTTCTGAGGCATTTCTCCAAGGAAAATCAATGATAATTCCAATAATTCTTTATCTAACTTATTATAACATTTCTTTATCGATCGAAACTCAAATTTATGTAAATTTTCCTGAAACTCATAGTTTAAATTAAAATTTATCGAATTATTGATCAAAAACTGGAAATATTGATATTCGTTAATGTTTGACGATGAATATCTCGTAACGGCTACACTTAATCAAAAAATCATAAGAGACCATTTTTGTAGAGCAGTAAATTTCCTACAAAATCATGAGTTCCGCAATCCGAAATAATTTTTTTCATCGACTTATAAAATTCATAATAAAAACGAATATTTTCCTTAAAATAGCCAAACTTCAACTATGAATATCTTTTAATCGGTTGTGTTTTTGAAAAAGTCATAAGAGACCTTTTTTGTAAAGCATTCAATTTCTCACAAAATCTATGCCACGGAATATTTTTCCAAGCAGTTGGAAGCGAGATATAAATTTTTTTATCTGATTATTCGAAAAAAATAGAAACCCGCAAAGCGGAGGACCTTCCCGTTATAATTAAGAGCTTATACTTGGAGAGAATTCTTTTTAGGTGTCTACGAACCTATTTTTCAGAGTATAAAATCAAAAATATATTATTCGATTTTTTTGACCCACCCTAATATATAGTCGACACTGGCGTCGACAGGGCTGTAGAGCTCCACCTTAAATGTGAGCTTACCTGGTTCGTAGATTGTTGGGCGCCGGGAACTTCTCGTTCCACCGTTCGGTGGTGCACGATAGATCGTCGTTGGGCGGCAGGTCGAGGCCGAAGAGATTCAACTCAGTGTTATACGAAGACAGCAAGGGAATCGGGTCAAAATAATAATAAAAAAAAAATGAAAAATAAAAAAACAAATGCGCAGGGAGGTTTAATTAGTCAATTTATTGATTACTAATTAAAGAGATCTAATAACATTCGCTGGTTCGTCAAATTTCAAAGATAGCAAAAAAAAAAACAAAATAAGATCAATACAAAAAATTTTACAATTAATTAATTGCTCGATGTATTTGCTAAAATCGCCAAAATAACAAAGCCAAGTTCGGAATTGGTGACGCAGTCACTTGCAAAAGAAGCAAAACAAGATTTTTGTACGCAAATCAAAAAAAATCTACAATAATATTCGCAATGAAGAAATTAACAAAAAAACAAAATTTAAGTAAACAAATTATTTATACTTGATTTGATGCGCGAGTTGACCAATCGCAGGGTCCGAACTTACAACGACGAAAATAAACTTCTGACGTCGAATTTACCCATTACAAAATTAAATCAAATTATTTAAAAAAAAAAACAATCGAATTGATTAGTACAACGTCAAATTTTTTTTAGTACCAAATGATATCGAATTATAAGAAAACAAGCAGTTGAATTAATTATTACAAATTAAGGCGAATTAATGAAAAAAATTAAATCGAATTAATTATTATAACCAAAAAGAATTAACACTCAGTAATTACAAAGTGTAAGATAATAGTCTTAACATTAAATATTTAGTTGCCGGGACTGGGTGTTAAAAGATGGAGTAGACACATTCGTGGTTATAATACTGTTTAATCTAAATTAATCACAGGCATAGTTTATTGTACAGAGTTTGAGTAGTTTACAAATATTGAGCACTTTGAACATAGTTATAATCTTGAATTATCACATTAATTCATGAGTACGCGTTGATTGAGTTAATTGAGTTGTATTAATTAATGCATATTAATTAGACTGAGCATGAGTTGTAGAAAGTTGATCTTCAATTGAACTGTTAATTAACTTACAATGTAATTAACACTAGCAATTATGAGCGAGAAATATGAGTAATGTTGTAGAATTAGGTCACCAGACGATTAATTAATTACACTTAATTAATAGTCATAGTATGAGCGTATAAATTGGATTGACTGAGTGTAATGATTGATAGAGTGAATGAATGCAAGTGTAATGAGAGTTTGAGCTTGAGTCTGTAGAGTTCACAGTAATGATTAATTGGATGAGCTGTATAAGTTAGAGTCACTGGATTATTAATCAATTAACAACATAATTAACTCTCACAGTGTGAGCGAATGAGCCTTAAACTAACGAGCTCAATTGAGTACTTGAGTCTCGGGATACGAGATAGAACACACAACGTTGAACACGGAATGGCGACAGACCCAGAGCATGTGGCAGTCATCCCCAATCACCACCAAGCAACATCTGCAATGCGGCAGTTTATTTTGCCGCAGGATGACGTATCAATTAGTAATTGTAATATGCATTGTTGCTGGGTTGAACGTGTAGGTGACTGTTGTACGTATGTATGAGAGAGAGCGACACATGGGTAGCCATGTGACAATGAGTAAGAGAGAGAGGGAGCATGAGAGTATCGATTGTGATAAAGTGATCTCAGATGATTTATAACAAATACTTAATTGTACCTGAGTTGCCAATGATTGCTGGTGAATGAAGATGAGTAGCGATGCTGTAGTTGGCTTCAGTGAAGTTGAGTAGATGAGCTTGGAGATTTTGTAAATACAAAGAAATGCACTGGTCACGGTAAATGCGTGTGTACGCTGTACAATTAGCACGTGTTATGAGGAGTATGGCTGTTTGCCGGTGAGCCAGTTGAGTTGCGGTGGGACACCCGAGGGCGCTTGTGTAGCGGCGCCTCGGTGCTGCCAGTTTGTTGCGGGAATGTTTGAATGATTCCGCAACACAAAGAAAATAATCAATAGTCTAGTCGAAGTAAATTCAAATCAACTCGTCAATGTCACAATTCGATGACGCTTCCATTGAAATTGTAATTCGCGGCGGATAACTGGGCAGTCGGTAACTGTTTGTTACCATTCGGGAAAAAAACGCGGGAACAAAGCTCGAGATGTAACGCCGACTGGCGCTCGCAGATGGCGTTGAAAAGTTATTCTAGAAAATTCACATTTAAAAAAATGTTTTTATAGTTTTTTTGAGATTTCTAAAAATCTACTCGTCTAAATCAGTTTAAATTATATTTAGAATCTCAGTTTGGCCAAGCTCTTTTGGATGGTGCCAATTGCAATAGAATCGTTCGAACGTTATGAGCGATTAACACACACACACACACACACACACACACACACACACACACACACACACACCGGGAGTCAGTGTGTCACCCTACGGAAAGAAGAGGCTGACACAATGCAGCTGAAGTTGCAGCTGACAGAAGCAGTGCTGCGAGATTACGGAGGAGGTATTGTCCAGCCGTATGGAGTTGCCGAAGCCACACTAAAGATTGAATTGCCTGACGGAGTTGTCAAGATCCATGCCGTACCCGACGATCTTATAAATGTACCACTTATTGTAGGACAACCATTTTTGGATCAACCAGGAGTCACTATGGATCAGAAGGATCGAAGTTTCGGGTGTTTGACAAAACAGTAGCTCCTCTACCAGAAATAGAGAAATTTTTTCTGTTGAAAATAGCACTGTGGGCTAAAGAGACGACGGTTATACCGCCCGAGCATGCAGCTGACATCACGGTTAAAGTGAGAAGTAAAATTATTGGTGATTTATTTGTAAGCTAAGAGTACTTGGTAAAGAAGGTCGGGAACATTATGTCCCAAGAAGCATGTGAAATACAGAAAGTGGGATGCTCTCAGTTGTTAATTGGTCTGATAGATCGTTAATTATTTATCAAGACAAAATAATCGCCAGGGCTGAGCGTGCTTAGGAGGAGTCCTTAGAAGTTAGTTATATTAGAATAATGATACGTACAGTAAAAACAGAATCTCAAAACGATTTAATGAATCGAAACGATTAACGATTGCAGATGGAGATATCTCCATCTGAAAGGGATGCGTTATATACTTTGCTAGACAAATATCGCGATTGCTTTGCATCTGATGTGTCCGAATTAGGTCCCACTCAGGCAGCGAAGATAAATATCGAATTAAACAGTAATTCTGTAGTAACTTATAGGCCCTACCGATTATCATGTGCGGGATATGAAAACGTACGCAGCATAGTCGACGAGCTAAAAGAAAATAACATCCTTCAAGTGTCGAATTTTCCGTTTGCTAGTTCCATCCTTTTAGTCCGTAAAAAGAACGGTGATGTAGGAATGTGTAACAGGATAAAATTACCCTTAATCGATAAGTCGCCGGATATCAATAATTATTCGACATAGCACTGGCGCGTCTCGATCTTCGGGCCTAGAGAGAGAATGGAAGGGGGTAGTTTTGGGTTATTATAGGTGAGCTGGGCAGTGAAAAAGAGAGAAGTGTGACCGCCAGACGGAGTGCCACGGAAATCAGGAAAGACCGATCCCCGGAGTAGTGACGAGACGAAGGAAGCCAACTACAACTAGGACTTCATCCTTAACGAGTGAGTTAGATCATCGTTTGGTTCGTTAAGGTATCAATAATGACTTTGTGGGAAAAAAGTGAACCGCGGTTTACCCATTACTCGGTTACTTCTCCGTTTTATTTATTAATTTGATCGTTTAATTGACGATTATTTAATTAATCAGAATTTGATATCTGCTAGTTTGAATTGAGTGATTTTAATGGGGATTTATACCCGCGAGTCACTCAATCGACCTTGAGGGATAAATTCTTTCAACATTATTCGCGAGAACTTTTTAATAAATAAAATTAATCAATTAAATTAATTAACATCTGAAAAATTCATTTATTTGATCGTTATGATTTGATCACAATTAATTCAAGAAAGAGTGATTAATTTTGTGCTTGAAAAATAATCGACAAGTATTTTCTCATGGAATTTTGGTCAAGCGTTGATATATATGCATCACAGTAATTCCAAATACCCAAGGTCAATAACTATTAAACTAGCGAATGTTTTAGAATCAAAAATGAATGCTTCGACTTTTGTCGAATTTTATAATCTATAAAATTATCGAAAATCATATTAAGAAATATTAATTGAAATGATTTACATTGCGCGATATTTTATTAAGTGACAATTAATTTTGGGCTTAAGCCCGTAGATTTAGATAAATTAAAATTATTGAAAATTAATAATTAAGAGCGTGGGCATTAAGCCCGAGAATTAAGTTAGTTCTTGTTGGAAATTCTCACTGATAAAATTGGTTATAATTTATTAATTCTCTTCGTTAATTTTGTATTAATAATTTTTGAGTTTGATTGTTAAAACAATTATTATTGACATTAACTTAATTGTCAAAAAAAACTTGGTCGGAACTATTACTATGTTGGCAGATTATTAAGACCTTTGTCTTCATATTCTTATCTATTAATTCAAGATATTAAGACCTCTTGTAATTAAATATTTATTGTTGTATTATTAAGACCACGGCAATAAATTAGTTAGGAATCTTAATCGATTTTAATTTTAAATCAAAAATAAATACGCAGTCGAAAACTGAGAATTTGGAATAGTTAGTTCAAGGTTAATTGAAATTTAGTTGTTAATTGAAAATTATTGTTTTATTAAATACTAATGATTAAATAATTTCATTTCATAATGTTGTAATCAAATTAATTATCATCAAATTTCTTAAAATAATTTCATATATCAATTAAGCAAAGTGTGGGTTATGTGTGTCAAGAATTGTACGGGTAATGTGTGATAGAGGGTGTTAATAGTGTTAAGTTTGGTAGTCCGGTGGACTTAATTTTAAGTAAAAGTGTGAAAAAGTTTAAAAGCCTATTAGTTTTAGGACAGGTGTGGAAGACCGTTTGTTAGAAAATGCCCATCAGGTTAAGGACAGGTGTGGGAGACCGTTTGTTAGAAAAAGCCCGTCTAGTGCTTGTATCGTCGTTTGGGAAGGTTCGTTTATAAATATCGTTCATCTCGCAGTTATTCTCTGCTTCGTTAGATAATAAGTTCATTATAGTGTGTGTGAGTGAGCCCTTAAATTGTTGAATTTATTATTTTTAGTGTTAATAAAATTGATCAGATTGTTAATTAAATCTTTATCATTCAACAGCACCTTCCTCTACTATCTCTACCCTAAGATAAGATTTCCTCAGCTCTGGACCGGTTCCAGGAACCGTGATTGATAATCCTGGTGGCACCCTAATAATTATTGTTGTTTGTTGTTAAATTGTTAGTTTGTTTGTAAATTGATTAGAGGCCAATCTGAGCAGGTAAAACTGTTACAAATGTGTGTTATTATCGAGCCCTAAATGCTATAACGAAGAAAGATAGGCATCCACTGGCGTTAATTGACTATCAACATGATAGGTTGCAAGGAAATTCCTTCTTTACAATTTTAGACTTGTTTTCGAGATATCACCAAATACCCGTTACAGAAAGTTTCGTCGAGAAAACAGCGTTTGTTACGCCCGATGGGCAATACGAGTTTCTTGGAATGCCGTTTGGGTGAGCCGATGCACCCGCCGCGTTCCAGAGGGTGATTAATCAGGGTCATTGTTACATCCCAGAAAATTTAACTATAAAACAAAATTATTTTCCGTTTTTGAATTAAATTATTAATCAATCGCAATAAAAATTCCGCTGCTTCGCAGGTGGTTATCACCAGCGAGGCAACAGAAATCATACGAGATAGGTCTCTCTGAGGCGACGCTGGAGCCTCGGCTAGACAAATCATATGCGTCAGCGTCGGGCTTCAGCGTCGTTGCTTAGCTGCAACCTGAGATCAAAGATGGCTATTGCTAATTTGTAAAACTAACTAATGAGAGCACCCATTCAGTAATCTGCGTGACTTTATAGAGCACAGAACGCTTCTCAGCTGACCGGGCCTCTCCCGCTATTTTTAAATAAACTTGTTATAACCGAACGCTACTTCACGTTCCATACTATTAATCCTCTAGGTGAGAGCGCTTTTAAAGCTGTTCCACCATAGCTAAATCTTGATGGAGACGAGCGCTTTGAAGCAGTTCTCTTCCTCTTGTTAACCAATTAAATCCATGCCCCGGGGAAGACATTTAAAAAGGTCAGGTCGTTCGGTCCGAGAAAGGCTCTCCAGGTGTTTAGTTTCGGAAGGTGTTCCGCGATCGTTGAGTGAATCTGTGAGTGACAGTTCCGCCGTGTCCGTTACCAAATCATCGGCCAGCATCAAACCCCTCGAGGATTTGCCTGCTTCACCGTCATCGTCGCCAGGAAGTCCAATCGCTCAGAGGGTTCAGAATCAAGGACGACTGGCCTACTGGACCAACGTCGAACAGGGTTGAGCCCTTTTCAGAACTGACCTGCCATTCCAAGCGAAACTACCCGGTGCAACTTTCCCATTCCATGACCCCCGCTACGGATATTACTCTGAAGAGTATTACAAACGAACCGGGTCTGACAGTTATACACCCTTTAAAGCCTGCCGGTTGGAAAAGAAGGGTTTAATATGGGGAGAATTTTGGGGCCCTTAAAGGTAAGGTCTTTTTACTAGTAATTATTATGAAAATCACGAGAAAGCTTATTTGTGACGGGTGAATATGCCTTGAGGCATATTCATTTGTATAATCTCATTATTGTAAATAAACGTCTAGTAATTAAACAACGGGTTTCTTACACTTATTTTTTCAACCGGTGACATATGCCGAGTGGTCAAAGGCGTACCTTTGGTCTTACATACCATCTTGATTGAGATTTTACACTTGCCGCGTGGGTTAAGATTTTCACAACCGAAAAGTCCCGAACGAACCACTCCCAACAACTAAAGTTGGTGACATGACTATAGCAGTTAAAACCGACTCTAAATAAAAAATAAAATTGAAAAAAACTTACTTGTTTGAATTAACAAAGCTGCATCATCTTCTGACAAGTCTGTTTCTTTTTTCGTATCCGAGACCTTTGTTTTTCCTAAAACAAATTGTTTACGGTATTCATTAACTAAGTTATATGTTAATCCTATTAGCTTTGTGTGTTAACGTTTCATAAATTGTAATGCTACCGTCAGAATATTCAAAATTGATTTCTTGGAAGTTCGTCAAGTATGAAATATCAGAATTATTTCTAATAATCTAAGATCCAAACCTAATTTAACCTCGACCGATTTAGAGTAATTTGTTATTTGTTCTTTCTTCACTTCATGCAAAGTTGTTGACGCCACTCATTCTCTCATTAATATGACGTCCCGGTTACCTCACAGGTTTGTAAGTAACCAGTAGAACAACTAGAGCTGGAGATAAAGATGTCATGACCTCCAGAGTCGTATGTAGAGGTTTTCGAATTAACTCCGAAAAAACTAACTTCGGTGAATTTAATTCACAAATGAATTTATTTAACTATTAAAATACCCTTTAAAAATAGATGATTTGATGACTGCCGTGAAGGCCGTGGTTATTAGCTTTTGCGGTCTCTCGACAAGAATTAATTATCGATCGTATTAAGTTCGTAACTTTAAGATTAAGAAGAGCCTCGAACTACCCGTGCACCCTGCTTAAATCTCCTCGTCCAAGGGCCGCGCCCTAGGAAAAGTAGGGTTGCGTATCAGGCCCCGAATGTCCTCTTGTCTTGAGTTCATGCGCGTGGCGTTTCCGAGGTTTAATCGGATTACCCGTGCGCTGACTCAACTCCAGAGTCCAGGACACGCAGGTGTTCGTTATCATTCATTTATTCAGAACATTCTTTGAATGTTCGTGAATATACTCATATACTACACTAGTCACAAAAATTAAGGGATATAAAAAAAATTCCAAATTTTTTGGTGATTTTCAGCGAGCTGTAACTCCGAGGAAAATGATCGCACAGAAAAAAAAAAAAAAAAGCAAATTGTAGCTCCAAGTGTCTAGTTTTTAGATATGACCATGAAAATGTTTTGTCATCGTCAGGTCTGGAGAAATCCTAAGAAAACTACTGAAAAAAAATTTTTCGAAATTTTTTTCGTCTTAAAAAGGTCTACGGGCTTCAAAAAAATTTTTTCGATTGTTTCGTTTAAAAGCTCTTTTAGTAAATTTAATACCCTTTAATTTGACGTAATCAAAAAGCCTGTACGATAATTTGCGGCGGAGTTATCGTCAATCAAAGCAAAAAGGTTTTTTTTGACTTTGGAAATCAATAACTCTGGAAATAATGACTGTATAGGAAATCGAAGGAGGGTTTTGAAAACTACACAATATTCTCTATAAGAAAACGTAAACCGCTTTTGAAGAAAAAATTTTTTTGAATTGAAAACTCGGACTGAAAAAAAGACAAAAATTCGCATAATTAAGGATATTTGGATAACTTGGTATAACTTTGGATAAAATGGATGAACGACGGATATCGTTGGTAATTTTTTAACTTCAAAGTGTCCCCTAAAATCCCTAAGAAATTCAAAGCGCTGCGATTTTTTGTTCATAGTGCCCAGAAGCTTCAAATTCTGTGTTTTCGCAAAAATCACCATTATGAGCAATTTTGTGATTTTTATTCATTTTTCCATTGAAAAAAATTTTATTTTTCAAAATTCTTTATTTTTTCAATCAAAGAGATTGATTTTTCAAGAAATTTGAAAAAAAAAAAATTTCAATTTTTTCGAAAATTTTTTCGAAATTTTCTCAATTTTTTCGACTGTTGTTTTACCGCCGGCATTAGCGTTACCCAAAGCGTACCACGTGGCGGTTGCTCGGTCGGATTTACGCTTCACACACACACACGCGTGTGTGTGTGTGTGTGTCTTTGTCTGCGTGTTTGTCTGTTTGCAGCTGCCGAATGACCTCTGTACGCACGGCAGTAACTGCTCAGTACCGTGTATTGCCACCTCTGTTCCGAATCACAGCTCGTAAACGCTCTTGCATGTTGATGCATCGTCGAATATCACGTTGCGAAATTCCTTGCCAACAACGTAACAACGCTTGAGTCAACTGATGAAGATTGTGCAGTTGCGGATAGTCTCGCCGCAATCGACGCCCAAGCATGTCCCAAACATGCTCAATTGGGTTCAAATCAGGACTCATCGCTGGATGATTAAGCGTTGTTACGTTGTTGGCGCGGAGAAAAGTTCGCGTACGAACTGCAGTGTGAGGACGAGCATTATCCTGCATCAAAATGAACCGTCTTGCCCCCATGCGTGTGCGCATAGGCAGGACGTGTGGCTCCAGAATTTCGTTGACGTACCTATCGGCAGTCAACGTCCCACGAACGATGACCAACGGGGTTCTGGTATTGAAGGACACGCCTGCCCACACCATGACTGATCCACCATTGAAAGCTGTAACTGGTCTCGTAAAACCATCCCGATCTCGTTCTCCACGACGGCGCCAAACGAGAGATCGTCTATCGCTGCCATGAAGACAAAATCGAGATTCGTCAGTCCATAATACACTGGTCCACTGTCTACGACCCCAATGGTGATGATCATGAGCATAGGCCAATCGGGCTCGGCGATGTCGTGGAGTGAGCATAGGCACGCGATTTACGCGTCTAGCGCGTAGTCCTTGCTCTCGAAAGCGATTTCGAACCGTCGATGCCGATATGTGTTGTTGGGGAGGACGTTGTCGACGATTGCGAAATTGATGAGCGATCGTGTGGGCATGCGCAGTAGGGTTTCGACGAGCTTCTCGAATGATAGCTCGATCATCACGCTCGGTAGTGATTCGTAGTCTACCTTGACCCGGACGACGATCGTAACTTTGAGTCGCGTTAAATCGGGCATAGGCCCGACTGATAACGGACTGGCTCACTCCCATAGAAGCTGCTACTTCCACCTGACTGTAGCCCTCTTAATGGAGGGTAACAATGCGAGCCACATCTGTGGCAGCTAAATGTCGACGAGGCATATCAAAAGGTGCTTATCAAAGAAAAGCTTACATAAAATTCACGTAAGGAATTTAGGCTAAAAAGAAAACGTAAAATTCAAGTTTTGTGTGAGGAAAAGCCGAACTCCGCGGGGGGTATATCAATTTGTTTTTATTGAATTTTTAAAATGAGATTTAAAACTAAGGCAGTTGTAGCGGACAGAAAAAATTGAGTTAATTTTTTTGACAATAGTGAAGCATTCTGAAGACGATAAAAAAAAATTAAAAAAAAATTTTTGATATAAAAATTTCGAAAAAAATTTTCGAATAAAATTGAAAATTTTTTTTTTTTTTTTTCAAATTTCTTGAAAAATCAATCTCTTTGATCGAAAAAAAAAAGAATTTATAAAAAAATTTTTTTCAATGGAAAAATGAATAAAAATCACAAAATTGCTCATAATGGTGATTTTTGCGAAAACACAGAATTTGAAGCTTCTGGGCACTATGAACAAAAAATCGCAGCGCTTTGAATTTCTTAGGGATTTTAGGGGACACTTTGAAGTTAAAAATTACCAACGATATCCGTCGTTCATCCATTTTATCCAAAGTTATACCAAGTTATCCAAATATCCTTAATTATGCGAATTTTTGTCTTTTTTCAGTCCGAGTTTTCAATTCAAAAAAATTTTTTCTTCTTCAAAAGCGGTTTACGTTTTCTTATAGAGAATATTGTGTAGTTTTCAAAACCCTCCTTCGATTTCCTATACAGTCATTATTTCCAGAGTTATTGATTTCCAAAGTCAAAAAAACTTTTGCTTTGATTGACGATAACTCCGCCGCAAATTATCGTACAGGCTTTTTGATTACGTCAAATTAAAGGGTATTAAATTTACTAAAAGAGCTTTTAAACGAAACAATCGAAAAAATTTTTTTGAAGCCCGTAGACCTTTTTTAAGACGAAAAAAAATTTCGAAAAATTTTTTTTCAGTAGTTTTCTTAGGATTTCTCCAGACCTGACGATGACAAAACATTTTCATGGTCATATCTAAAAACTAGACACTTGGAGCTACAATTTGCTTTTTTTTTTCTGTGCGATCATTTTCCTCGGAGTTACAGCTCGCTGAAAATCACCAAAAAATTTGGAATTTTTTTTATATCCCTTAATTTTTGTTACTAGTGTATAACGTAGATTTTTCCCAACGGTAGATCTTAAAAGCAAACTATAATTTTACTACGTTACACTTCGTCCATCTCAGCCATCTTTTGATACTCCAGGAACCCCGACAGGCGCCAGCCGACTTTTGTTTCACCGGTATCGGCAATCGGGATACGATAAACTTAAATTTTATGTTTCCAGAAGACCAAGATAGGCCTTGACGGTAACGAAATATCTCGGTGTCGCTCAGTTATGCTAGTTATGGAGAGAGGGTCGTGATTCGGTCTCTCAGAGGAAGTGATCCCATACAAAATGGGACTAAACGGAAGCTAATACAGCAATCGGTACTCTCAAACTAATACTCCACATTTTAATCGGAAAATAAATCAAACCGATTCATTAAATATCGCGGAAGCAGTCCTAAAACGACACGAAACGAAGACAATGGCTTGAGCCATTGGTCTACGGTAATAGCATGCGTGAGGCACGCCAGATTCGGTACAAGAGACTCACTCGACTCTCAACGCGATGCTCACTCAACGAGAGTTCGCAATTGACTTCTTTTACGATACACATTTAACGCTGCCTAGCAGCGATGGTACGTCCGTCCTCTATGAGAACCTCCATAAGACTCTCTTTTACAATCTGGCCTCAAGTCGAACTTCCACACAAAACGATCCGTACTCTTTCGCTACCCCAACCAGACTGTTACAAAAACAATCCTTTACCATGCATGACTCCTGCCAGACTCTTTCACAAAACAATCTTTACTCATTTACAACTCAAGCTAGACTGCCTCTCACCGTACCCCTACTACATTCATGCCACCTGCTACATGCGCTCAACTCACCTGCACGCTACTCTCAGATACGCATATCCCCACATTCACTTCTACGCTCACACAACTAGAGTCCCAGACCTAGCAGTGATCCCGCTTCCCTGGAAGCTCAGACAGAACTCGCGACTACCCTCGTGCATCCAGCAATCGAGGCCTGTCAACCGCAACCTACCGCATGAGACTGCTAACACTCCCGTACTTTGGAGCGACGACATTTCAGTCGCTCCTCTACAGTAATGACCTCGCTCCGAGAGGCTGAACCTCAGTTCAGTCGTCGGTAACTGACCGGGAAATACACTACATCATTCACTTTTCCGCAGTGCAGCTCGACATCCTCGAGACAACTAACTTACTCACACACACACACAATAGTTCTCAATACTACACATTATCGTACTCACACAACATAAACTCACAATATTACTCAAGTGTACTACTACTGGAACGCTACATAAAAATGTAACGTTACAGTACTCAACGCTAGTTGTCTTACAATAATCATTTTTATGAGTCTAGATTTTTTATTAACATTCTTCCTGAGAAAATGTTAATGTAAACTTAAAGATATTTTTGTTAACTCAGGTGTTGACGGAGTTTCATTTTTCTTATCATTTTATATTTCTTGTGAACTATTATTCATCATTTAATATGTAATGTTTAACATTTTTGGCTTATCATTTAACATAATTATTTATAAGAAAAATGAATACTTATGAAATTATTGTATAATTGTTAGCGATTAAATTAGCGCGCGTATTCGCTATCAGAGACATCTGCGAAATGCAGATGGAGACGTAACATTAACATGGGAATAATATTTAATTTGAGATTGAGAATCATCAATGTAACGAAATTTGTCAGTAAGTAAGCATTCAAAAGAACGAAAAAAATGTTATCAAACGTTAAACTTGACTTTAAGATTACGTCCAAAAAATCCAAGAAAATTAAAATTAATTTATTATTGCGCGCTTCATAAGCAAAGCGTTGAGGTGGGTACTACTGTTACTTCACGCAAAACAACTAATTTCACAAATTTCAAATGTCTCTATTTATCACATATTGCACTTGTAAAATAATTCATACACACACATATCAAGAAAAAACCCTATTTTTAACACTCATGATATTTTTTATGCTATATTTGTTATTTAAACTAGTAAAAAAACTGTTTAAAAAAGTTCTGCCTTCGCCGTCCGTATGTCTGTATGTGCGGATCTCGTATCTTGTGGTCACGATAACTAGTGAAATACTTCACTTATCGAGTTGGTTTTTTTATAGGCTTCAGTATTTTGAGGAATAGAAGCCTATTGCTTTTCACGGTATAATTTGATGTAGTTTGATTATTATTTAATAAATTAAATATCGACTGTTTACTTTTTAGTACTGTGGTATATCTATATATATTGTGATGCACCTCGTGCATCCAGCAGGTGAAGCTACCTGTTATTAAAGCGCTATCTATTACGAGAGCGCGAATTCAAATGAAATATTTACAAATAATCTCAATATACGTTTACAAATTTACAGATACTCTCAATTTTATTATAATGAATGAGTTTATGAGGCGTGCGCTTTTGGATTTTCCAACTATTTCCCAGTGAACACATGACTGTAATATGACGTCATTTATAAGTCAAAGAAATTTCAAAACATTTTTCGTTAATATGACGTACAATTGACCTGTCTGGTGATCCAATTGTGATATAAAAATTTGTGATATAATTTTGACATTATACTGATGTAAGTCTATTATTTCTCTATGATATTACAAAGATGACTTAGACATTACGTACAACTGACATAACATATAAACTACAATATTTCGTAACATTAATGCTAGTATTGTATGTCATAACGACGTAAATTAACATTTTACGTTTAAATCAATGACAATTCACCATTGTACGTAATCTTGATGTAAGTATACCATCATGCGTTTATATTAGTGACAAGTCACGGTTATACGTAGTCTTAACGTAAGATTAACATCATGTGTTTACATCAGTAACAAGTCACGGTTATACGTAATACCAATGCCATTTGAGAGTCATCATGTAACATCAATAATTAGTAATAATTGTATTTAATACTGGCGTAATTTGTAAGTCATTTTCTAAATCACTGACAAACGATTATTTTCTACAATATTGATAAAATTTGGGTGATTTATTTTTGTAAAATTATCGATTGATCGAAATTTATCCAGTACAAAATTCGTTGATAAGATGTCTAATTTACAATTAGTTGCTCAATATTAGTGAAAATTGGTTTAAAATTTTTGAAGAATCAGGAAGAGGTAAACAGCTAATTTAAGCCGTCACCTTGCAAATTTAAGTTCGTTTGTAATAACAATAATTGACAATTTTTCAATACTAATGAATATATCTAAAATATTAGCAAATACATATATATAAAAACTTTTCATTTACGTTCTTAAGAAAAATACATACACACTAAATGTTTGAGATAAATTTTTATATCTATACTTATATGTTTCTATACACTATAAAAAAAGAATCTCAACTCAAAGCTACATTTCTTTGGACCAAGAATATATTAAAGATGAATGAAAATTTCGTGAATAAAGCCAAAATTTCTTGAGACAAATTAACTTCTTCTTGCTCCAATATAACTTCGGCCTCCGTTAAAATTTTCTTGGCGCAAGAAATACTTTTTTTTGGTGCATATGTCTCGTATATAATAGCTAAATTTGTCATTAAAGACAAATTTGGGGATTAGGGAAATAAAGGATAAAGGGGAAGGGGAGAACCTTTACTCAGTAGGAATTTTCGGTAACAGAAAATTTTTTTTAAGTTAAGGTGCTTTAATACATTGTAAAAATATTTTCGACCTTATTCAGTGTAAATGACTTGGTGTAAAAATGATAACAAAATATCCTGTTCAATTTATGTGGCATGAACTCTAAATTGTTAAACCGTCGAGCGAGTATATGTATAATTTCTTATGATTTTACGCAAAAAAATTAGATTTCAGTCATTTAAATATGGCGCTAATATTTGGTAATAATTTTCTAACATTAGTGCTGCCTCTCATAAAACATTGAATTAGAAATAATTCGTACAGTTCCATGATTGTCATTGACGAGACTAATAGTATTTTATATCAAGTTTTATAATGTTGTTAATATATTATAATGGTTGTTTCTCGGCACTGGCGTCGACAGGACCGGAGAGCTCCACCTTAAATGTTGGCTTGCCTGGTTCGTAGATTGTTGGGCGCCAGGAACTTTATGTTCCACGATTCGGTGGTTCACGATAGATCGTCGTTGGGCGGCAGGTCGAGGCCGAAGAGATTTCAACAAGTGTTATACGAAGACAGCTAGGGAATCGGTTCAGAATAACAAAAAAAATAAAAAAATAGATGCGCAGGGACGTTTAACTAGTCAAGTTATTTATTATTAATTAAATAGATCGAATAACATTCGCAAGTTCGTCAATTTTTAAAGATAACAAAAAAAACAAAATAAAATCAATACAAAAAAAAACTGTGTGTGTGTCAGCTCCGACGCACGACTGGAGTTTACTCCTCAAGTACGAGTATCTAACCATACGCAAAAAAAGTTTATTCAACTGAAAATAGATTAATATCATATGAAAGGGTAAATTTACAAATTAATGAAGAAAATAATATTCATATATAAATATAAACTTATTCATTTTATATACATTAATTATAATTAATCGGCGAAATATTTTACATTAAACTTTTTACAATAGTAAATTTCAAATTCAAATAGTAAATCTTGCAAATTCGTTGTCTCTCGGCTGGAGTTTTTGGAGGTGGTTTTGATTTTTTCCTAGTAAAAAAATTTTTTAAAAAATTAGAAAATTTATAAATGCATAATTAGAAAAATTTTAACCAACTTTAAGAAAATTGATAATAAAAAATTTTTTTATAAACATTTTTTTTAAATGATTATAACTAATTTTTTTTCAAATATAATATCATCTTAATAACTAACAAAATATAGTTGTAAAAAGGTAATTATCTCACTAAATTTTTTACGTACAATGATAAATAATACATGAAAATTATTTAAATATGCTAAAAAATAACTATCCGAAAGAAAATTTGATAAAAACATTATTATAATCAAGAAATATTGTTAATTTTTCAGAAAATTAATTTTAGATTAATTTTAATTTTTATTTTTAATTTTAATTTTTTATTAAATTTAATTTTAAGATTAATTTTAATTAATTAATTTGAGATTAATTTTTCAGAAAAACATTATTATAATCGAGAAATATTGTTGATTTTTCACATATTATCGAATTATTGACTTGAATTATTAATATTTAAAAATTATTTATAAAATAAATCATAGTAACTTGGAGGAATTTATTGACATCGAAAAAAATAATTTTTTGTTAGGTTAGAAATTGTCTATTTTACGTGGATGCGCTTGATAATTCATATGGGATTAAATATCTAATTTTATGTGTTCTCAAATATATATTTATATGAACTTCATCAATAATTATTGAATATTTAATAAATACAAATCGCACATGCCCATGCATATAATACATAAATTATAACGTACCTTGCACCCACGTTTTCGTCAGATGTTCCGGCAATATTATCTACACCCCTTTCTGCCATAATTATATCAAAATATTTTTAGTTCACTTTAGCCAGTACCCTTGTGGAAATAATTCTCTGGAAAAACTCTTGACAAGTCTTTATAACTCTGAATAAGACTTTTCGAAATTCTTCACATCCCTAACTAAGTGAAGGAAAGACTTAATAAGTCTTCAAAACTCTGCAATACTCTTCAAAAGTCAAATTTTCCCTGCAATTTCGGAATTTCTCAAAGAGTTATTAAGACTTGATAAGACTTGTTCAGTTTTACAGGAAAAGAAGAAAATATTTCTTTTCAAAAAAATTACGTATCAGAATTAAATAAAACTATAAAAAAGAATTAATGCATGTTTTAAAAAAATTTTTTTTAAATAATATTTTCATCACGAAAATACTTTGATGGGCATCGAATCACTCATAGTTGAGCAAGTCAAAACATCAACAGCAAATGAAGTGCACTTGCTGTTGGAAACAGATATTACTCAAAGAGTAAATCCAATCGGTATTTAATTTGGACTATCAAATATTAAAGTCAACTTTCTAGGTAGGAAAGAATTTTCTAACCACATGCCACCTATTAGAAACTAAGAACACTCAAAGATTCTAACTGTAAATTCGTAAACTAAAATATGTTAGGTATCAAT
This sequence comes from Cotesia typhae, assembly GCF_013202065.1. Taxonomy (NCBI): domain Eukaryota; kingdom Metazoa; phylum Arthropoda; class Insecta; order Hymenoptera; family Braconidae; genus Cotesia; species Cotesia typhae. The sequence goes on along the minus strand of NW_027423724.1, from coordinate 1,317,538 downwards.
TAATTCCAGCAGATAGCGTGTGGATAGAAAATTCTTTCCTACCTAGAAAGTTGACTTTAATATTTGATAGTCCAAATTAAATACCGATTGGATTTACTCTTTGAGTAGTATCTGTTTCCAACATCAAGTGCACTTCATTTGCTGTTGATGTTTTGACTTGCTCAACTATGAGTGATTCGATGCCCATCAAAGTATTTTCGTGATGAAAATATTATTTAAAAAAAATTTTTTTAAAACATGCATTACTTCTTTTTTATAGTTTTATTTAATTCTGATAAGTAATTTTTTTGAAAAGAAATATTTTCTTCTTTTCCTGTAAAACTGAACAAGTCTTATCAAGTCTTAATAACTCTTTGAGAAATTCCGAAATTGCAGGGAAAATTTGACTTTTGAAGAGTATTGCAGAGTTTTGAAGACTTATTAAGTCTTTCCTTTACTTAGTTAGGGATGTGAAGACTTTCGAAAAGTCTTATTCAGAGTTATAAAGACTTTTCAAGAGTTTTTTCAGAGAATTATTTCCACAAGGGTATAATGATAAAAAAAATTATAACTTCACAATTACAATGTTAATTATTGATATTTATAACATGTAACAGTTTTACCTGCTCAGGTTGTCCCCTAATCAATTTTTAATTTAACTAAACAAAACTAACAACAATAAAAATTATCAGGGCGCCACCAGGATTATTAATCACGGTTCCTGGAACCGGTCCAGAGCTGAGAAAACTTATCTTAGGGTAGAGAGAGTGGAGGAAGGTGCTGTTAAATAATAAAAATTTAATTAACAATCTGATCAGTTTTATTAACAATAAAAATTTACCAAACTTAACAATTTTTAGCGCTCACACACACACTTATAATCTAACGAAGCGGAGAACAACTGCGAAATAAACGATATTTACAAACGAACCTCCAATTTGACGATACGATGACTAGACGGGCTTTTTCGAACAAACGGTCTCCCACACCTGTCTTAGAACTAATTGGGCTTTTTCGAACAAACGGTCTCCCACACCTGTCTTAGAACTAATTGGGCTTTTTCGAACAAACGGTCTCCCACACCTGTCTTAGAGCTAAACTTAAAACTATAAGTCCACCGGACTAACAACAAACTAACTCCACACTTAAAATTAAGTCCACCGGACTACCGAACTTAACACTATTAACACTCTCTATCACGCATAACCCGTTCAATTCTTCACACACATAACCCACACTTCGCTTAAATAATTTATTTTTTTATTTTAAAAATGATTTTAAATTAATTACAATTTACTTTTATTTTACTCAATCATTGGCTATCGGTGAAACGAAAATTCCTATATAATGACCAATTTCTTACTAAACTTTTTTCGTGTTGACCTTGACTCCATATCACTGATTACTTAGACTTAATATCCACGCTGACAATTATCAAGTGTCATTCATTTTAATTTAATTACTTTACGGACTTAATCCCCAAAATTTACTTAAATTATAGTTGTTAAAATAATTTATAATATAATAATTTCGATAAAAATTTCCTAATATAACCTTCTTAATAATTTTCCTTGATCGGTATTGTTTTTCAATAATAAATTCTTACTATAATATTCTTCACAATTAATACTTTTCTTAATATAAAACATTCTTAGTAATTAATTCTTAATATAAAATATTGTCAACAATTTTCTGATCATTTTATCAATTATAAAAATTCGACACGAGTCGAAATAGTCAAATTTAATTGCTAGAACATTCGCTAGTCAAGTCTTTGCTTGACCTTGGGTATTGGAATTTATGCGACACACAACTGACGCTTGACGAAAATTCCACGAATAAAAATTTGTCTAATTTTCTCAATGACAAGGATCAATCAATTTTACTCAGTTAATTATTGAAAAATTAGTTTAATGAATTTTCTTAGATGTTAGTTAATTGATTGAAAACTTTTAGATATTAAAACTTTCCCCCGCAAGGTCGATTAAGTGATCCTCGGGTATAAACTCTCATGAAAATCACTAATCCAAAAACTAGCAAATGTTCTACGATTTAATTATTGAATAAAATTTAAGATAAGAAGAGGAATGATAGACCGAGTACGAACCGCGGTCTATTTTCCACCCACGGAATGAAATAATGTACCTGGGTAATTGTCTTACTACGTCCACGATGTCTGTCTACCGTAGTGAGTCCTCCAGGTACCGGTTGTTAGATTCTTTTTCACTCCGGGGAATTGTCCTCACTCTAAGTTCAGTTTTTCCTGCTGCTTTGTTGAGTAGTGACCGGTGCGGCTGACTATCAAACCTCTTCTGATTTTGTCACTCTCCGACTCCCGAGCACTTACCCAATCCACCCCCCCCCTTCTCTTAATTACTAAACGGAAAACCCCGAAGATCGGGGCGCGCCAGTGCTGAGTCGACTAATTATCGATCTCTGGCGACTTATCGATTTAGGGTAATTTACCCTGTTACAAACAAAAAAAATAGCAATATAAATACATCGACACTAATAGAAACAAACAAGCCCAATAACATATAGTATATAGGTATAGTCGCCTATACAGCATACCCTATGTACGTCTCAATACACTCACAGCTAAATTAAGTTGCGCACTAAAGGTGCGCACCAAAAACGTGACACTTTTTCGTTAGTTCAGTTGGTTTTACCCCTCGGATTTTTCTCATACCGGGCGCCTTATATATGAAAATCGATTCTTAAGGAGTAAACTCCAAAAATTTATAATTAATTGCTCGACGTATTTGCCAAAATCGCCAAAATAACAAAGCCAATTTTGGAATTGGTGACGCAATCAATCGCAAAAGAAGCAAAAAAAAAATTATTTTACGCAATAAAAAAAAGTCGACAATAATATTCGCAAATAAAGAAATTGACAAAAAAAATTGAGCTTACCAATTAGTTCTACTCGATTGAACGCTCAAATTGACCAATCGCAGAGTCTGAACTTATAACAAACAAAAAAAAACTTTTGACGTCGAATTTAATTATCACAAAATTAAATCGAATTATTTATAAAAAAAATCAATCGAATTAATTAGTACAACGTTGAATTCTTATTAGTACACAATCAAATCGAATAAAAAAAAGGCAGTCGAATTAATTATTATAACTAAGGCGAATCAATAAAAAAATTAAGTCGAATTAATTATTACAAAAAAAAATTAACTCGCATTAATTACAAAAAAAATAATCCATCTAATCGATTTAAATCCAAATAAAATCGTCAATGTCAATATTCGCTGCCGCTAGCATTTAAATGGTAATTCGCGGCGGGTAACAGAGCAGTCGGTAACTGTTTGTTACCATTCGGAAAACGCAGGAACAAAGCTCAAGATGTAACGCCGACTGGCGCTTGCAGATGGCACTCTGGCCGAGACAACTTTTCTCAGCACGCAATTTTACAAAATTCCACCAGAATTTAACAAATTTAACAAAAGACCGATGGTACCGAGCACCTGGTTGTCGTCACCCGGAAGTCGGAATTAAACAACACAATTATTGTTTTTTTCCGGCACGAAATTTTTCGGATTAAAAAAAAAACTCTTTCTTTATTTTTTGTTCAATAGAAAATTACGAAAAAAAAAAACAAACAAAAAAAAATATTAATTAAGTTAAATTAAATTGAATTTAATTAAATTAATTTAAATTAAATTCAATTAAATTGAATTGGGAAGACAGAAAAAAAAATCCTTCCAATGTCACGGCTCAGTCGCGGGTCGCGCCGAGGACACCCAGGTGCATCAAAAAGAGACTGCGATCGCACTTACCCCGTTCAGTCGACCTCGTAGACGGTGCGAAGTTTTCAAGAGTCGGCGTGGACTGTGCTGACAGGCGGCAGAAGCTCTCGGCGATGGCGCCACAATAATCTAAGTGATCGAAACGTACCAAGGTCCACTCTTCCACCAAATTTAACAACATAATAATTTTCTTTTTTTTTTTTCTAACGTACGGCAATTATTGACAGTAATGACTGATTTTCGAAACGGAGTCGACACAGAAAAACAACATGTGATCGGATGATTATCCTTTCAGCAAAATTTTACCTTTTTCAAAAATAATTTGCGCATTATAGAAACGACTTAAATGGCATCCTGATCAGAATTAATTATTATTCTTTCTTTCACGGCAACATGTGGTTTATTCTCCTATGGCGCAGCTAAAAAGCTGCGCGTCCAATCAGCTCACGGCTTTTCAGCCGGCCGTAAATTTCAGCAGTTGTCGGATAACTTCTCCCAATCGATGATTGGTCGATTCACGTCTTAATTCTTTTTTCGGTGTCCAGGTGGAGCCTCGATGCGCTACCGTTGCTCAAAACGTTCTGTCATTCGTTGATTCCGCTTCCCGACTTTCCCTCGTCGCTCATTGTCGCTCCCAAATGTCTCCCTGGTCGTTGATGGCTACTGAACTCCGGGTTCGTCCGATCGCTTTATCTTACCCCCTCTCTCTCTCACACACTCTCAATTTCATACTCAGTTCTCAATCCAAGTTCGATCCCAGCATACTTCAGGATTTTTTCATCAAGTTTCACATATTCGCTGGGTGCGTAAAGCATAGTGAGGGACGCAAAACTGATCTCAGCGCCCGCTACGAATGATGCAGAGCTGAGGGTGGCATTTTATTACTAAAAGCTATAAAAATAACACGTGTATCAGTTTAATTAAATTAATAAAATAAAATGGGTCATCAAAGTTGTTATGTAGTTGATTGCAAAAATACTAGTAGAAATAGCAATTGTAAATTTTAGAAGTAAATTTTAAGTTTCTGATTAAAAAATAATATTACGAGTAATAGATTAAAAAAAAAACAAAAGAAAAAAAAGAAAACAAATTTAAAATACATTCGTAATGTATTTTAAATAATATAGTTATGTTAGATAGGGCTATTCGTTATTCTTTGTCCAATTTTAGATTGTTCTATATTTAATATTAATACTGATTTTTCATTCAATATTAATTTAATAATATTCACCTTGACAGATTTTAATACTGCTTAACCTAATTCATTTGAGACTTGTTTTAGTGATTGTGTTTATTTTTCTTACAGTTTTCAGGTAACCTAAGAAAAAATTTTTAATTTGAACTACACACTCCGCGTAATATGTCACATTTCCACGAAAAAAAAATTGTTTTTCAAGTTTATTGAATTTTTCAAATAACTATTTGGCATCCAATAGATGTAAGTTTTCTTAAAAGAGCCACCGTGAGTTGTATCGTTAAGTGGCGCTGGGGTCGGGCACCCAGCGAATAACTAGTGTTTAAAAGTTTGTAATAAGTCCACACCACTGTAATTGATTTCAAAATTTCAATCATTTCATTTTTGAGAAATTTTTTTTCTTTATATTTTTATCTGAAGTACAATTTTTACATCACTTTACGTCATGATGGCATCATCATTGTGATATAGACATTGAAACAACTTTGCTTTCTGTCAAATTGGCCCCTAATCAATTAATAAATAAACTCAAAATTTAACAAACTATAATAATTATTAGGGCAAATAACTATATTTGTTAAATATTAATAAATACTTAAAAACTATTTTACTAAATATACTTTCTTCCTAAATGAACATTTTATGAATGTCAAGAAATATTTATTAAAATTTAATAAATTAAATAGTTTTCTTTGAGTGAATTAACTTTTTAATAGTTAATAAATCTTTCTATCAGCGTATATTGATAATTAATAAATTGCAAATTTGATAAAAAAATTTGTTCATGGCGCATCGATCAGGTACACGATTCGCATTACTTGTAATTATAACAAACTCTATCCACTTACTCTTCAAGTAAGCCTCGTAAGTGAACAGGTAATGAATTAGTCTCTCAAGTATTGGATCGCAAGTTCGGTTCCCGCACGCGCCGATTTCTTTTTTTTTTTTTTATGGAAAGAATTCTATGTAATTACATAGGGCCAATTTTCGTATATGATTATGTATAAGTATTGTAACAGAGTAATTTACCCTTGATCGGCAAAACCGATCACACGTGGTCATAATTCGACGCAGCATTGGCGCGTCTCGGTCTTCGGGACCCGACTAGTATTAAGTGGGAGGGGGTATTTTGGGGCCTTTATATAGACGAGCCACGAGGGGTGTCGACAGAAGTAGTGAAGTTTACGAACGAGTGACATCGTCTGCTGACCAACCGAGGAGGAAGCTAAACTCTATACCAGAGTTCTCTATTTTAAAAATTATCAAGGTATGGAAATTTTGTCTCTGCGTTGAGTCTTGGGGTTTATACCTGGCTCAATAATTTCACTATGTCTCAAATATTGACCAAATTATGGTAATTCAATTGTCTTATAATATCTGGCTTAATAATAATTAGTTAATTTAATTGATTTGGTTCGTTAACAGTTTGAGCATTCTTCTTGGGGGATTTTATATCCAAGGAATGTTCTAGACCTCTTGGGTTTGCAAGTCGTGAATGATTAATTTATTAATGCAGCTGGTTAATAATTGGTAACATCTTAGATTGGTTTTTATTAAAAAAATTAGTAATTAAATTCGGGAAGAACATCGAGAAGGTTCTAGTCGACACGACAAAGTATTCGGTACCCGAGGTCAAAACTTGCAGCAGTGACGAACAACGATATCCAATTTTGAGCGCGTAAATTCCTTATGAATTTTATCACGCAGTAAATTATAAAATTAATAACTGGACGTTAGTATAATGTAAGACAATTGAATTATCATTTATTAATATAAATTGTATTGAAAATTAATTATATTATTTGTCTAAAAATATTTTAATTACTGGAAAATTAAGTATTGAGAAATTGCGACGAAATTAAATTGGAAGTACCCGTGGATGATTTTTAGAATTTATTTTTACATCGAGATAAATTATTGTTAATTCAGTATCTAGTCGACAAGAACCATATCAATAAATAGCTAGTCGAAAATTCCACGCGGTTGAACATGATATTAGAAAAGAAGCCCGGAAAAATTATAATAAGTAAAATTTAATACCATTATTCCGATCAAATTCTATGTAAAACTATCTGTCAGTGTGAATCACGTCCGAAAGGCTTAGTTAAATTTTATAAAGTATATTCTTGGGATTTAATTAATGCGATGAGTATTAAACTCGTGTGAATTTTGGAAATAAGTTTAGGCATCGATTTTAAGACTAAAATTTTTGGTAGTAAATAATTAATAGAGGAAATTGTGTAAGATATTAGTTGAGAGCTGATGACTGAATTATTTTAGTAAAGTTGATGTTGTAATTTAAATGGAATCTTGTAAATCCAAAAATAAAAAGTAAAGTAGAGTCCGTATGTGTGTGTGATGCGTGGGTTATGTGTGTAAAATATTAGTGTGGGTAACGTGTGTGCGATACTCTGCTTGTTGATGGTTTGCCGAGCAGAGGAAACGAGAGTAATCAAAAACCTAGAGCGTGAGGGTCCGGTGGTCAGCGCGACGTAGTTAGAAACCACAGTATAGACGCTCCATATGAGGGTACTGTGAGATTAGGAACCCTTTTTTGACGGCTTCTACTTGTTGATGGTTTGCCGAGTAGGGTAATCAAATCTTGGTGCGGCGTTTTCTGCTTGTTGATGGTTTGCCGAGTAGAAGGCTAGCACTAAGTCGGAGTCGCCGGTTTTAGCCCGAAATCCTCCGGTAGTAATAAGGATAGTATTAAGCGAGTTGTACGAGTGAGTGGTGTACGTGCAAATGCACGAGTTGTTATTTCATTTGTTGTTAAATAAATACCGGTTATTATTGTTAAATTAAACATTTTTTATTCAGCAGCACCTTTCTCCATTCTCTCTATCCTAGATTAAGAATCCTCAGCTCTGGACCGGTTCCAGGAACCGAGATTAAAAATCTTGGTGGCGCCCTTTTGTTTATAATTTTAGAGACAGTTTCGTTTAGTTCATTAAATAATTAAGGAGCCAATTTGAGCGGTTAAAATCGTTACAGTATAAATAATTATATAGAATCTTTTTTACCTAGGTAATTTAAAGATCTGACCAGGTCTAATTCGTTTTTCTCGGGAACCCACACTTTATTAAATTAATTTATAATTTATTAATTTTATTCTTAAAAATAATTGATAATTTTTAATAAATAAAGTTACTTTAAGAATTCAAAATTTTTAAACCCAGCCATCAGCAATTTACTAAAATTATATTTCCAATTTAACAAACTAATTCTGGAATAACTTCGAACCGAATTTTCCCAATTTTCGAATCCCGATTGCTATTTTAATTTCTGGATTAAAAATTCCGAACTAATTTATTGTCATGATCATATTATTATTATTATTATTTTGTTATTAAATGCTCAGGGGGGTTATCCCCGGAGTCCGATTCTCCGAGGGCCCAGCCTGAGCTCCATCCGTTACTGCTGGACCACTCCGCACAACAAGGCGGTTAGTGATCACAGCAGGCCAAAGTCATTTCCCTTAAGAGACGGAGAGAACCAAGTAAAACAGCCTTCTGCATCCTAACTGCCAAGAACTCAGCTTTTGATGAGCAAGCTGGAACTTTGGCAAGTGAGGATACAAAAGACTGTTTCATCCCTCCTAGGACGCCAACAATCAGGACGAGAAGCTTGACACGGTAACCTGGGTAAAGTTTGCCAATTTCAAACCGGAGATCCTGATATATTTGTCTTTTGTGCTCTTCTTTGGCTGAGATGTTGTATTCAGCAGGGGCCGAGAACTCAATGACATAAATGTCACGAGTGGCCTTGTCGAAGAGCACAATATCAGGTTTGTTGTGATCTATCCGCCGGGTTGTTGCAAATGGCATGTTCCAATAAATTTTGCAACTGTCATTCTCAACAACCCGGGGAATATCTCCTGGCAAATAATGCAGCACTGGTGTCACGTCAATACCGTAGCAATGACGAAGATAGTAGTACAGTACTCTCAGGGCAGCATTGTGACGCTGGATATATGCACCTCTCGCCAGCACTGGACATGCCGACAAAAGGTGCATAAGCGTCTCCGGATGTTGTCTACACCTCCTACAGGACGTGTCCGGAAGCTGCACCTGGAGCACCTTGCTACGGTACTCAAGAGTGTTAATGACACCATCTTGGCAGGCAAATATGAACCCTTCAGTCTCGGACATCAGGCCCGCTGACTTTAAGAAGGAAAACGTCAGCTGGATGGACAAGCCATGATCACGCACGTGTTTAAAGAACACGCTGTGCATGGACTTGTCCATCAGTTCGCCAAGGAGTAGTTTTTCCTCGGCGTTCCTGATGACGCTCTTAAATTCCTCCTTTCGGAGTTCCATAAGAGCGTTTATTTCTCCAAGACCAAGGGTTCTTGCCGCATATATTGCTGCCTTATACAAGAATGACCCCTTATGCGCATTTTCATGTTTATGTACAATTTGCATAAGAAAGTCATCCTCGTCTGCAGTGAAATTGACAACTTCGTGTGTTAAACCCAGGACCAAACGGTCGTGAAGCCGCTCCAAACTCTGCAAACCTCTCCCACCGATGGACCGGGAGAGGTATAATATGGCGACTGATGAATTGGGGTGCATGCTCCGATTCATATTAATGATCTTACGGGTTTTGATGTCGAGATCTCGTAAATCCTTTCGGGCCCATTTCAGGACACCGAAAGAGTATAGTAAGACTGGGACAGCGAGCATGTTAGTAGCTGAGACTTTATTTTTGCCGGAAAGTTCGGAGGACCAAATTTTCCGGAGTCTCCTAACATACTCGTTCTGGAGAGTTGTTCGGACTTCAGAGACCGCATGCATGCGGTGCTCTTCCATTCCTAGATATCTATACAACTCCCCGGCGTCTAATTGTCTTAAGACACTCCCATCTACTAACTCGACATCATCACCAGTATCAGAGCACTTACCCCTCGCCAGATGTACGACCGCACACTTGTCCAACCCAAAAGACATTCCGACATCTCGTGTGTACTCTGCTACGATGTTGAAGGCTGCTTGTAGATGATCTTCATCAGCACTATATAGCTTCAGATCATCCATGTAAAGCAGATGGGTGATCGAATATTTTCGATCACCCGGAGGCCCCACAGAGTACCCACGAGTTTTACGGAGAGCAACAGATATAGGCAGCAGTGAAATGCAAAACAGCAGAGGGCTCAAGGAATCGCCTTGGAAGACCCCTCGTTTGTACTCTACAACTCCGGTTACGTGCAATGCGTTTCCACTTCCAATGTGAAAACGCGTTCGCCAGAGCTGCATTGTACGCCGAATGCATTCCACTATTTCGGGATTGACTCCCAGGCATTTGAGTAGATATAAAATCAACTCATGTGGAGTTGAGTCAAATGCCTTGCGATAGTCAATCCAAGCCATTGACAGGTTGCGTTGATAGTAGATCGCATCTTGTAAGACGCATCGATCCACTATCAGGTTTCCTTGCAACCTGACAGGCCTCTTTTACTGCCACGTTGTTCATATATCTTTATTATTATTATTATTATTATTATTATTTTGTTGTTAAATGCTCAGGGGGGTTATCCCCGGAGTCCGATTCTCCGAGGGCCCAGCCTGAGCTTCATCCGTTACTGCTGGAACACTCCGCACAACAAGGCGGTTAGTGATCACAGCAGGCCAAAGTCATTTCTCTTAAGGGGTTATATCCACTTGCGAGGCAGAAAAAACGCGTTTTTTTGTGAATTTTTTCCAAAGAGGCATTTTATTTTATACATTAATGGAAAAAATGTACTTCACCAGAATTTAATGTATTTTAACAATCAGTGGTTTATTTAAAAAAATTTTTGATCCCCTAGCTCCTGTAGATGATCTGCGGAGAGACCTCCAAAAAAAGGTGCTCGGCGGTGAACAAGATATCTCTGGTCCAAATTATCTGAAAACCAAAAACCAAAAATATTTAGTTTTGTAATAAATAAGTACAGGTAATGATCGAAGGTCTAGTCAAAATTTTGATTTTTGACAAAATGGCGGCCGTTCAAAAAAAAATTCAGTTTTTCATGCAAATTTTTCACTTAAAAGTGGCTTAAAAATCGAAATTATTGTCCAAAACCTTATTCCTTCGATCATTACCTGAAAAATATATCTGAGTAAGTCGTGTGAAAATTTCAAACCGATCGGTTTAGCGGTTTCGGAGAAATTTTATTCACTGACTCCGAAAACACGGTTTTGAGATAAACGCGTTTAAAGTTTCGGGAACGATTTACACTAAATTAAAAATTTTTTTTTTTCAACTTACATCGTGTCATCTATTCCAGCACCATAAGAGGAACCCTCTGCTTCATCGTTTGCCTCCAAAATATTTAACTGTTGTTGTCTACGAGCCATTCTTCCCTCGCGCGTCGACCCTTGCGCTCTTGCGTCCGAAATTGAGATGCGCTCTGCGTCCTCTTTACTCACGTAGGAATGAGCATTGGGTCCAAGTGATAATCCCATAGCACTCATATAATAAAGCAGAGATGTTTTACCTTCATTAAAGACCCCGGCTGCAATGTTTGCAGCTATTTCCAGAATTTTAGAGCCAGCTGGAATAATTTTTGGAGTTATTTTCCATAGCAGCTGATTATAACTTTCAGTATTGTTCTGGGTAAAATCACCAACGCATCGTTCCAATAATTTTTTGTTACTTAGATCTTCGTAAATTGGAAAAATAGCTGTTGCAACATCAGGTGGTAAGGCCTCATAATTATGTTTATAGCTGGGCAAAGTTCCCAAGGCTCGCGCTTTTTGCCACGAACACCACGAGTTTTCTCCTATAGGACAATGATCATGCTGAGGGTTTTCATCTGTAGAGCAGTTATGGAAATAAGATGCCCAAATGGCTTTATACATATTGTCAACAGAATCACAGTGTGTCTTCTAATCGCTATACCATAGTAAACAGTTAATTTATCAATAACTTTCCCAGTCAATTTACCTTTGCCACCAAGTAACTTTTTTTTTTTTTCCATTCTTATCTTTTATTTCTTCTACTGTATTATTTACTATGTCTCTTAGCCGTTTGCCCATTCTTTTTTTAACATGCCCAATATATTCTTTCTTCGTTACTTCTGTCTCACCATAAGGAGCAGCCTTCAAAATCCCCGAATAGGTTTTAGAGTCACCATCACCGATGTAGTTTCTAAAACGAACTTGATACTTTTCCAATGAACGTTTGAACATGGTAATAACAGCATCAACTTCCATTTTTCCTGATGACCCATCGTGGTTAGCTGAGCATACGTTTTTGTGCTCTGCCCACCATTCCTGATATTCAGCAGTATCCTTGTGAGATTTCCAAGGCTCGCATTGCTTACAGTAAGAGCTTTTAACTAAAAGATCAATTATTTTTCCACTGTAGTATCCAATTAGAGATGTAACTCCAAATAGAGAAGTAAATCCCCTTTTTTTTCCAAGTCCCATCTCCCGAGACTGTTAAATCATTCTTATGTTCATCACCCTGCTGTTCAGACGTGGCATCCATTTCCTCAACACAAGCTTTTTTTAAAAGTTTATCTGTAACTACTGACACATATTCGTGGATATTTTTAACGATCATATCATATGAACTTTGAAGCAAAAAAGCTGGCATGTCCATTAGCCCACAAAATTGAGTAGCACCTTTCAAACCTAACCCAAGGGTTCTCATCACAAATATAAAGCGTCGATTTATTTCATACGAGTGTTTGACAAAGTTACAAGAGTTTATACTACGAGGACTACATTTATCACATAAGATAACAATTTTAAAACCAAGTCCACGTTCTGATGCTGTTTCGAATTTTACTGGCTCATGGCAAGTTTTACACAATACATATTCACTAATAGCCGTAAACACAGTTATAAAATTTAAAATTCTATATTCAACTGACGTATCGCGAGTTACACATATTTCCTCTTGCGCTTTAAATTTCTTTGCTGTGGCGCTGAAACTGCTCTCATCATATTCCACGGTTTTCGGATTAAAAACGTTCTTCCGTTTCTTTTTTCGAGACAAAATTTCATTGGAATTTCTACGAGTTTTTCTGCTAATTTTACGAGGCATTTTTGACTTTAATTAATTAAACTATACACACTGAGAAATATATAAACTTAGCACAAACACAACTTGTCCACGTGAAAGATCACTTCTAACTGATGAGTTCACATATTTTTAACCTAAAATTCCTCAACATAAGTTTCAGGTATAAAGTAGATCTTTTGTATTATTATATTAGTGTCTCAAACACAATATAAATCGAGAACAAAAGGATAGAAGCTACCAGAAACAGCTGCTACTCCGGCTCGTGCTCCGCCTACTTTCGAACGCTCGGAGACGTTCTTACTAATACGCTCATATCTCCGAAACTAATTGTCGGTTCGATTTGAAATTTTCAGAGAATATTCTTGAATATATCGGAGAAAATATTGTAAGTAGTTCCAATAGTGGTAAATTTTATGGAGTTAACATGTGTATATGTGTAAATTTAGACAAAACCGTAGAAGTAGCAGTGATATCTCACACTCCAACGATAGAAAATGTGACTGTAATTCTCACGAAAATCAGAGGCATTTTCAAGGTTTCCAAGGACGTCGAGGTGGGTGTGGAGGTAGCTGTAGCAACTGGATTCAACATTATTTTCCATGGTTGTGGACGGTGAAAACGTTATTCTGACTCTAAAAATCAACAGGGTAATGCTGTTAGTGAACCCAAGAATAATATAAAATTCAATAATGATTACAATATTAGGTAAATTAATACGGAAATAATTCAAAAAATTTAGTTAAACTTTTAGTTATATTACTATTTCGTCGGTGATAATTATTTTTACTATTTTTTATTCGTAGATTTTTTATACTATATAAACTGTGTTATGTAAAAATTTATGTTAATTTACAGATAATTAATTGTTTTATTTTAGTATTTAGTCCTAGCGTATTAGGCTAATAGACTGGGAACTCCGAGTTTCATATTTATTGAGAATAATAGGTTTGTTGAATAAATTGTACGTGGAATAATTTTAATACATATATTGTTTAAATCAAAAATTAATATCATTAGTTAAATTACAATAATTACAATTATTACATAGTGATTCAAAATTAACCCTTTTCTTTCATATAACGATTTTACAATATTTTTAAATTCACAAATATTAGTTATTTAAAATGTACCTGATAAAATTTTATGAACTTTGTTGATTTGACTTACTCTTTTGATTTGATTCACTTCACAATTATACATTTTAATTTTACAATCTTTTATTCGTTATTCGGTAAATTTAACACGTGGTTTATTCAAACTTATCAAAACTTGTACGATGTTAACACTAGGATGTCAGGACAACGAGAGAGATTTTCTTGAGAAAATTGTAAGGTGTCGAATTTTAGGGCGTTACTAATTTCCACTCATTGGGGGAACCAAATGTCCAATTATTTGTCTATTTTCTTGGGCCTTACCCTCTCTCTTAAGTTGTTCAAAAATATCGTATGAGTCCCCTCTACTTGGGTCAGAGCGCAATATAGTTTTCTCACTTACTCTTATGTTCTATTAATCATCTATGTGTTTGTGTATACGTAAGCGCATTTACGCATAGACAAATACATACATTCGTACTGTTTAACAATAATTTATTTATTAAAAATCGTATGAATAAATGTGTATGTACTTGAATCTAGCATCTCTTTTGTTTTCTAAATTTAATTATTATTTGGAGAAATATTTCTATTTTATTAATTTATACGTTGTATTATTTTAGAATTTCATTGTTTAATAATTGTTCATTTTAAATTGTTTAACTTTTAAGTTCTATTTTTTTTTATCTGTTTCATATTCGTAAAGTTCATTTCTCATTTTATGTTCAATTTTATTATCTAAAAATTATAAAAAAAAACGTTATTAAAATTTCTTTAGACATTTGTCTTAACACTCAAATTCGGTGATTGAGTTACTCTAAAATCTTTTGGTTTAAAATAAATCCCTTTTTATCTAAAGTTTTGTCATCACTAAAGTATTTCTTATTTTTTTGAACATCATTTTAGTTATTTACTATTATTTTAACATTTTAACATCCGAATAGTTATTTAGCTAAATTATTTATTATTAATTATTATTTAACGTATTTGTTATCATTATTATTTAAACTATTTTTTCCTAAACTTATTTACTATCTAGACTTTTATTTTTTTTTTGTATTATTTATTTTGGGAGTTCTTATTTTACTTATCTAAAGATAATCTAAAAACTTTCCCAAAAACATTTTGTGTAATCGAAAAAAAATGAAATAGAATCATACTCGATTTTTTATAATTAATAAATATGTACAATAAATATGTATAATTAATAAA
Source organism: Cotesia typhae (assembly GCF_013202065.1). Taxonomy (NCBI): domain Eukaryota; kingdom Metazoa; phylum Arthropoda; class Insecta; order Hymenoptera; family Braconidae; genus Cotesia; species Cotesia typhae. Next base: position 1,302,293 of record NW_027423724.1, on the reverse strand, counting down.
GAAAAATTCTTTACATAACACTGATTTATTAGTTTAGATTACGATTGGCCAAAATAAAAGTTGATGTTGATACCAAAAACGAGAAAAAATATGACAGTACAGATGAAACTGGAGTTGGTGAAAGAGGACCTGCAGAGGAAACTGATGTTATTCACTACGGCAAAGTCAAATCGTTATTTGATGATATTAACTGTGATGGCGACGAGGAGAGTGAAAAATTAGTATTGATTTCAAGTGTATTTTCTTTTTTTTTAAATTAAGAAATTAACCTCAAGTTTTTAACGTTAATATTTTATTATTTTCATTAATTAATTAATAATTTTTCTTGTAACAAGTCTATCAAAAATTCGAAAACTTTGTAACAATGAAAAATCAAAATTAACTTCCTCACAAAAAATTTTTATTTCCCGATAGAAAATCTCAGCATTCGAATTAACGAACCGAGTGTAAGTTGAAATGAAAAACGAAGTATCCTGTTGGCTGGGTTCTAGATGACTGCGATTTTCATGGACGTGGACGATAAGAGCATGGTGGTACTTATCCTCCAAATCAAAAGGGTAACGCTGGCAATAAACCTTTAAATATTCTAAAATTTAAAGTGATTTTGAGGAACTTAATTTCAACTTCGATAACTCAGGTAAATTTTCATTAGCACTACTACTTATTACACTAAAAAAAAGGTTTGCTTGAACTACGAAAATTTTTCGAAAAAATCATGTATTTTGGTACTAAAAGACAATTCCTTAAGACAAGGATATTTCATTCCAGCCAAGATAAAATTCATTTTCCTAATTATTATCTTGAGTACCCTACCAATCCCTGAGAAAGGGGGAGGGACACCAACAGTATAATTGCCACGTAGAATAGATCCATCTGGAATTTATTATGCGTATGACACGGGTCTATCTTTGATAATTTCTCCCTGACTTAAGTACGCCCCGATTCCACAATCACAAGCATCTGTCGTTATTATGAACTCGCGGGAAAAGTCCGGAAACTGTAAGATAGGTGACTTTGTTAATTTACTTTTTAATGTTTCGAAAGCCTCGATTTGACTTTCTTTCCATTCAAATACGGCGTCTTTTTGCAGTAATGAAGTTAATGGTTTGCTGATTTTTGCATAATTGTCGATGAATCTTCTATAATATCCTGTAAGTCCGAGGAACTCGCGGACTTTTTTAAGAGTGTTGGGTATCGGAAATTTTTCCACCGCGACGGTTTTTTTCGGGTCGGGTTGGATCCCATTTGCTGATATAATGTGACCTAAGTAATTTATTTCCTTGCGGAACAAATGACAATTATCAGGCTCTAATTGCAGACCGGCTTGGCGCAAACGTACACATAATTTTTCAATTTTAGTGACGTTTTCCTCGAAAGTTCTTGAGTAAACTATAATGTCGTCCATACAGACAAACACACCTCTGCCCATCATGCCCATCAATACCTTATTCATCAGTCGTTGGAATGTTGAAGGGGCATTTTTCAACCCAAACGGCATTCGAACAAATTCATAGTGCTGATCTGGCGTCGAGAAGGCAGTTTTGTGAATATCATCCGGATGTATTTTAATTTGTTGGAACCTGCTCGCTAAATCGAAGGTGGAAAAGTACGTTGCACCGCCAGTCTGGTTAATTATTTCCACAATGTTAGGTGTCGGGTAAACGACAGTTTTTTCGTTTAAATCTCTAAAGTCGATTACCATGCGCCATCTTTTGTTACTGAACGAATCGTCTTCCTTTTTAACGATCCAGATGGGAGAACAATAACCGGACTCCGAGGGCCTAATTATGCCCTTTTCTTCTAAGTCCTTAACCTGTCTTGAAATTTCCTCCTTGTGTATTGGAGGAAAGCGATACTGTTTTTTAAATACAGGCTAATCATCAGTAGTAATGATTCGGTGCGAAATTTCATTTGTCGCGTCCAATTCTTTCCCGGGCAAATAAAATAGGTCCTGATTTTTATACAGGAGATTCTCTATCTCTACGCGTTGAGGGTCCGATAAATCATCGGTAAGATGTACGGAATCGATTACCTTTCGCGCTCGTTCCGGCGTTTTTAAATCTTCAGATATCGAGAATACTTTTGACTCTAGATTTTCTAGAATTATTCTGGCATTGGACAGAGCGTTCCCCGTCTGCCGTAATTTATCCATAGAAGGTTCGGAGCAAATATTTGCTGTAAAGTTGCTAACGCGTGGAGAATCTTTAACTATTATTTTTGAGTTTGGGGGATGATCGCTTTCGTCCACCCACAAAGGTGATTTTAAATCAATTACAAGTTTTGGAATTAGAATTTCCTGGAATGTGTTATTGTACGCTCTTAAGAGCGCACTACCATCATCGTTTGTTTCAAAAGTGCCGCCTAATTCGACTTTTGAGGCACAATAAATACGTGGCATGAAGCCGTGATAAGAAGAATCAGAAGTAGTTTTTATAATTATAGTAGAAACGGATTCTGGAGGCAGTTTCTCGACTTCCGTTTCGAAAAATGGTACCTGGACGTCATAAAACGCGAATAATTTACAATCAAAAAAATTCTAGTACCATATTCGTTAAAGAATTTCGCACCTAATAAAGCAGGGTGTACCGTGGGAAAATTATTTTCCACGACGTTAAATTCAATGTCATATCCGAATAATTCTACGTAGGTTTTCCCTAATGTGTATACTAGGTCATAATTGATCCCTAAAAGTGCTAATTTAGGGTTTCTATCGATAGTTTGCGGTTTACAAAGCACACCGATTTTTATTATATTAACTTCTGAACCCGTATCGAGCATAATAGTTGTTGAGTTTGCGATGTCCGTACTTTTTGCTAATATAGCTGGTACATTTGCTTTTCGTAAATTAACTATTGCTGTTGCAACGTTGATTGGCCTGTCGCATTTTTCGGCGGGTTTTTCGAATTTTCCGGACTCCCGTGGGACCCGTCGTTTCTCCCCGGGAGAGTCGAGTTTTCCGACTATCCGAAACGAGTTTGTATGAGAGCGGAGAATTTAATGCAGCTATCTAGAGCGTGGTTTGTTTATCCATAGCAAGGGCATGCCCCCCCCCCCAGATTTTCCCTCTCCTTTATCTTCCGATTTTAAAAATCCGCTTCTTTTCTTATTTCCGCTATTAATTGGCTTATTAGCCTTTTTCTGATTGTTTCCTTTTTTATTAGCGTTAAGACCCACGAAGCCTGGAATACGTTTTTTCTAGCATTCCTCTTCAGTGTGACGGTACGCGCCGCAAAACTTGCATCTAGTATTCCGCTTAATATTTTTCGAGCCTCTACCGTTTTTTGGTTTTTCGCCATTGGTATTGCCCTTAGTATTATCTTGAACGTGCGCAACCGTTGCAACACGTTGAGTACCCGATGCTGTCTGAGCTTTGAACCGCTTTTTGTTTAATTCGGCTTCATTGAATGCCTCAATAGCGGACGCGTAACTTTGCTCTAGATTTTCGTGCGGATTAAATAATCGAATTCTATCAAATTAGAGTAGTCCATATTTTCAACTGCTGTTCGGGCTTTGCCTTCGAATTTCTGGCGCACTTCAGTTAAAAACATTGACTCTGCGTTTCCCGGAAGCAATGAACAAGCGCGTTTACATGATCTTATGAAATCTGATACTGTCGAGCTTGAACCGTCAAAGGTCGGAACATAAGACAGGGTGTTTTTAATCGTAATATTCGCGTTTCCAGAAGTTTCTTTCGGGGTGAGTTTCGGTTTTATCTCGGGGCCGTCGATATTGAGTTTCGCGACTTCTTTTTTTAGCATCTCGATTGCAGAAGGCGGTTCCGGTTTTATTAGTTTTTGCTCTTTGAGCTGCTGGACCCATTTTCTAAGCGATTCCGCCGTAGTTTGAAGTTCTTTATCCTGAGCTTCGATTTTTTTTTCCCAGCTCCCAAGTTTTTCTTGAATTTTTATTAAGTCCTGTTCCCGTTCTTCTAATTTGCTTTAGCGTTCATCGAGGGTACGTTCGCGTTTGTTTAATCGTTCGATTTGAATATCTCGGGCTTGCTGAATAAGTTCAGCCGCCTCACTCCGATTTTGAGTCAATTGTAACTCCCGAAGTTCTAGCTCATCTTCCCATTTACGTAATTTATCAGTTCCATCAGTGTTTTCATTCGCGAGTTCGCGTTTCTTAATGGCCAACTCCCGTTCTCCTAGGGAGATTTCTGCCTTAGAACAGGCAGCTTCGAAATCGCGTAGTTCAGTTTCTGTATCGGCAACCCGATGTTCTCTAATAGATAGGTCGTTGAGTCGCGATTTGACTAATAATTCGCGTGCCTCCATATCTGCTTCTCTTTGATCGTGTGCTCGACATTGAATAGTTAAGCGCTCGCTTAACTCGTGGAGTTCCGCCTCTATCAGTGCTTTCGATGGAGCCATTGTTGTCAAAAATTTGAAAAACTATTATATTGCCTCCGCTCGTAACCTTCCGACGGATGTTATTGGTAAATTTAGAAAATTATTTCTTATATATATATATATATATATATATATATATATATATATATATATATATATATATATATATATATATATATATATATATATATATATATATATATATATATATATATTTTAGTGGTCCTTATGTTGGGTTTTTGAAATTTTTTTTCACGATAGTTCAAAATCGGTTCAAAATCTATAAAAATAAAATCATGCCAAGTTATAGCTCTTAATTTTAATATTAACCCGCGCCCCCCGACGGTCAAAGTTTTAAAGGAAAATAACATGGGAAAAGTTATATTTTTACTTTGGAATTTTTAACGTCATAAACTAACCAACAAATCACATCAAAAAATATATTTTCTAATGCAAAATTTAACGGTCTACAAAAAAGGTCTCTTATCATTTTTTGATAATTCTAAGGGTTTTGACGTTATTCGAGGTCTAAATTGAAACTATAATCTTTTTCATAGTTTTTTCTGTTTTTTTGGTCATTTAATAGTTCATAAATCATGAACCGGTTATTCATTATAATCTCATTGGATTTTTTTGTTTAGAAAATTTTCAAAGTAACTGTAACTTTGGAATAATAGTAACACCAATTCATTTTTTTAGCCTGAACTGTCGAACATTTTAAAGATTTTTAACTTTTTTTGGATACAAAAGAAATTCGGGACCTATTGTCTCGATTTTTATTGTTATTGGTACAAATATCAACAAACTCCAATTTCAAATTTTGATTTCTGGTTAAAAACATTTTAGAAACCGATCATGCCGCCATCTATTAGATTTTACTTCAATCTCTAACACTAAAATTAATTCTCAGATTACTCATAACCTACATTTATTTCTCAGCTTGATCAAAATCGTTCAATTACTAGTACTGATGCCTTTTTGATATATAAATAAATTTTTGAGTTCATTTATCCGATATTTAAGTAATCAGTTAAATATGGAGTTATCACGTTTACGTCAAAACATTTTTTTGATTGGTGATGTTGATGTTCAAATCGTAGGTAACAAATTACCATCGAAATTGCAAGCTTTGAAAGTGTTATTTTTTTATACACGTATTTCAAATAATACTATCACAGATAGTGTTGCTGCAGTGATTGATGAAATTATTGTGTTTTGGAAGAAAGCTCGAATTCCCGTTCAAGATATGCAAAGATGTCGAGATAAGTTGAAAAAACTGTATGATGAGTGGCGCATACTTCTTAAACATCGAAATCGGAGTGAAGTTGCTGTGAAAAAACAAAATGAATTTTCCTGCTGATTAAAAAAATTATTTGACATCGCACCGTCAAATGTATTTGAAATGGTTGATGAAAATTCCAAAGAATTCTTGAATAATCAGAGATCAGATGAACGAATTGGGTTTATTGGAAATATTAAGACGAAATACGATGACGATGAAATTGGTGTTAAAAAATTAGAGAAACAATTGGATTTCGAAAAACGAAAATTGGAAAGTGAAAAAGAAAAATCATTATTTGGTAAATTATAATAATCAACTTACTCATTGATATTTTATTATTTTATAGTGAAGATATTTTTTGTCTTATCATTATCCTTTTTTGTAGACAAAAACGTTGAACTCTTATCAAGCCAAGGAAGTGTTCAATCAGTCTCTAGTGGAGAAGTATACATTCCAACTACTGCCGGCCAATTTAAATCAAGAAATATATGAGGAACTCACAATATTCTGAACGAAAGAGTTGTAGCTACTTTTGACCGTTGTAAAGTAAGCGACAGAGATGCTATATTTATAACTACAGCTATTTGTCAGTCGCTTATCGATTTAAAATGATTAGAAGTGGATAATAATTCCATTATTGTCAATCGATCATCTATTCGCCGATGTCGGCTTACTATGCGAGAGTCAAAATCAATAGAAATAAAAAAACATTTCCAAGTCTTAAAGTTATCATCTATTGTTGTACATTGGGATGGAAAATTATTACCTAATTTGTTAAATACAGAAACTGTTCATCGATTGCCTGTAATAATTACTTCAGAAAGTAAAGAAATTATGTTAGGTGTACCAACGAGTGAACATGGAACTGGAATGGCACAAGCTTCTGTAGTTCATAAGACATTATGTGACTGGGGATTCAACATATCTGTAAAAGCAATATGCTGTGACACTACTCCTTCAAATTTAGGCCTTCGTAATGGTGCTGCTGCATTACTGGAAAAATTGTTAGAAAGAGATTTGTTGTATCTTCCATGTAGGCATCATATATTTGAAATAGTCCTAAGATATGTCTTCGAAGCTGTTTTTCCAAATACTGTTGGTCCTAATGTTCCACTTTTTATCCGATTCCAAAAGCAATGGGGAGATTTAAATAAACTCAGTTACAAAACAGGTTTAGATGATCCGAAAAATGATAAATATCTTGACAAATGAAAAAATTGAATCTATTAGAACTTTTGCGACTGAAACTCTTGCATCACAACTGCCTCGTGATGATTACAAAGAGTTATTAGAGCATACTTTAGTTTTTATCGGTGTCATCCCCGAAAAATTTAGTTTTCGTAAGCCAGGAGCTTATCACCATGCACGATGGATGGCGAAAGCTATTTATATAATGAAAATGTACATGCTTCGGGAGCAATTGTCATTGAAAAAAGGTGAAGATAATAAACTACGGCAAATATGTGTTTTTGTGACAATGGTTTATGTTAAAGCTTGGTTTTCGTCGTCAAATAGTGTCAAAGCTCCGTACCATGATCTACAGTTTATAAAAGAACGCAACAACTTTAAGGCAATCAACAGTAATCTTGCTACTGTGGCAATTAGTAGATTTATGAATCACTTGTGGTATTTATCACCAGAATTAGCAATCATGGCTATTTTTAATGAGGAAGTTTCACAAGAAACAAAATTAAAAATGGTCGCTAAGCTGCGTAAAGAAGAAGAAACAATTGTGATTGATGATATTCCGGAAGAAGACTTGGATTATACTAGTGAAAAATGTAGTGTTAAACGCTTTCAAACTAAGAGCATAACTGAATTATTATATAATGATATTGACTTTTTCGTAACTGCAGAATCGATCAATTTTTTCAATAGATTCGAGTTACAAACAGAATTTTTAAAGATTCATCCTTCTGAATGGGCTCATAATGAACACTATAAAACTGCATTACGATTCGCTAAAAAACTATCGGTTGTGAATGACTGTGCTGAAAGAGGAGTTAAACTAGTGCAAGATTTTTGTAATCGTTATACTAAGGATGAAAAACAAATGCAATACATGTTACAATTGGTTAAAGATCATCGTCAAATGTTTCCTGAGGCACTTAAAAAAACTAATGTAAAAACTTCATGAAAGTATCTGTAATTAAAAATAAAAATGGTAATATTTGTACATTTTCGATTCATTAAAATATTAATAATACACTTCTTTAATTGATTAATACGTTTCACGTAAATTATAGTTCAAAATTATATGCATAAGTAAAAAAAGTAATCTAATATGAATAATAACCCGTCTATGATTGTTGAATTATTAAATTACCAGAAAAAACTATGAAAAAGATTATAGTTTCAATTTAGACCTCGAATAACTTCAAAACCGTTAGAATTATCAAAAAATGATAAGAGACCTTTTATGTAGACCGTTAAATTTTGCATTAGAAAAAATATTTTTGATGTGATTTGTTGGTTAGTTTATGACGTAAAAATTCCAAAGTAAAAATATAACTTTTCCCATGTTATTTTCCTTTAAAACTTTGACCGTCGGGGGGCGCGGGTTAATATTAAAATTAAGAGCTATAACTTGGCATGATTTTTTTTTTATAGATTTTGAACCGATTTTGAACTATCGTGAAAAAAATTTCAAGAAACCCAACATAAGGACCACCTAATATATATATATATATATATATATATATATATATATATATATATATATATATATATATATATATATATATATATATATATATATATATATATATATATATATATATATATATATTGTGACATGGAAAATTTTTCCCACTAAATTTCATTATAGAGATTATTTTTTTTTAAGCATTAATTAGTCTAGAATATTGGCCAAGCTGATGGAATGCGGAAATTCGACGCGCCTGTGTCGCCCCAAGTGGTTTCCGGTTAGAATGCGAAGCTCGAGGTAAATAAAATAAGCCGAACCGCGCCAAATAAATCAAATTGAGTATGGATGGATGCGTCCGAAAGAAAAATTTACTTGAAACTAAGAATGTGTGTGAGAGAGAGAGCGAATGACAAAAGCGACCGGGCGAACCCGGTTCAGTTTCCATCAACGACCAGGGAGACATCTGGGAGGGACAACGATCAACGAGGGAAATATGGAATCGGAATTGACGAATAACAGTACGAGGAAGCAAAGAGAGCACATCAGGGCTCCACCTGAACGCCGAATGGAGTACTAAATTGGGAATCGACCAACCATCGACTATGGAAATTTATCCAACAACGGCTGATTGGACGCGCAGCTTTGTAGCTGCGCTAGCGAAAACACCACATGTTGCTGGAAAACGGAAAAGCGGGGAATTCTGAGCCGGACACCGAAAAGCCACTGTTGAACCGCTGATAAAATTATTGTTACGCTACGAAAAAGTGAAAACCGATTGTTAATTGTTATTACGAAAATTCAGCCGCTTACGTGGTGAATTTAATTATTTTGTTGAGTAATTGTTATTTTGAGTGTCCGAATTGTAATCTATAATTAATTATTGAATTGATTTATCGAAAGATCAAATTATTACGCATTTGGTAATTAAGTCAGAAAGTAAAATTGAAATTCAGCGATTGCGTTGTCGAATTCCGGCTTCGAGGTGACGTCAGCCAGGTATTCGGTGCCAATATTTTTTGTTATTACGTAGTAGAAAGATATTGTGTACAGTTGTCAATTTATTTGGTAAAAGTTTGATATTGTCTGCCGCACCAATTTGGTTCGACTTAGGGGCCATCTAAGAGCGCAATTAGAAACTATACCTCGAGCTTTGTCCCGCGTATTGCACGACGGGTAACAACAGTTACCGACGGTTCACTTACCCGCCGCAGATGATAACTGATCGATCGATTGTGCCATCGATAACCAAAATATGACAAATCGATGCTATTGATAAATTCGAAATTGTCTGTTAGGAAGAAAATACGAACCAATACTAATTTTTTTTGTTGTTAATTTTTTTCAAAAATTTAAAAAGGTTGTTGATTACGAAAAAAAGGCTAAGACAATTATATTTTTGGTTGAGAAATTAAAAAATTTGTTGATACGACGCAAAGCGACGATAATTATTAGTTTTTTTGATAAATTCGAAATTTTGTTGTAGGAGAAGAAACGCGAAACAAAAAACGAAAACTATAACTTTTCTTTTTGTGGTAAATTTTTCTATTCCTGATTTGTTAAGACGAATGACGACCAGTAAAAATTTTTTTGTATCGAGAAATTCGAAATTTGTTGTTACGAGACGAGCAGCGAAACAATTATTTTTTTTTTGTCATTTTTTTTGTTGAATTAAAGATTTTGTTGTTGAGAACGGACCAAAGGGACAGACTTTTGTTTGGATCGATTTATAAATTGTTGTGAAGATAATAAAGCGAAGACAATTATTTTTCGTAATACAAAACTTTGTTTGTTAAGCGAATAAAGAAGAACTCAGTATTTTGTATTTTTGATCATATTCCGATTGGTTTTTTTTTGTTATTGCGAATTGCCGAACCTGTGTACTGGTTCAATCTAGTACTTTGTGAGTTAATAAATCGATTTGTAAGCAGTCCCTGTGCGTTAACATTTTCTTTTCTCTGGTGGTAATTATTCCGAATCGATTCCTAGACCCGCACTATCCAATTTAGGATCTCTTCGACGTGGACCTGCCGCCCAACGACGACCAAGTGCTAACTTTCGAACCGCGGAACGTAAAGTTCCTGGCGCCCAACAAGCTACGAACCAGGTAAGCCAACATTTAGGTGGAACTCCCCGGTGCTGTCGACGCCAGTGCCGTGAAGGAAAACCCATCATAATATATATATATATATATATATATATATATATATATATATATATATATATATATATATATATATATATATATATATATATTTCAATTTCGGCTAATTCAGCCAAATATTTGGCACTTGGTATTGGAGATTCTTTCTGTGTATAGTCAAGAAATAAAATCCCGACTTGCAATAGAAGCCGGGGTTTACCGCGTCTGATGATGCCTTTTCGTTCATCCGACGGAACTAATTAATTGACTATCGTTCTCACAATGCTGCCGCCCCACTATTAAATTTATTAAACTTGAGTTTTGTCAAAATTTTTTTCCGTAGCAACTTTTATCATACCGAAAGGAATTTCGATCGGCGATTAAATCAAATTTCTATTTTCCATTTTATTAAATTATTCATAATTCCGTAGCAACAATGATAATTTACACAGTAATAATTTTCATTACTGCGTTAATTTCTATTCTATGCATTTCCAATTTTTATCGCAAATCGCTTCGTAATAAATTCCGTAGCAACCATTTTATTGTTCCGAATTTGTTTAAAATTCAATCATTTTCGTTGGTATTAAAAGTAATTGGCAGGTTTTATGGACTTTACAGGCAAATTAAATAATTTTTAATCGTGACGTAAATCAATTTATCGGAAAATCTCGAAAATAGTTATTTTTATGCCATGCATGAAGAAAATTTTCTTCTCGAAAATAATTATTTTTATGTCATGCGTCGAAAAATTTTTCTTTCGCTTACCCCAGGAAATCCAAATTGTAACACGATTTTAACGATAAGCACCTCACTATTTGCCTTTATATTTTATCACCACGTTTAGGTAACACTTCCACAGTTTTCTTTTAGAAGATTGTAAGCTAATCTGTGATCCTGCTCACAGCACCACCGTTACGTTCCCAAATTTAAGTACATAAATTCATTGAGATTTTTTAATAATTAAATACCAGGTTTTGACACCGTGGGTAGTCGATCGACTCCCGGTGTGTCGTCACAGATGAACTTACTATCTTATTATGCTTTTATTATTGACTTACCATTATGGGCCCCATAAGTCTGCCCAGATAACCTCCTGGGTCTCTAGCCACTTAGCCTCAAAAGACGGAAAGATATCGTGACCCGTCCTTTGGAAAAACTCCTCCAAATAATACCCGTACCTGGGGTCGTTGATGGGAATAACGCCCCCTGGAGGGTGAACCTCTGGAACCTCAGTTGGGACCAGCTTCCAAGCCCTGGTGATGTCTGTCCAATAGGCAGGACAGTTGTTGCTGACGAAGATGGACTGTCCCGGTGGACCTCGGCTCGTGGGTGATTTAGGCGAGTCTTCTTCGGCGGTTCGAACTACCCTTATTCGAGGTTCAATTAACATCTCGTCGTTCGTTATTCGCACTACTGGTCTCACGTTCCGTACTACCTCCGTTCGCGGTGCGACTGGAATTTCGGCGCCGATTGTCGGCAACGATAAATAAAATGGCTGGGCCAAGCGCCGACGAGATTCTTGTACCGAGCGACCCGATCGGCGTGACCGTATTCCGTGAGGCATTTACGTACAGAAATTTGGTGCTGGCCGAACGCTGGCTAGCGCTCTTGCCGAAGATTTGGGACCTGGGGATACGGTGATTAAGCGCTCGCCCAGCAGGAGAGTTAGGTTGGCGAAACGCTGGCTTGCGCTTTAGCCGGAAGGTTTCTCTTATATGGGTTGGAACTGCTATAAAGCGCTCCATGATAAGTATATTTGGACTATATATTTGGTATAATTGGTTTATTAGAGAATTGGATCTGGATAAGTTCAAGTCTGAGGATGGAGCTCTCTGCACTGGAGAGTCTCTGGATCTACTGACTTACTCCTGGCCAGAATAAATGTTTATAAATTTTATTGTCAGCCATGTTGGTAGCTCAGATTACTCCTGAGAGAGTCGACGAGGCCCGGGTCCCATGCTGACGCAAGATGTTTTGGTTATCCGCTGCCACGGCAACTCTCTGCTGACGCCTTATCACAAGCGATTTCCGTTAGTCCGCTGTTAGTATAACCACCAGCGAAGGAACTGACATCGCTTGGTATGCGTTCTGAGAATCATCTTAAATTAAAGTAAATGTTTTGGAGTACACGGGACCTTCCTTATCCGGAGAAGGTCTTCGATCCGAGCTAGAATTATCGACCAATTCCCCAGGGCGCTGTGCTCCGAAGTAATCGCGCCAATAGTCTTAAGCTAGTGAGTAAGTCCCCGAGAGGGTAGCGCCGGCGCCGAAAGAGAGAGAGAGAGAGAGTGGGGAAGACAGAGCCAAGAAGAAACGAACCAACAAATTTTGGTAAGTCTTATTGTGTTCGAACGATCGAAGAATCGACATCGCAAACATCTCACTAAGGTAATTATTTTTATTCTATTGTTTCTTGTGGAAAGATGCGATGAATCTTAGTTAAATTTAATGCGTGCTAGGCCCAATGCCAGCTCGCTTAAGTTTAATCAATCTAAGAAATATTCTAATACCAATTCCGTATTCCAGAATAAAATATTACCTGAGAATTAAATTACGAAGTGGCGATTCAGGACCGTGCCGCCAATAAGACCTCATCGAGGAGAACATCAAGGAAAGACGAGAAATCTGGGAGTAAAAGCGTCGGGCGATTTTGAGAAAAGAAAAACCCAAGGAAACTCCAGGTACCATAAATACGTCTAAATAGATTCTCGGTGAAGCGGCATCAGCCAGACCTCAAGTCGGCTGAAGTTTATCGCCATTTCACGTTCGGTCACAATCAGTAGTTTCAATAAAAATTTAATTAATTAATCTTACCAAAATTTAAGTAATTGGTTTAATTAATATTTAAGTACTCGTTAGTTGTACTAAAATTGAAGTAATTAATTTAACCAAGTTGAAGAATTAATTTAACTAAATATCAAGAATAATTAACAAAATGTTTAACAACCAAATTTGGGAAACTAATCAGAATAAAAGTTCGAATAAAATTAAGAATAAATTTAAGAACAAGTCACAAATAAAATAACTAAATATTTAATTAATAATACCAGGAATTATTTCGGGTTATTAATTAAACACGTAGGCAGAGTCTGGACTAATTTTACTACGAATCATTTCAGTTTGTTAATTCATGATTTTTGTGTCACGTGAAAATTTGATCTCTGGTAATTGAGTTTGAGTAAAATCAGTTAATTTTGTGTCAATTAAAATCATGGAAATAATTTCAGTAAAATATTTTAGTAAAATCATCGGAAGTAAAATTTAGTTAAAATCAACATGAAGAATTTGGAACGAATTTTGACTGTTTAAAATAAAACAAAAGTAAAATTTGAATCAGAAAATAATTTTAAAATTAATTTTTAAAATCATTTAGATAAAAGTAAAAAATAAATCAGTTCCCGATGAAAAAAGATTTTGTCTAATCATATATGATTATAAATGATCATATATATAATCATATATAATTATATATAATTATATATGAAATTATATATAACTATACATGATTATACATGAGATCATATATAATTATATATAAGCCTATACATAATTAGATCTGATCATACCTGGGTATTATAACCCCATATATAAGCATGTATAAGTCTATATATGATCAGACCTGATTATATATGAGTCTATATATAATTAGATCTGATCATACCCGGCTGTTATAACTCCATATATAAGCCTATATATGATCAGACCTGATTATATATTAGTCTATGTATATTTAGATATGATCATACCTGGCTGTTACAACTCCATATATAATCATATATAAGTCTATATATGGTCAGATCTAATTAGATATGAGTCTATATATAATTAGATCTGATCAGGTTTGCATGGTCAGATGTTTATGAAAATTTTTTCTTTGAAAAAAAAATTTTTTTTGCTAATCACAATAAGTAGAATGTGATATTTACCATTACGTTTAAATAATTCTGAAATAAAAAATTTAATCATAATCATATATATACGTCCATTTATGATCTGATTATGTATGGGTTCATATATAATTAGGTTTGATTAGACCTGGTTGCTATAAACATATATAAGTTCATCGTATGTGTTTATTAGGATCAAGATTTTTCCTTGAATTTCGATTGAAAGAGGTTTAAATGTTGAATATTCCGGTGGAAATATTGGTCTTATAGAAAAATTTTTTAAAACACAAGTTTCTGGTGATTTCATTTTATGCAAAAATGGCACTTATGATTTTTGAAATGCTCAATAATATTTTTCGCCGTAATTCTAAAATTGAGATTTACAATTGATGGTTTAAATTTTAGCTAATTATGAAAATCTTAATTTTAAAATTACGGTTTCCTTAATGGTCCTGAGAAATAATTATGAGACATTTTTTTATAAAATTAAATCTTGAACAACTTTTAATTAAAAGACTTTTTAAACGACCAATATTTTTGCCATAAGACCATAAATTTGAAAATTAAAAAAAAACATCTCTTTTAGAAATCACATAAAGTGCATTATAATGTTTAACATTAAGCTCATATAATTCTGAAATAAAAAATTTGTTACATTTTCTATGAGATGTCTTGGTTTGCTCTTTTACTGTCTACAAATGAAATCATTATTTACTTTATTGTTTATATAAATGTGATGTTATAATGAGATTAAATATATCATAAAATCAATTTCTATATTGCATTTCTAAAAAATTTATTTTATACGCTCTCTATAAATAAGATGAATTTTTTTTAATCTAAGACAACTTTTGATAAATCAAATTACTAAGTTTAAAATATATATATGGTATTACAGTGTCATATTCAAAATATTTTGTAAACTTACAATAACTATATAAATTTATAAACCTTTTGATAGAAGGAACAAAACCATAAACATTTTTATGTGAACAATAAAAAAATAAAAACTGCATTTTTTATTCTACAAATTCAAAATTTTAAATTATTGTTTTGGTGGTTTTAAATAATTATACTGTGGTAGAAATAAAAAAAAAAAGTTTATTTTATGAAACGTTGGACATAATAGTGCAGCATATATAATTTATAAACCATTTTACATCAAAGATAAAATGTTGAATTTATTTT
Source organism: Cotesia typhae (assembly GCF_013202065.1). Lineage (NCBI taxonomy): Eukaryota > Metazoa > Arthropoda > Insecta > Hymenoptera > Braconidae > Cotesia > Cotesia typhae. The sequence goes on along the minus strand of NW_027423724.1, from coordinate 1,286,794 downwards.
AAACATTCATTATCATTACCAAACCATTTTAAAATCATTAGGTTGTTTACAAATATAATGACTAACTCGCACAAGTTGAAACATTGAGTTAATATCGTTTAAATTCAACAACATCAAATTATTAGTTTCCACAATCGGTATAACATGCTCAACGGTTTTTTTAGTAGAAGAATTATGAAACATTTTGATATGAGTTACATTGAAACGACGAATCACAATAAAAATATCATTTTGATTCTGAACAAAAAATTTAATTGAACCATACACAGTAAAAACATTAGTATCTATTTGGACTGTATGACTGTTTGTTTTTGTAATTTTATAAATTTCAGATGTATAAATAACTTTATTAACTTTAATACGTGTGTAAATAGATAAATTTTCAAATTCCCAACCATTAGATAATAATATATTGCGTTCCGCAACATCAAGCTCTTTTTTTATAACGTTATGCCCTAAAAGTTCATAAATTTTTGACTGATTAGTTCTAGCAGTAACGTTTCCTCGTTCAGCTAAACGATTTTTCAACATCTGGATGCCTTGAGCAATTTGAACACAATTGACAATTTCTTGGCCAAAATTCCTATTACCGTGGACACATTTTGCAATGAAACCATTGTAGTTTTCAAATACAAAGGCAGAAGTTGATCGTAAAGGTCCCCATCTTTTAACACAAATTGGTAAATGAATAAGTTGATGGCAGTTGTATGACAAAGCTCTATCACCATAAAGACTTTCGATTTGAGATACAAATAACTGCAGCAAGTTATCTGATTCTTCAAGATAATCTTGAGTTATTGTCGTTCTGACTAAATTAAAAATTGATATTACTAACAATAGCCAATGCTCTAAATATTTCTGAGGTAAGTGATCAACAAGTGCAGGAAGAGAATAAAATAACAGAAAATTATAATTTTCTGAGGCTTTATACAATTTAAAATGAGATAACTGTCTTGGTAGTCTTGAAAAGATTGAGGAACTCGATTACTGCACATAAACTTATCAATATCTTCGCTTTTGTTTTTAATATTCCAAGGACCTTTTTATCAAACCAAATAGTCATGAGTTGCTTAACAACACCAAGTAAAACCGAATGCATGTATTCTGGTATGACACATGTTCCAATGTCAATTAACGGTAAACAAGATAAAATAGAATACCCTTTCACACCTCTTATTTGATCTTTATTCTCTAGTTGACGTAATTTTTCAGCTTGTGCTTCCATTCTTTTACCAGTTCTAATTTTAGAATCAATTCGAAAAGGATAACAACGTACAGTTTTTTTTCCAGCAATTTTTGTGCATTTAACCGTTTTAATTTCACAAATGTTGCATCCATATCGACCATTAAAGTTTAAGATGTTTTGCAATTGCGCCCGAGCTGGTGCATCTGCAATAACTAATGGAGCAACTATTTTAGTATTAACTATTTCTTTAGTTTTAGGATTTGTCCAATCAATACCTTTACAAAAATATTTTCTTAGTTTTAAACAAATTGGCATAAGAAAAACATTCATCGGTGGTTTAATAAGGTTATCATACCACAGCCCAGCAAATATCACATATTTATCTCTAATATCTTGGGGAAGTTCTGCGATGATGAATAAAACCGGCCAACAATGGCTTTTAGCACTTTTTACTAATGCTAGGCCATCAGTATTAAGAATCAGAGTTAAATCAAAGTTAGTTCTTTGATTTCGAGAGTTAACTCTGATGTACTCACTACCATCAACAATATCCGATATATTTTCAACATTTTGCAATGTAGGTTTTTTTAACTTTTCAGCTAAGTTGTAATTTTCAAATAAAATTCTAATTTGATCACCAATACCGAATTCATGAAAAAAAGAAAAATCTTTTGAATTAGTTGTCGCACATATAGAACACTTAAATGTAATTTTCTTGTTTAACATCTGACTTTTTAAATTAAATAAACATTTTCTGCAATAATAATGTTTAATAACTCGGCATACAGGAGCAATATTTTGGGCATATTGAAATAACTTATACACTGTTTTTGGCAATTGATTGTCTGCAGGTAAAATTTTTAGTTGCATTTGTAACAACTGCTGCAAAGCAATTTTCGTAATATTATGTTTCACATAAAAATCTAATAACTGTAAAACACATTCATCCGTCGTTACATTGCTGTTTTCATGCAACATTTCGTATTCATACGCATTACCAATAGTATCATTGTCATCACTATTCTCATCAACTTGTTCATCAAAATTATTTTCATTATAATTATCATCATTGTCATTTATATCATTATTTATTGATTATTCATCACTTATATTTAATGGAGCAGGATTTTCATCATCTGTATTTTTACTGGAAACACTGTCACAATCAGATAATAAATTATTAGGATCATTGCCATCAACATTTTCAGTGTCACAACGGTTCAAAATCTCTTGTAATTGATAATTACTATTCTGATCATTATTATCATTATCATCATCATCATCAGAATTATTAAAGTTATTATTTGGAGTCGAAATGTCTTCATCGAAATAACCTCTTGACCGCCAGCGACATAGTGTCCTCAATGGAATCTGAAATATAAATAGATCAATTACAATTATATAATTACTAATTGTAAAGAAATGTTTATGCACTTGAAGAAACTAATTTACAGTTATTTATTATTTAGATATAATTCATTTATTTCTTTATAAAAACTGTTGTGCTTACCTGCATAGATGAGTCAGATGTGTAAAGCTTGTATTTTTTTTTACCATGGATCGGAGATAGCGGATTATCGTCACTATTTCCACGCTTTGACATTGTTCAAATTAACTTTAAAATCAATTTTATTTTCCAGGATAAGTGATTTTCTGAATAATTGAGCTCGATTATGTTTGATTTGTCGCACTACTAAAAATCATATATTGATAAAATATATATATATATATATATATATATATATATATATATATATATGCATATATTAATAACGTATGTCGTATGACACTAGCGCCACTGAACTACTAAATAATAATAATACTGAAGTTAGCCGTGAGCTGTCAATTTTAAAAATGTTTATAATAAATCAATTACAATAAAAAAATACATCTAAAAATTTTCACTTGTAATTTTTATTAATTTTCACATATGAAATTTTTTTTATAACAATTTAATTGCCATAAAATTTTAATAATATTTTTTATATCTGTCAACTTCAGTGTTATGAATAATAGCTTATCTATCGATAATATAATTTTTGACCGCGGAATTAGAATAACGGTAGCCATTTTGTATGAGGATCATGTTACAAACTTAGGTAGGGCACGCCGGCAATAAGCATATTAGAGCAACGCGGGCTATCGAAGGTTCTCGAAGGTTTAATTTGGCGTCATTACAGCAGATCAAAACTTGTTTTAAGTTAGCGTGTGTGTCCACTCGTTGAATTTAAATATTTCATGTGAATAATAGTGTTATATAAAAAAATATATTATTTGCTTCAATATAATAAAAATTTTGATTAAAAAACAAAACCACATCATGTTTATTGTCAAAAGTGGACATGATAATTCACACGCTAAAGTTGATGACAAAAATGTCATCTTTGACAAAGCTAACCCACCCAATGAAGGTGACGAAGTCTATTTTTTTTATAATAAAATTAAAGAGCGAGGAGAAGTTGTCATGATATCTAGTAAGTAATTTTCAAATACATTTTAATTTTCTTAATAAAATTTATTTTTGTGTCATTGCTATCTTTGATTTAGTACGATGATTCTCTTTTTAATTGATCAGCATTGTCTTTCAATGAAATTATCTTTCAGATGATGTGAGTGTTATTGACAAAACTTTCTATGAATTAACGAAAAAGTCCAGAAAGCTTGACGTTTTGTCTTCGTCTTCTGGTGATGATGACGATTGTGATGATGTTAAAACAAGGACTCTTCCAAAAAAACGACCAAGAAAGGTTAATCACAAGTACTCATCAGAGTCGTACGAAAATCTTGATTTGTTTAATTTAACAAAGCTAAACAATGATTCGTCACAGGTAATTTGATTGTATTTCAAGGAAAATTTTTAAGATCTTATTTGATTTGTATGAAACACTCATATCAAATACTATTTATTAAGACGTTTGATGTTTTATATTTTTTTATAACGAAAAATTTTGTTATTATTATGTAAAATTTAATTAAGTTTCATGTAATTTGACAAATTCTTCATTTTAAATTAAATAATTTTAATAATTAATGAGTAGAGTATCTGTACTTATAAATAATTTAAAATAATAGTTGACTATTTACAGTAAAATTATTAACAGAAAATATTAAAACTTTAAATTGAATGATCTAAAAATTTTTTACAAATTACATTGAGGCTAATTATAGTTTTAAATAAAAATTAGAAAGTTTTTTTCTATATTAATTGTATTGTTAATATTTTGTCCTAAATTGTGGATAATATTTTTCTAAAAAAAATTGATATTTTTAGGACTCTTTGAAAAAACGGAAGAAGACAGACCTTGATGAATTTGAATCATCCAATAAAAATAATTCTCATAAAAAGAGCCGTAAAAGCGATAAAGATGTAATATATTCTTTTATAGTATTATTAATAATCATTTAATATTTTACCGCGAAAATTTTTCATTAAAAATTTTACTATGGATTTTTTAAGTACTTGCTTGATGATAAAATATATTCCCCCAGGACTTAAAAAAAAGTTATAAAAAGAAGGCTGATGATTTGATTCAATCATCAATTGAACAGAGTATTTTGGATAAGACGGACAAAGTCCCTGGAAAAAATCGTCTAGTCCATCGAAGGATGAATTGAAAAAGATGCTGGAACAAATTCAAAACAAACTTGCCTTTGCCGAAAAGGTTAATGGTAAATATCGTCTTCATTTTCTATTATAGAATGTTATTTCTTAATTTTCTTCAACTCTTCTTTTCTTTTTTAAGTATTTTTAAAGTTATCATATTCAAATTATAAAAATATAAATAATCACATTTAGGTAAATATTAAGGTTAATTGAAAATCTTTATCATTTCTATAGCTACCTCAATGAAAGAGTTTAACTCTTCGATTGTTAAAAAATCATCCAAAACAGCAAATCAGAATTGCGATGATACTCGAACTGAGTCAGAAGTATACACAGACGAAGAAATGAGCAAAAAGGTAATTCAGATGATAAAAGCAAAAATTTATTTGATGAATACGAACTAGATGATCTCACCGGCGTTAAAGACAACAAATTCACGAGTGTTGTTCCTAGTGATAAACCCGCAGCACATAAAGTCAGTAACAATAACAACGCTGATAAAACTCAATCAGATGCTATGAAGGATCTCATTAAAGACGATGATCTGTATGGAAAAGATTGGGCAGACGAAAAGGTACGCATTGAATTGAAGATTTGTAATTTTTTTAAATTTGATTGAAATTACAATTATTTTGCCGTAACTATACTGGTTATTATTATTTGTTATTAATTGCTCAGGAGGGTTTTCCCCGGAGTCCGACTCTCCGAGGGCCCAGCCTGAGCGCCATCCATTACTGCTGCACCACTCCACACAACAAGGCGGTTAGTGAGTGCAGCAGGCCAAATTCATTTGCCTAAGTAGACGCAGGGATCCCAAAATGACAGCCTTTTGCATCCGCACTGCTAGAGACACGGCTGCTGAACTGCAAGCCGGTATCTTCGCAAGTGAAGACACAAAAGACTGTTTCATCCCTCCAAGGACGCCGACAACCAAAACGACGAGCTTGACACGGTAACCTGGGTACAGTTTGCCAATTTCAAACAGGAGATCCTGATATATCTGGTGTTTGTGCTCTTCTTTGGCCGAGATATTGTATTCGGCTGGGGCCGAAAACTCAATGACATAAATGTCACGAGTAGCCTTGTCAAAGAGCACAATATCAGGTTTGTTGTGGTCAATCCGCCGGGTTGTTGCGAATGGTATGTTCCAATAAATTTTGGAACTGTCATTCTCAACAACCTGCGGAATATCTCCTGGCAGATAAGGCAGCACTGGTGTCTCATCGATACCGCAGCTATATCTGAGATGATAATAGAGTATTCGCAGGGCAGCATTGTGACGCTGTATGTAGGCACCTCTTGCCAGCACAGGACATGCCGACAAAAGGTGCATCAGCGTCTCCGGATGTTGTTTACACGTCCGACAGGACGTGTCCGGAAGCTGTGCCTGGAGCACCTTGCTACGGTATTCGAGAGTGTTGATAACACCATCTTGGCAGGCAAATATAAATCCTTCGGTCTCGGACATCAGGCCAGCTGACTTCAAGAAGGAGAATGTCAGCTGGGTGGACAAGCCATGGTCACGGACGTGTTTGAAATACACGCTGTGCATGGACTTGTCCATGTGTTCACCGAGGAGTTTTTTTTCCTCGGCTATCCTGACGACGCTCTTGAACTCCTTTTTCGGGAGTTCAATGAGAGCGTTTATTTCTCCGAGACCTAAGGTATTTACCGCGTAGATTGCTGCCTTATACAAGAACGACCCCTTCCGCGCATTTTCATGACTATGAACAAATTGCATCAGGAAGTCGTCCTCGTCTGCTGTGAAATTGGCAACCTCGTATGTTATTATTATTATTATTATTATTATTATTATTATTATTATTATTATTATTATTATTGTTATTATTATTATTACTATCATTATTTTGAGTGTTATTTAATAAAAATTTTTATAATATAGATGGAAAAATTAATAGACAAGATTTACTGTAAAAAATCTGAGTATGACTTAGCCAAAACATTGTCCAGTCAAGCAACTCATGTTGCGCGGAGATTAATAACTGGTGTTTTCAAACCTTCCGGTTATTTAACCGCTACTTACACTGGTCAAGCTCCACGCGCTCATAAATCAGAAAAACCAGCATTGCAAATAAAACCGCTCAATGAAATTGCGCGAAATGAAATAGTTGGTAATTAAATCAAATATTTAGTTTTGTTGTTGGATCTAAATTTAATATCAGCTTTTATGTTGATAAATTATTGAATTTATAATTTTTTTCTATATTTCAAATATCTTTTTATAACTTTATATATACACTTATAAAATGTTTTTACTATAATCACAACTTTTTCTGATCTGTTTTAGATTTTGCTTTACAACTGGCTACTAATAAGGGATGGAAAACTAGAAAGGGAGTTCCTCATACTAGAAGCGAAATTGAAAGAGCCATGTCTCAAAGAGTTGGTGAATTAAAGCGGAGTCATGAACTCGAGAAGAAAAATATTAAAAACCCGACTGGATAACATTTAGAAAAATGTTTTTTAAATATTAAAAAAAAAAAAACTTTGAATCATTTATGTCTTATGTTAAACTATTTCACTATATGTTGCACTTTATAATGAGCATTTTTATTTTCTATGATTAATCTTTTATTATGTTAAATATCGTTCAAGTTTAATATAGTAATAACTATTTCAAGAGAAATAAAAATTAAACTATATTAGAAAAATTAAAAATATTGTTTTGGATTTCTGTTATAAAAACCACTATATTTTATATTTACTACTATAGTTGAAAACAAGTTAATAATTATTGAATAATCTGAAAATTAAGAGCTAACTAAAAAATAATTTATTTCTCATCATGCGATGTACCAACTCTGATACATATATCTGGCCATATATAATTAAATTTGGTGATATATATAATAAAGTAAAATTAGACTTGATCAATTTTCGGATTTGTTTATGTATAAACAGTTATATATACTTATACATGAACATATCTGTTCATGCATGATTATATCTAATGATACATGGTTAGACCTGGCCAATTTTTGGATCCAATTATATATGGATAATTAGATATGATCATGTATAAATAGATCTGATCATATATGATCATGTATAAACAGATCTGATTATATATAATTAGACCTGGCCAATTTTTGGATCCAATCATGTATAGATGATTATGCATAATTATATATAATTAGACAAAAACTTTTTTCATCGGGTTGTAAATATCGCTTGAAGAAAAATTCGACATAAGTTTGGGAGAGGGTCCGCCATCTTGTCTCGAGCTAAAACGCTCAGTAAAGGACATACAAGGTCGAGAGTAAAAATCTCAAGGCATTGTAAAGTGAAATATAATCCCCATAATTGACATAAAATAAATTCCAAGTTTCAAAGAACACAAAAGTAAAATAAATTAATTTAGCAAAAATAAAATAAACTCAGTTATTCAGAGACGAATGAAATAATTTAGTTAAAATTAATTAAGATAAAATCAATTGTCAATTTCTTAATTCGGAGATTAAAATGTAATAAATCAATTAGTTAACTCTAACTAAATAATTTGGACAAAATTAAAACAATTAAAGTAAATAAAATAAAATTACGAAATTCGGCAAAATGCAATTCGAAGAAAACAATTAATAAATTATTTTTATATTTTTTTATAAAAAATGGTATAAATTAAATAAATAATTAGTTAAGATCATGAATTTTGGGCTTAATTTATTCTTTAATTAAAAAATAATGATTAAGTTTTAACATTTTTTAACGTATTGCAATTAGTTTACAAGATAATTAAACATAAAATAAAAAAAAATTTTTTTTAAGCACTTTTTTTTATAAAAAAAGGTATAAATTAATTAAATAATTAGTTAACATCATGAATTTTGGGCTTAATTTATTCTTTGATTAATAAAGAACAAGTAAGTCTTGACTTTTTTTATCGTATTGCAATTAGTTAATAAGATATAATTAGTTTAAACATGAAAAATCAGGTGGGTCTAATGGAGTATAGAAGACAATAATTTTTAAAATTCAATAAAAAATTTAAATAAATTTTTTTTATGAAAAAAAAGTAGTTAGTTGTTTGTGTTTCATAGTGTACAGTAAGAAAAAAAATATACCGAAAAAATTTAATTGTTTATAACAAATTGTTTATTTAATAAACAATTAAAATTTTTAAAGAATCAGATTTTTTTTTTAGCTATCGAAGAGAAATTATGATAACATAAATTATGATTAAAAGAAAAAATGGTTTCTCAATATTGAATGCAAGTGGTAAAAAAAAATTGTTAATTAACGCATTAAAGATTAAAAATGCATTAAAGATTATAAATCCAAAAAGAATTTTTCAAATTACTAATAATTAATACATTTTTTCATAACAATTTTCTAAACAATAAATGATAAAAAATATAAAAAATCATTTTTAAGTCGCTTTTGTTAATATAAAAACGAATCAAAGTAATTGTCTGAAAAAAAAATTTTTTTCACATGATTCATTTAACTTTTTAATTTGTCACCGACGTAAATTGTTAATAACAATGTGGGGATTAACAATTATATAGTTCTACCGATAGAAATCCATTCTGTGGTCATTGAAAAACAGCTCAGCGGAGTAAAAAAAATTTGAGATTCATAGGTTAACAATTATCTCACTTGCAATATGGATGAAAAAGCTATACGAAATTGTTAATTCACTAATGCATAAATTAATGAAAAATCGCGATAAAGAATTTTTGATGGCAGATTATTATTTATTTGTCTATTCTGTGAGTGCCTGAATTTTTTCAATATCTAATTTTAATATTTAATATGTTTAAATAATATTTTTTGTTAAAAGGTACTAAGAGGGCGTGGCTTCGGGATACCCGAGCGCCCGTTTTCGGGCGTATTTTCAGCCCTCTGAGTAGTATGGGGCATAACTGGGGAGACACAACAAACCCCCACTCCTCGGCCACTGGCGCCAGACCTTTTCCTCACCCCTCAGCGTTGGGTTCCCCTGAGTGTTGGTGCCGGATGTCTGGGCCTTTTGATTGACAGTTGTTAATTGACTTGTGGAAAATGTTTTTCTCGAATGTTTACAGAAGTGTTGTCATGGCAGGGGGTAATTAAGATGGTAAGGATAAGTGTATGTTTTTTATGTTTAAAGATGTAGGTCATAAATTAGTCATGGCATGGGAAAAAGATGTAGGATTGCATGATTTTCTATTTATTTTTGAAGATGTGGTTTATTTTTAAAATGAAAACAAGTAAAATATTTCGTTTTTTTTCTTTATTTACCATATTTCTTCTTATTTATAAAAATAGTAGTAAAATTAATAATGTTGGTACAATTATTATGAACAATAAAATTAGTAATACATTTAATAATACAATTGGTATATTATGTACTTATATATTAAACATAAAGTCCTAGGTTATCAGACGCAATTTCTGCTTTATTATCAATGAAAGCAAAGAAATCATCCGAGATTTTGAAAACTTCTTGAAGTTCGTTATTTAACACTGCAACGGAATAAAATCCATCGTTTCGTCGCAAAAATGTAATATTATCAAGTATACATGATGCTGAATCTTTGAAGAAGCCATTTGCGTCGTATATATACACACGGTCCACATTTAATGTTTTGCGAATTTTATTTGCTTTTTTAATATGTGCAAGTATACATTTTTGGGTAAATCGATACCCGTTTGATACAGATTCTAACGACTTAGGCTCCATTTTTATGATAGAAAGTGATGATAACGAAGACACCCTAGGAGGTTCTTGTAGGTTGACGTGAGAAACTGTAGTAAGCCTATTTTGTTATGTGTGGGGGTAGAAAACTTGAGATAGAGTGTGGAGAGGCAGAGCTTCTATTTGAGATCTTTTCCAAATAAATTTTTTCATCATTCTTGTCGCTAAGCGCATATGCAATGGAGCATTCAAATTTCCCTGTAATCGACGAGGTAGTCGAAGCTGAATTATTAGGGTTATTACCTGAAAATTTAGTAAATCTAAATTCAGTTCATTTAGATTCACTTACATCAAGTGAAGTGTCAAATAACGTGAATAATTCAATTGAAGAAAATGAGGATTTAATGTTTTTACGGGAATATGGAATAGCATTAAGCCGTTCCCAATAAATTGACATGGAAGATTTTGACGAGGATTTGTTTGATGGTAAGTTGAGAAAATATTTATTATTATTTAAAGTTTTACGATTGTATAATTTAATTATGTATTAATACTTTTTTTTTTTTCATAATTTTTCATAAGTAGGAATCATTCAGCATGGAGGAGAACGAGTACGACACCATAATATTGAAGAAAATCAAGAGAATTCCGATAATGACGATCAATTAATAAACGGAGGTGTAGGAAATAATAATATAGATCAGCCGTTAATTCAAATTTTTAATGGAGTAGAACGGCTTGAAAGATTTCGGGTAAACTCTCATCTGATGGAATTTCGCATACAGCCTGTACCACACGGCGTCAATGCAGTTCAGTGGACTATAAGTGCTTTCCGTGAAGTTTATAATAAAATAATAGAAGCAGGTGGAGCTGGACACAATCGGTTTTGTTTAAGTTTCCGTTTCGAAGGGTTACAAGGCAATGCAGCGTTTCAAAGTATGCGACCTATTGATGGATATGAGTTTGAACAATTGTGGGATTTAGTGAACAAAATTTCGCAAAGTGCTGGTGGTTTTAATGTAACAAACACTTTTCAAATAAAGTTACACATTGTGGAAGCAGTGGCTGGACAAAAATATTCCGAGGCATGCGACAGAAAATGTCCACCCGGAGTGTTAAAAATGAATAATAATGATAATCTTTGTTTACCTAGAGCTCTTGTTATGGCACTAGCAGGGCAAAGAAAAATAACCGAAAAGGCCTCCATTGGATAATTGTATGAAGAATGGAATCGTATACGTGATTCGCGAAATAAAGGAAATTCTTACCAAAAAGAGAAGGCTTTGAAACTTATCGCAGAGGCTGGAGTGTCAGTACCTGAGAGTGGTTGCGGATTACCAGAAATAAAAAATTTCAAGCATATTTTATACCAATGAAGATAGCGATCATTGTGTATAAATTGAAAAGCACTCCTTCAACTGCATCAGACGATGTAATTTTCGATGGGTCAAATACCGATATTGCTCAAAATGGAAACATAATTCACACACTAAGAATTCTTTATTACCCCGAGGAAAATCACTATGAATATATTCAGACAATATTGAGTTTTCAGGCAGCACGACATTATTGTGAACCATGCAGGGTAACGTTCAAAAACCCGTATGATCATAAAAATTGTTCTTACATGTGTAATAAATGTTATGCTAAACCTCCATGTGATTCGACACAAGCACATAAATTTTGTAACAATTGCAACCGCGTGTTTTATGGACAAATGTGTTTTACTCGACATCTTACACCTGGTTCGTATCAAGGACAGCAAACGGTTTGTGAAAATGAGCAGTTTTGTACAAATTGTAAAATTTTCACTCATCCGAGAAAATCAAAACATGAGTGTGGTAAATCAATGTGTACGATTTGTAATAAATTATGTAAAGATCAGCATCTGTGTTATATTCCGGTAGCCAAACCTTTAGACAATAGTAAAAAGTATACACGATTTGTCTACTATGGTTTGGAAACACGTCAGGATGAAGAACTTTATGTGGGCACATCAGTCTATAAACATATTCCGACTTTATGCGTGGCTCAATCAGTATGCGATTTATGTTGTGATAATGACAATTTTAATCCTAATTTAAGTGATTGTATTAATTGTGGGTTGAATGAAATTAATTTTCATGGTGTGGATTGTGTTGAGAAATTTGTGAATTACATTTTTGATCTAAGTAAGTTGAAAAACTTCAAAAAAGTGATTTGTATAGCTCACAACGCCAAAGGATTTGACGGTCAATTTATTCTATCGGAAGTTATGACAAGACAATACAAAGATATAGATGTAATAATAAACGGTACAAGTATAACATTGTTAGAATTAAATAAGAAAAAATAAAATTTATTGATAGTTTAAACTATATGCCAATGCCACTAGCTGCCCTTCCTAAAGCTTTTGGTTTTGAGGATCAAATAAAGAAAGGTTATTTTCCTCATTTATTTAATACTAGAGAAAATCAAAATTATGTAGGGGCTATACCTGATAAAAAATATTATAGCCCTGACTCAATGAGTAAAAAAGAAAAAAATGAATTTTTACAATGGCATAATGATCAGTTAATTATAAATAAAGTATTTAATTTTAAAGAAGAAATTATTTTTACTGTCGCTTAGATGTAAGTATTTTACGTATAGCATGTAACAGATTTCGTAAAATTATTTTAAATTGCGGTAATGTATGTCCCTTTTTAGAATGTACCACGATAGCCTCTACCTGTATGCTGTTTTATAGACGCAACTTTTTAAAAGAACAGCAAATAGGTATTGTACCACGTTCAGGATACCGCTTAGGCGATAATCAGTCTAGAATTGCTCTTGAATGGTTTACATGGCTTGAAGAAAAAAATAATATTTCAATAGTTCACGCTTTACGAGACAGAGAAATCAAGACACCAAATGGTGTAAAATTGGATGGTTATAGAATTGATAAAAACGGGGTAAATTATGCTTATTAATTTCACGGATGTTTTTGGCATGGTTGTCCTAAATGTTTCAAAAATGATCGAGAAAATATTATATATAAAACCGAAAATAAAAAAACAAAAAAGAATAATACTCTCAAGTCAAGATATGAGGCCACACAATTGCAATCTTTAAAAATTAAAGAATGTGGTTATATCTTAACTGAGATTTGGGAATGTGAATTTAATAGAGAAAAAAAAATAATCAGGACTTGCAATTATTTTTAAATAGTTCTAAAGTGATATCAGTTAAATCTTTAAATCCTCGAGATGCTTTTTTTGGCGGGCGTACAGGCAACGTAAAAACATATTACGACGTAAAGAAAAATTCAAAGGGCGAAGATATTGAAAAAATCAGATATGTCGATGTATGTTCGCTGTATCCTTGGGTTTTAAAAACCGGTTGTTTCCCTATCGGTCACCCCAAAGTTTATGTGGCTGATGCATGAGAAAATATAGCACCAAGTAAAAATATAGATAACGTTCAAGGATTAATTAAATGTAGAGTATTACCCCCACGTAATCTATATCATCCAGTTTTACCTGTCAAAGCCCATGGAAAATTATTTTTCCCTTTATGTCAAAGCTACTGTCAAGATCAAACACAGACTGATTGTCACCATGAAAATATATCTGACCGAGAGTTATGTGGTACATGGGTTGCATGTGAGCTTAGAAAAGCTGTAGAAAAAGGGTATGTTATTCGAGAAATTGATGAAATTTGGGAATACCAGGTAGTACAATATAATCCTCAAGATAAAAATAGCGCAGGGTTATTTGAGGGATATATAAATACTTTCTTAAAAATTAAACAACAGGCATCCGGTTGGCCTAGTCAGTGTGTAGATGAGAAATCTAAGCAAGAATATTTAGATAGGTATGAGGAAAGAAAAGGGGTTAAGTTAGAGCAAGAAAAAATTGAAAAAAATCCTGGGTTAAGATCTTTAGCCAAGTTATTTTTAAATTCATTTTGGGGAAAATTCGGCCAGCGGGAGAATATGAAGAAAAAGTCTATAGTTCGAACATGTGAAGAATTATATGACTTAGTTTTTGATCCTGAAATAGAAATAACTGAATTTGACCCTATTTACAAAGATTCAATCATTGTAAATTGGATAAATAATGTAGATAGTTACACCCCATCAGACAGGGCGAATGTGGTTATTGCAGCATTTACAACAGCGCAGGCAAGATTAAAGATATATTCTTACTTAGATTATCTAGATACTAAAGTTTTATACTATGATACTGACTCTGTGATTTATGTAAGTGACGGTAATAGAGATTTACCAACCGGGGATTTCCTAGGTGATCTCACTGACGAATTAGAAAGCTACGGGGAGGGTAGTTATATTTCGTCATTTGTATCTGGAGGTCCAAAATTTTATACATATGTGGTTAAAAAGCCAGACGGTTCTACTGCAGAGTGTTGTAAACTTAAAGGAGTAAAATTAAATGTTGAATCATCAGAATTGATTAATTATAATACCGTACGTTCTGTCGTGGTTGATAACATTGATCCTTTTCATGTTCAATACAAATGTATCTGGCGAGATCAATAGCACCAGGTCTTAACGAACAAGGAAACAAAAATTATCAGAGCTACAGGTCCTAAAAGGCGTAGAGTGGGGGTAGCTGATAGCTTTCCTTATGGATACAAACGAGCGAAAAAAGAATAAAAATATAAAGTCCTAGGTTATCCTTCTTGTTTATTATTAACTATCCCCACTGGCCATATCTACCTTACCGATTTTCTGTCCTTTTAACTGTGCCATATTTTCCTCCATTTTGCCTCGTCATTGTTTAATAGGCTAAGAAAAATTTTTGTATAATTTTAGAAATAAGAAAAATATTTTGTAAATTTGTAATTTACAAAATAAATTTACAAAATAAAATTTGATCAAAAATGTAATTCACAAATTTCTCAACACAATCCACACCATGAAAATTAATTTCATTCAACCCACAATTAATACAATCACTTAAATTAGGATTAAAATTGTCATTATCACAACATAAATCGCATACTGATTGAGCCACGCATAAAGTCGGAATATGTTTATAGACTGATGTGCCCACATAAAGTTCTTCATCCTGACGTGTTTCCAAACCATAGTAGACAAATCGTGTATACTTTTTACTATTGTCTAAAGGTTTGGCTACCGGAATATAACACAGATGCTGATCTTTACATAATTTATTACAAATCGTACACATTGATTTACCACACTCATGTTTTGATTTTCTCGGATGAGTGAAAATTTTACAATTTGTACAAAACTGCTCATTTTCACAAACCGTTTGCTGTCCTTGATACGAACCAGGTGTAAGATGTCGAGTAAAACACATTTGTCCATAAAACACGCGGTTGCAATTGTTACAAAATTTATGTGCTTGTGTCGAATCACATGGAGGTTTAGCATAACATTTATTACACATGTAAGAACAATTTTTATGATCATACGGGTTTTTGAACGTTACCCTGCATGGTTCACAATAATGTCGTGCTGCCTGAAAACTCAATATTGTCTGAATATATTCATAGTGATTTTCCTCGGGGTAATAAAGAATTCTTAGTGTGTGAATTATGTTTCCATTTTGAGCAATATCGGTATTTGACCCATCGAAAATTACATCGTCTGATGCAGTTGAAGGAGTGCTTTTCAATTTATACACAATGATCGCTATCTTCATTGGTATAAAATATGCTTGAAATTTTTTTATTTCTGGTAATCCGCAACCACTCTCAGGTACTGACACTCCAGCCTCTGCGATAAGTTTCAAAGCCTTCTCTTTTTGGTAAGAATTTCCTTTATTTCGCGAATCACGTATACGATTCCATTCTTCATACAATTATCCAATGGAGGCCTTTTCGGTTATTTTTCTTTGCCCTGCTAGTGCCATAACAAGAGCTCTAGGTAAACAAAGATTATCATTATTATTCATTTTTAACACTCCGGGTGGACATTTTCTGTCGCATGCCTCGGAATATTTTTGTCCAGCAACTGCTTCCACAATGTGTAACTTTATTTGAAAAGTGTCTGTTACATTAAAACCACCAGCACTTTGCGAAATTTTGTTCACTAAATCCCACAATTGTTCAAACTCATATCCATCAATAGGTCGCATACTTTGAAACGCTGCATTGCCTTGTAACCCTTCGAAACGGAAACTTAAACAAAACCGATTGTGTCCAGCTCCACCTGCTTCTATTATTTTATTATAAACTTCACGGAAAGCACTTATAGTCCACTGAACTGCATTGACGCCGTGTGGTATAGGCTGTATGCGAAATTCCATCAAATGAGTGTTTGGCCGAAATCTTTCAAGCCGTTCTACTCCATTAAAAATTTGAATTAACGGCTGATCTATATTATTATTTTCTACACCTCCGTTTATTAATTGATCTTCATTATCGGAATTCTCTTGATTTTCTTCAATATTATGGTGTCGTACTCGTTCTCCTCCATGCTGAATGATTCCTACTTATGAAAAATTATGAAAAAAAAAAAGTATTAATACATAATTAAATTATACAATCGTAAAACTTTAAATAATAATAAATATTTTCTCAACTTACCATCAAACAAATCCTCGTCAAAATCTTCCATGTCAATTTGTTGGGAAGGGCTTAATGCCATTCCATATTCCCGTAAAAACATTAAATCCTCATTTTCTTCAATTGAATTATTCACGTTATTTGACACTTCACTTGATGTAAGTGAATCTAAATGAACTGAATTTAGATTTACTAAATTTTCAGGTAATAACCCTAATAATTCAGCTTCGACTACCTCATCGATTACAGGGAAATTTGAATGCTCCATTGCGTATGCGCTTAGCGACAAGAATGATGAAAAAATTTATTTGGAAAAGATCTCAAATAGAAACTCGGCCTCTCCACACTCTATCTCAAGTTTTCTACCCCCACACATAACAAAATAGGCTCACTACAGTTTCTCACGTCAACCTACAAGAACCTCCTAGGGTGTCTTCATTATCATCACTTTCTATCATAAAAATGGAGCCTAAGTCGTTAGAATCTGTATCAAACGGGTATCGATTTACCCAAAAATGTATACTTGCACATATTAAAAAAGCAAATAAAATTCGCAAAACATTAAATGTGGACCGTGTGTATATATACGACGCAAATGGCTTCTTCAAAGATTCAGCATCATGTATACTTGGTAATATTACATTTTTGCGACGAAACGATGGATTTTATTCCGTGGCAGTGTTAAATAACGAACTTCAAGAAGTTTTCAAAATCTCGGATGATTTCTTTGCTTTCATTGATAATAAAGCAGAAATTGCGTCTGATAACCTAGGACTTTATGTTTAATATATAAGTACATAATATACTAATTGTATTATTAATTGTATTACTAATTTTATTGTTCATAATAATTGTACCAACATTATTAATTGTACTACTATTTTTATAAATAAGAAGAAATATGGTAAATAAAGAAAAAAAAACGAAATATTTTACTTGTTTTCATTTTAAAAATAAACCACATCTTCAAAAATAAATAGAAAATCATGCAATCCTACATCTTTTTCCCATGCCATGACTTATTTATGACCTACATCTTTATACATAAAAAACATACACCTATCATTACCATCTTAATTACCCCCTGCCATGACAACACTTCTGTAAACATTCGAGAAAAACATTTTCCACAAGTCAATTAACAACTGTCAATCAAAAGGCCCAGACACCCGGCACCAACACTCAGGGGAACCCAACGCTGAGGGGTGAGGAAAAGGTCTGGCGCTAGTGGCCGAGGAGTGGGGGTTTGTTGTGTCTCCCCAGTTATGCCCCATACTACTCCTCTGTAAAAATTATAAATATTTATCCTGAAATTCCGGGAGTCGAGACTTTTTTTACGAAATTTCCTCCTCTTTTTGGAACTCTTTTTAAATTTTGGATATCTCTAAAAGTTTTTGAGATGTAAGCAAAAAACTAAACCCCCTTTTTTTTTTAGTTAATTGTTTATAACTTTTGTAATTTTTGCGAGCGCATCTTCAAATTTTTCAAAAACTTTCTAGATGTGATGACGAATCGCATGACACCTCAATCATATTTTTCCGAGCCTTCGAAAAAATTTGGACCTAAAAGGCACTTGTTCACTAGACTATTAGTCTTAAGTGTTCATTAATTGTAAGGGGAATACTATTGTCATGAAGTTGATTAAATAAAATTTCTTGGAAAATGAATTTATTTGATGATTTCTGTTTTCTTCCCAGCAATCTCTCACGCGCCTGCAGAACTTACTTCATGCTCTGGTCTAGTTTCTGGATACTGTGTCTAAAAATTCAGTGGCGCCCTGAATAAATTAAGGGGTGACCAAAGAGAACGAGTGGGCTTTGTCAAAAGAGTCGCATTCCGTTTCAGCTTTTAAATAAAATAAAATAAATCTTGAGAAAAAAAAGGAATCGAAATTAGGCGAAAATTCGTGGAACGTAACAGCGGTCTTCGTTTCTTGTATTAATAGATTAAAATCTGACGACAGAGGTCTTAATAATTTGCTGACAAAATATTCGTTACGCCCTGGTATCTTACGAATTTATTTTCTCTTATTTTACTTTTGTCAATTTTATTTTGTCGGAGTTTCATAGTATTATTCTATTTAACCATTTGAATCCTAATTAATTTGATTTCATTTGAATTTAACTAAACCGAAATTTTTAAATGATCTCATTTAATATGTTTTCGTTTCGTCAAAATTATTTAGTCAGAGTTTACTTATTAATTTATTTAATAAATTTAACATCTGAATCATGAAATTGACAATTGATTTTATCTTATTTAATTTTGACTAAATTATTTTATTTGTCTCTGAATTACTGAGTTTATTTTATTTTACTTTCTTTGTGTTGCTCGCAACTTAGAATTTATTTTATTTCAATTTTGGAGATTAAATTCACTTTATAACGCCTTGAGATTTTTAGTCTCGATCTTGTATGTCCTTGCTATGTCCACCCGCAATTTTTTCTTTTAAATTTAAATCACCCGCGCAGATGTAAGACTTCTCCATGCGCGAAAGCCACAATAAAATATAAGCTACGCGACTGCTGGTTAACTAGCGGGGACTTCTGCAATCTCAGCACCGCGAGTTTTTAAAAAGGCAATCAACAGCCAACGCCTTGTCTTTGGTCAGTTAATTTGACTTCCGCGTTTAACTGACGAGCCCGTGCCTTGTAAAAGTCCCTTATCTTAATTTGCGCTGCACGTAAAACGAGTTCAGATTCGGTTCAACCGGCAGGCCACGTATTAGTTTTAATTGTCTACGAGTCGGGATTTTCAAAGTTCGAATTTGCTCTGCACTTAGGCGAGAGGTCGATAAGTAGGTAAAAACTAGAGTCAAATCTCAAAGTCTTAATTTGCTCTGCACGTAAGCTAGATTTTGACCAGTAAGAAAATCTAGAGAACCGAATTCTCAAAGTTCTAATTTGCCCTGCACTTAGAGGAGAGTTCGGTCAATAAGTATAATATCTTTTAAAGCTAAATTTGCGCACTTTACCCTACGAGAGTCTGGAGGACGTTAGCTCAAATAAATAAAATTCATTAATATAATTTCGATTAAATAAAATTTGTGAAAGTGTAAAAGTTTTGGTGTTTATAAAAATAAATCTTAAAAAGAAGTGAAATTTCATTCGAGTTCGTTAATTTCATGAAATAAGAAGCCCCTAGAATAAGCAGCCCAAATCCATCCAACTCCATCCGCTGCGAGAACCAACCAAACGGCCCAATCAAGGAAAAGGCGCTAACAGCTGCCCTGAAACCACGGATCTGACCATCAATAAAGTTCCTGTAACAGTAAAAACATCTACTCTCAATAAATCCGTGAACAGTCTCAAACGAAGGCGTGGTAAATTCGTACTTCGAAAACGTCCCACATAAATAATTAAAACAACGGAATTAAAACCTCCGTTGCGTATTCTTTAAACTGTTAGTCCAAACCTCCACCGTTTACGTTATCGCTCTAAAAACGCCCTTGGACATAACATCCTTTACTCAGCGTTTTAGCTCAAGACAAGATGGCTGACGCTCTCCCGAATTTTTGTCGAATTTTTCTCCAAGTAAAATTTTTGTTACATCGAAAACGCAACTAAAATTTAATTATTTTTATCCTAGCCGTTAGGCTAATAGATAAGGATCTGAAGCTTACAGGAAAAATTTTGTGTAATAAATAATAATAAAATATGAATTAAATTTCATAGATATATTTTAAAATTCTAGTACAAATTTCAATTTGGAATAAAAAGAAATACACAAAAACGAAACTTATAATTTTACACTTACTCAATATCTGTGTCACCGTTTCTTGTCTGCTTCAGTAACTTTAAGAAAGGAATTAAATCGAATCTATTTTAAACAACGTGTACGAAATGAAAAATTTTAAATTGTATAATGAATTGATGAAACTTGGGACTACTTCAAAACTTGACTTCGTGTTGAGGTGGTAAAAACTAGAACTGGACTGATTTGAAAAAACTTGGAAAACTGAAATCGACAAGACCTTGTGGGCGGTGACATTTTCCTAAATTCTATGTTCCGGGGAAACTCTAGGCCAATTACAATAACACTCAGTGGTCCGAGTTTCCTTTTCTCAAGGAGCCCATCGCTTCGGGTAGCGCACTACTCCTTCCACGTTGTCTCAAGGGCCTGTTGACCCCCTTCTCTTAAATTCTATATTTTGTAACAGCTTGACCTGCTCAGGTTGGCCCCTAATCAATTTTATAAATAACTAAACAAAACTAATGTCACGTCCAAATCAATAACTTGCATTTAAACAAATACGTGAGCAGTATTTATTTTTTTTTTGACAATAAATTTTATCTGCGTTGTGTATTCTCTAAAATTATTCCGAAATCTTAACTAAATACAATCGAAATTTAAAAAAAAAAACCCTTTATGATAACGAACCCCTATAATTTTAAAATTTACCTAGAAACATTTTACTATCATAAAACTAAACATAAATACTCCTAAGCAAATAGAAACAAAAAAAAAACACATTAAAAATAAGTTACCTAAATGCATTTTTCTTGGAGACGTTAACATAATGAACAACCCAAGAAAAACGCATTGGATTTTTTTTATCTTAATTCTCTAGGGTAATTAAATATTCATAAAGAGTCCCAAACAAATAGAACTAAGTACCTACGACTCTTTGGAGTTTTAAAGTAATTTGTAAGCCTAACAGATGTACTTATAAGATAACTAAAATTTTTCTTTATCACTTACGACAAACAAAATTTTATTACAGCACGACAGCTATTTAAAAATAATATTTGAAACTTAGCGAAAATTAACCATAGAAAGAACATTAACATTCTATAAATAAATTATTTCTTTTATCAAAATAACTTATACTGATTTCAAAAATCAAATCAATTCTGAATTAAATGAGATGATACCAATAGAAAATTGTAACTTCGAAATATTAATCAAATTATCAATTTAAATTTACATCTGAATTATTTAAATAAGAATAGACAACCACGTGTTTATTAAAATCAATGGTTCGTAATAATTTTATTCAATAGGAAAATATTTTAATTGTAATGTTATAAATACATAAATTTATCATAGGAAATAGGATGGAAATTATTAACATAATTCTTAAATATTTAAATAATAAAATTGTAAAACTTAGATTATGAATGAAGCGAACTAACTATTAAGCGAATTAAACAATTAGCGATATTACTAATGTTAATAAATTTAAATAATTTTTTATAAACTAGGACAAAATGTACATGCCAGCGTATGTGTGAGTGCGCACGCACATAGGCTAGTATCTTGGGCGGGACCCAGTCGCTTTCCCTACGGAAAATGCAATGGGGCAGGGAACGGACCCCGGGAAACTGTTTCCTGATTGGGCACAGTTTTCCCCCCCAAAAAAAAACCCAAAGTCCGAACTCGAACCATCGATAAAAGGGGCCTTGTTCACAAAAACGTTGGTAATTTTTCCTGTTCAGTCCCAGAAGCTACAAGTGTCCACACACTTTCCTGTAACAAGTGTCCACACACTTTCCTGTAACAAGTGTTCACACACTTTCCTATAACAAGTGTCCTCACACTTTTATTATCCACGTTAGTCCTCACTAACTTCTAGTGTCCACACACTTACTTATTATCCACGTTAGTTCACACTAACCAGTTCACGAATATCCTGATATTTCCAATTTTCGATTAATAATTTTTCATTAGTGAATTTAAATTAAGTTTGTATTGTAAAGTTTAGAATCAATGAAATTAATAAGCTGCAAATCAGGTACCATAAATCATACTGTATCATATTTTTGTTAAGATTTCCAACCATAAGAATTCTTGTAAATTTGTTTGTGTTTATAATTTTTATTCGCATTTGTAATTTTAAACATTCAATATAATCATAATTAAAATATACACAAATTCTCATTCATTCAATCACAAAAATCCAGTATTTAACACGTTTCCGGTCTATAAGTTGAGAAGCTTGGGTCGAAAATAATTTAATTTATTTAGTCCAAATTTGGACGTAACACTAACAACAATAAAAATTATCAGGGTGCCACCAGGATTATTAATCACGGTTCCTGGAAACGGTCCAGAGCTGAAAATCTTTACTTAAGGTAGAGAGAGTGGAGGAAGGTGCTGTTGAATAATAAAAATTTAATTAACAATATACCGGTATTTATTAACAATAAAAATTTTACAAACTTAACAAATTTAAGCGCTCACTCACACACTTATAATCTAACGAAGCGGAGAATAACTGTGAAATAACTGATATTTACAAACGAACCT
Source organism: Cotesia typhae (assembly GCF_013202065.1). Taxonomy (NCBI): domain Eukaryota; kingdom Metazoa; phylum Arthropoda; class Insecta; order Hymenoptera; family Braconidae; genus Cotesia; species Cotesia typhae. Next base: position 1,263,601 of record NW_027423724.1, on the reverse strand, counting down.
TCCAATGACGATACGATGACTAGACGGGCTTTTTCTAACGAACGCTCTCCCACACCTGACCTAAAACTAACTTAAAATTATAAGTCCACCGGACTACCAAAACGAACTCACTTTACACACTTTATAACTTAAAATTAAGTCCACCGGACTACCAAACTTAACACTATTAACACTCTCTATCACGCATAACCCGTTCAATTCTTCACACACATAACCCACACTTCGCTTAATTGATTTTTACTTTATAAATTTAAACAAATCGAATGTAATTAAATTTTAGTTAAAATATTTAAATTAAATTATTCGATCATTAGTAATTTAATAAAACGACAAACAATATTCAATTTACAACCAATTCTCAATTCCAATTGTTAATTTTAATTCCGTTAAAATATTAGATGGATTAAAATTCCTCAGTAACTTATTGTCATGGTCTTAAGAATATAACAATACTTATTTAGAACAAAAGGTCTTAATGCCTTGAATTAACTTTTGATAATTAAATAAATCACAATATAAAATTCTCAATCACGTTCAAAATTATTAACATAAGTTAATTAATTAATTATGACTAAATTTTTACTGTGACAAATTTTTGACTCAATTAACCGATTTCTTGGACTTAATGTTTACACCGATAATTATCAATTTCAGTAATTTTAATTTAACTACTTCACGGACTTAATCCCCAAAATTACTAAATTTGTCGTTAATGAATAAAATAGTTTTACAATATAAAATATTCTCGTTAAATAATTCTTAATATAATATTCTTAATAATTTTCCACTCCATAATATTCTCAATTAATAATTTTCCTAATATAAAACATTCAACAATTTTCTGATCGTTTTATCAATTATAAAAATTCGACACGAGTCGAAATAGTCAAATTTTATTTGCTAGAACATTCGCCAGTCGAGTCTTGCTTGACCTTGGGTATTGGAATTTATGCGACACACAACTGACGTTTGACGAAAATTCCACGAATAAAATCTATCGATTTTTCTAAATGACAAAAATTAATCAATTTTACTCAGTTAATTATTGAAAAATTCATTTAATGAATTTTCTTAGATGTTAGTTAATTGATTGAAAACTTTTGGATATTAAGACTTCCCCCGCAAGGTCGATCGAGCGATCCCCGGGTATAAACCCCCATGAAAATCACTCAATCCAAAACTAGCAAATGTTTCACTATTAATCTATTGAATTAATCGTCGATTAAACGATCCATTTGATAAAATAGGAGAAGTAACTGGGTATTGGGTAAACCGCGGTCCACTTCTTTCCCACAGAGTAATAATTGATACCTTGACGAACAAAACGATGATCTCACTCACTCGTCGAGGATGAAGTCCTACTTGTAGTTGGCTTCCTTCGTCTCGTCACTACTCCGGGGATCGGTTCTTCTTGATTTCCGTGGCACTCAGTCTGGCGGTCACACTACTTCTCCCTTTTCCACTGCACGGCTCACCTATTTTAACCCAAACTCACCCCCTCCTATTCTCCCTTTAGGCCCGAAGATGGAGACGCGCCAGTGCTATGTCGAATAATTATCGATATCCGGTGACTTATCGATTAAGGGTAATTTTACCCTGTACAACCCTAATGGAAAAAAACAGCGTCCACGCTGTTAATTATTAATTTTCAGTAACTAGTGCAATTTTAAAGTATCTAAATTTCACGAACTGAAGTTCAAATTAATTAATTAACATGTGATAGAATATTTCGCAATATAAAATAATTTCAATTAATATTTCTAAATTAATTGTTGACAGAAATTCCAGATAAACTTATAAATTACAAAAATCGACAAAAGTCGACACACTCAAATTTCGATGCCACGCGGAAAAAAAATTATATGAAAAATTACAATAGTAATATCGTAATCCAGGACAAGACTTTCAGTATCTTGACTTTTTACGATGCTGCCGTCTTCAGAACACAATTTGAATTATTGAAAATTACGATGTTATTTAGTAATTTTTTTTTCTGTAAGAGCAAGTGAATATGGACGCATACTATATGTTTTAATAAAAGAAAGACAGAGTCCAGTAGTTTGCGGCGCCACCACTAAAAGATGACCAACTACTGCATAAAGAATAAACCTTGGGCTTGTGGCGGAGAGGACTCTGGGTTCGATTCCTCGGTGATACAGAATTATTTTTTTCGATGACCTAAGTGTTACGTCGAAAACGCAACTAAAATTTAATTATTTTTATCCTAGCCGTTAGGCTAATAGATAAGGATCTGAAGCTTTATGAGAAGGGGTTGAAGTTATAATATAAGAAAATGAATTCAATTTAAAAAATATATTATAAATCTAATATATAAAATTCTCGTGTCACGGTGTTAGAACTTGAACTCCTCCGAAACGGCTCGACCGCTTTTTGTGATCCTTAGCGTGATTGTCGGCCAGGGTGGAGAATCGGCCAACATCTATTTTTCATCCCCCTAAATGTTAAGGGTAGTCCACCCCTAAATTTTTGTTTTTATTTTTTAGGCAAAATTTTTTGTTTTTATTTTTTTATCACACTGCATACAAAAATACATACAACCCTAAATTTTCACCTCTCTGAAATCACCCTTATTTTTTATTTGTTAAGTAAAAACTTTAATTTTTTGGCAAAATTTTTTTTTTTTTTTGATGATTTACAATAAAAAATCTCATAATCCTCTCAATTTTTCACCCCTTTACGATCAACCCCTATTTTTTATTTGTTAATTCCTATCCAGATATTATAATTTCAAGTTCCTTTAATTATGATCTTTTTTTAAATTCAATTTGATCTCCCGCCCTCACCGTTCGACTACTGATCAACTATCAATCGATCAGTTATCCCCGCCAGGTGTCACCACTTATCCAGCAAACATTACGTAGTAGGGATGAGGACGAAGCCGGTCTCCTGTCTTACTCATTATACATTTTTCAGCCATGTTTTTTTAGTTTTATTTGTGTATCAATCGTAGCAGTGACTGTTATACCTATTATTTTAATTTTCCTTTGAAACTCTCATATTAATTTGACTGTCATCATAAAATTATCATTAATTTCCAGTGCAATAATTTATTTACTATTTATTAATCTGACAGAGACAGTTTTAACTCTCAGTTAATTAAGTGATCTCATGTAAATAAACACGAATTGTAAGCTCCCGCCAACAACGGCCATTACCGTACCTGTATATATTGTACTTAGCATTTTTTGGGAATTGTTTTAAATCAAAACGAAAACGTGTACGTGGTTAATAAATTAAAACGAAGACGTATACGTGGTCAATAAATATATCTGTTTTATTATTGTGAAAGGTAAGTCAAATAATAAGCAAATGAAAACTGTTTAAATTAAGTCACTGTTTTCTATCAATACACTGATAAAAGGATTTATTAATTATTAATAATTTATTTAATTTCTTAAATTTAAATAATATATTTTAACATTCAGTAAATATTTATTTGAGATGAAAGTACATTTATTAATTCTTAATAAGTCTTTATTAATAGTTAACAAATATTTATGTCACAAATATCTATAGTATATTCAAAAAAATTAATAAATATTTCGTTGAGTGAATTTCTTTTGCTTGCAATTTTATATTATCTGAAGATTGCTTACGAACATAAATCATCTTTACAAATTATTTATATTTATATAATTTATTAATATCATTTATATCATTTATTTATAAATGTTTTTTTTTATTTATAACCATTAATAAATATTTATTAACTATTTGTAAAATGTACTTAATAAATTACTTACTGATTGTTAAGAAATATTCATCAAATCGTATGATGTTAAAAAATCATTTAACAGTTGATAACGCTTATCAAATATAAACAAATTTTTCTATCCGTTTAAGTATTTTAACTTCATTTATTTATATGTTCTATGTACAGTCAGCAATGCCAACAAAACGCAAAGGAGCCAATTTGAGTCGTCGAACGATCAATTCTAGAGCCCGGCTAAATGAAAGAGTACAAAGATCAAGTGAACAAATTCAAGGTCAATGCTGATGCGCGTAGGAGAATGTCGCAGTTACGTGAATTACGATCACAAGAGGCACGAGATGAACAAAATCAACAAAGACAACTAGAACGAAGAGAAACTCGCAGATTCATAGTCGATGGACGTAGAGGAATTGACCAACAACGCCAACAAGTTCATCGAGCATTTACGACAAATTTATTTCTTCGACTAGCGTTCCAGTACGAGCCGGATGTTGAATATTATAATCATTCTAAAGTGGTTATTGGTACTTTGGAAAAGGAATGCCCGCATTGCCATGCACTTAAATTTAAAAATGAGCCAGTTGGGATGTGTTGCTCATCTGGAAAAATGCGACTACCCGAAATTGAAACACCACCTGAACCATTGCACGGTTTACTTATCGGTACAGATCCAGATTCTAGCCTATCCCTGAAGTCAATACGCACATTCAATTCATGTTTCCAAATGACATCATTTGGAGCAACAGAAATAGTTAACAATACTGCTGCAAACGGTCAACAATTTAATTCCACGTTCAAAATCAAAGGCCAAGTTTATCACAAAGTGGCTCATTGCTACCAATGCCAAACGAACCTCATAAATTTTTACAAATATATTTTATGGGTGGCGAGGAATCCGAATGTGCACTCGCCAATCGCGTGGATGCACGTTGCGACTACCATAATCTTAATTCACCTTTTGCCAGGCGTATCGTCAGTGAGCTGGACGCTCTGTTAAATGAGCACAATGAATTATTAAAATTCTTCAAATCATACATGCCCAAGCTACAAAGTGACAATCACGCTACTGTCATCAATCCTGATAGAACAGCAGCTGGAGAGCATGTACGTAGATTCAACGCACCTGTTGTTGACGACGTTGCTGGAATTATGGTTGGCGACCGTATAGCTACGCGACAAATCGTGATTCGAAGAAGAAATAATGATCTTCAGTTCATCAGTGATACCCATCGTTCATATGACGCTCTCCAATATCCACTAATTTTCTGGAAGGGATAAGATGGATATTGCGTAAACATTAAACAACGAGATCCCGTAACAGGTAATTCTTTCATTATTAAGAACACAACTATTTTATTATTAAAGAATAAATCTTCAATTAATTTAAATATATATTATTACAGGAGCTGAAACAAATAAGAACGTTAGCTCGAAGGATTTTTATTCATATCGTTTGATGATTAGACGTGGCCGAGATAATATCATTTTACGATGTCGTGAGCTTTGCCAACAATTTATGGTCGACATGTATGCGAAGATAGAGAGTGAACGACTACGATACTTGCGATATAATCAACAGAAGCTGCGTGCAGAAGATTATATTCACTTGCGAGATGCTATTGCGAACAACGCTGACACTGCCGAAATTGGTAACTCTGTTATCTTGCCATCATCGTACGTAGGTAGTCCATGTCACATGCAAGAATACATTCAGGATGCTATGACTTTCGTGCGTGAATATGGATGACCGTGTCTTTTCATTACTTTTACATGTAATCCAAAATGGCAGGAAATTACATCATTGCTATTGCCAGGACACAATGCAATACATCGTCATGACATTACAGCACGTGTGTTTAAACAAAAATTACAGTCTTTAATCAGCTTCATTACCAAATTGCATGTATTTGGCCCCACACATTGTTGGATGTATTCAGTTGAGTGGCAAAAGCGTGGATTACCTCATGCACACATTTTAATATGGTTCGTCGACAAAATACGTGCTGAAGACATCGATAGTTTGATTTCTGCAGAGATTCCAGATCCGTCTACTGATCAATTACTGTTTGATATCGTTACTACAAACATGATTCATGGTCCATGCGGAAATCTGAATCGTCCATCACCTTGCATGGTAGATGGAAAATGTACAAAGCGTTTTCCTAAAGATTTCACTAACGATACGGTCACACATGTTGACGGATATCCAATATATCGTCGAAGAAGTACCGAAAATGGCGGACAATCTTTCATTAAAACTATCAACAACGCAGACATCGACATTGACAATCGTTGGGTGGTACCATATTCTCCTCTGCTGAGCAAAACATTTAATGCTCATATTAATGTTGAGTCATGCAGTTCGGTGAAGAGTATCAAATATATTTGCAAGTATGTGAATAAAGGAAGTGATATGGATGTATTTCGGATTGAAAATAATAATGTTCATTCTCCTCCGTTGAATCAAAATGATGAAATTACGAATTACCAAATTGGCCGGTATATCAGTTCCAATGAAGCTGTCTGGCGTATTTTCGGTTTCCCCATTCATGAACGGGATCCAGCAGTTATCCATTTAGCTGTCTATCTTGAAAATGGCCAGCGCGTATATTTCACGAACGATACAGCGCTTGATCGTGCTATAAATCCACCGAAAACTACGCTCACCGAATTTTCTGAACTGTGCAATCGTGCGGATGCTTTTGGTGCCTTCGCACAAACACTGCTCTATTCTGAAGTTCCGCGGTATTTTACATGGGCTCAATCGAAAAAATGGATACCCCGCAAGCAAGGGATACCAGTTGATGCGTGCCCCGGTTTATTCAAATCAAATAGTTTGGGTCGTGTATATACCGTCAATCCAAGGCAGACTGAGTGCTTTTATGTGCGACTATTGTTGGTTAATGTCACCGGACCATTGTCATTTCAAGATATACGGAAGGTAGATGGACAACCGCATCCTACGTATAAAGATGCATGCCTTGCTCTAGGCTTGCTAGAAGACGACAATCATTGGGAAAGCATGCTTGCTGAAGCAGCATTAAACTGCACAGGAACACAAATTCGTCTACTATTTGCTATAGTACTGACTACATGTTTCCCGGCCCGAGCACAAATGTGGGATAATCACAAAGATTCAATGACTGATGATATATTGTATCGACATCGTACAAGGTGCAACGATCTAACAATATCATTCAGTGAAGCAATGTACAATGAAGCATTGATTACTATCGAGGATCTTTGCATTGCTATTGCGAATTTACCAATCAGTCATTTCGGTATGAGCTCACCGAATCGAAGTGTATCTGATTTACTCAACACAGATATGAATCGTGAACTACAGTATGATACTGTACAAATGGCGAGCATTGTTAGCCGCAATGTTCCACTACTTAATGATGAACAAAAAATTATCTACGACCGCATCATGCTGGCAGTTTCGGCAGGACAAGGAGGATTCTTTTTTTTAGATGCACCAGGTGGGACTGGCAAAACATTTCTTATTTCGCTACTTCTTGCCGAGATACGATCAAAAAATGGCATCGCATTGGCCGTTGCATCTCCTGGCATTGCAGCAACTTTATTAGATGGAGGCAGAACAGCTCATTCAGCATTTAAGCTGCCATTAAACATTCAAAATAATCCAGATGCAATGTGCAATATAAAAAAACAATCGTCTATGGCCACAGTGCTGAAACAATGTAAAATTATTATCTGGGATGAATGCACTATGGCACACAAACATTCGCTTGAGGCATTGGATAGGACATTAAAGGATATAAAAAAGAACGATAAACTATTTGGCGGCACTTTGTTACTCCTTTCAGGTGATTTCAGACAAACACTTCCCGTTATTCTGCGTTCAACCTACGCTGATGAAATCAACGCGTGCTTAAAATCATCGCGACTATGGCGTAATGTTGAAAAAGTACAACTGACGGTGAACATGCGCGTTCAAATGCTTCAGGATCCATCCGCCGAAACTTTCTTTAAACAACTGTTAGATATTGGCGATGGGAAAGTTGCTGTACATGAAAACACTGGATGCATAAAATTACAGACGGACTTCTGCACAATCATCGACTCGCAAAATAGTCTCATCGATCACATATTTCCCGACGTACCCCCATGGAAATAAGATATAAAAAAAATATATAAAAAATATATTTCAATTTATATAACTCGTATTGAAAAAATATAAATATATTATATTAAAAATATATTTAAATATAATTTACATATAAACAAAATATAATCTCAATACAGTACTTTTGGCCGTTTTTCGTATATATGAAATATATTTTCAATAGAATAAGAATTAAAAAAAAATTTATTAAATTTATATTTTTCATGTAAATCGTTATATATAATAACAATTTAATAAAAATATACTAATTATGTATAAGAAATATATGCAGTAAAATATAGTGCGCATATATCCAATATATATTTTGTTTATATAAAAAATTTAAAGAGAATCTACGTAAAATATATATTCGAATTATTCATACGAAAAATTTTAATCAAAATTCTTTAAAATTTAGAGTAAATAAAAATACTGAATATTGACAGGGCGTTTTAACCTCACACATTTAAACTTAAATTGTGTTCTAATAAATAATTAAAATTTTGAAAAGATAAAAACAACGAAACTATCGAGCTTAGTACAAAGGAAAGTTTAATTCTCAAAGCATGAAATTGCAAGACACATAGGGTCATGTGGGGCAAGTGTGTGCAGTGGGTAAGAGTGCGCAAACCCATTCAGTTGAGTTCCAAATAGATGAGATTACGCAGTCTTACTCACTGCGTACATTTGTCCCCCATGACTCTACATATGATATGTATGCATTTAATTTTGGGACAAAACTGTTGAATATTACTACAAACCATCCTATACGTTAATAATTACATCTCGACACTGATAAAAAAATTGACTTGACTCAAGAGCAAAACTCTTGAACCAAGAATACCATTTTTGAAGAAAATGATTTTCTTGAGTCAAGAGAATAAATTCTTGACTCAAGAAAATTTTCTTAAACCAAGAATAATTTCTTAGCTCAAGAATTTAATCTCTTGACTCAAGAAAATCATTTTCGTCAAAATGGAATTCTTGGTTCAAGAGTTTGGCTCTTGAGTCAAGTTAATTTTTTATCAGTGCACATACCGAGGTTTTTGAGCTTCATAAACAGAATATAACTTACTGCAATCAGAGATAGAAACATCGATTCATAGTTCCTAAAATTTCATTGAAAATTAACATAATTTTATTTTAGAAAAGCATATACATTCATATACATATTAATCTATGTTAATAATTCATAATGATTGAGATGAATACATGCTACTAATTCTTTCCATTTTTATAGCCAAGCAACGTTATTTTTCTTTTATTTCTTCTATCCGAACTTTTGTTAGACTTTCAGGTTTTTTTGCCAATAATACCAGATGAGCAAGCTGTCGATTTTTAATTAATTCCTTATTTTTATTTTTATAATATCTTCCTATTGCCAATGTCGTAATTAAATTCGTTTGTGGGTCTGTTAAAGTCATGAATACTTCAATTTCTAAAATTTTACCATTTTTCAACATTACAGTGTGGCTGTTTCTTTTCTTTACTCTTTTTTTGAATAATTTCGACTGTGAATCATTTCATTTTTATCTTTGCACGATCGTAAAATTTTACGTTATTTTTTGTTTTCTCCAACTCGTTTTTACAAATCAATTTTATATATTTTAAACATTTTGGGGGACGAACAATTTTTCCAATAAGTTCAATGTCATCATTTACTAAAAATTTGTCTTTAAATTGCTCGTCTCTGTTAAATAAGTTATTCAAGAATTGTTGTTGATTTTCAGTGAGATAATCAGCGCACTTATGTTCAAGATTTTCCAAAGCAGTTTTCATTCTGACAGTATCAGTTACTTGCACTGCAACTCCGTTAGAACTTTTAACACAGTTTTTCAGGAACTGATTGTAGTTCTCATATATAAACGCACTGTGGGTGTATAGCGGACCCCAATTTCGAACACTTTGTGCGAGATGTGACAACAGATGAACGTTGAAGGACATATACTCTTTACCGTATATTATTTCAGTTTCTTTCATGAATGTATATAATAAATTTTCGGCTCGATATATTTCTGATGGCATGATTGAACTTTTACATAACAACGCTACACCTTCGACTAATAAACTCCAGTGCTCTGTAAGATTCGGAGGAAATAAAATTTTCATGATGGGTAAGCTGTAAAACAGTAACCATACCACCCATTCATGTGCCTTCCAATGAGCACGGTCCGACATTTTTCTTGGTGTTCTAGAAATTTCTAAGGAAGGTTTAAATGATGCTAGAATTTTATCTACCTCCTTTAATAATGCTCGGCAATAAAATTTTTTTCGAATTTGTTGACGAAAACCACATATCACCGAACTGTCTACACACGCCCAATGGTACGCAATGCATCCAGTCTACATCAATATTATTAATTATGTCAAATTCTGGAATATCGGCCAATAAAGTTTTTCGTTTTACACCGTACTGGTTTTTGCTGGCATGGATTAACGTATCGTCATGATTGCGAAGACCTTCTCCATAGAAATTATTATTTTCCAACAGTGGGTATACTCTCGTGTGTCCTTTACCTTTCGTTATGCTTTCACCTTTATGTAAACACAACCCACAGCCATATTCTCCATTAAACTGTTTTGTTCCTCTCATAATTGGACGTTGGACAGAGTCACAAACACAGTTTAATACCCGGCACTTTTGAGTCACAGCTATTCCATCATGAACATAAGTGAGTCCAGTCTCGTACAGTTCTTTACATTCGTCAACAAATGGTTTCAAATAGCTATCAACATATTCTATCTTGCTTTTACCAAACCATAAACTTACAAGCATAATATTTTTCTGACGTTGGAGTGGTGGAATTTCATTTAAAGAACATAACAGTGGATAGATCGAACAGTTGGAGCTTTTAAAAATTGGGGCACCATCCAAACTAAAGCTTATACTCAGCATATCGTTTGATTTATTCTTGTATAATGTACCGTCATAAATATCATTAATTTCAAATGACTTGGGTCGATCAGCAGGATTTTTAAGTAGATTGTAGTGATTTTGACAAAATTGTGACAGTTGATGTTTTAGAGATAAGTAAATAAAAATGTTACCCTTTGCCGAATTTTCTTTTATATTAAAATATTTTCTACAATCCTTGCAGTATAATAAATCTTCTTTTTTTGGTATTGAGGCTTGAGGACCAACAAAACGATGACAATATATACAAAAATGATATATTATTAAAAATTTTGAATATTTGTACAAAATTTTTTTCCAGATATATTTTGATACGTGAATTGAAGTCGAGTCATTAAATAAATTTAATAATTTCATAACTGTCTCATTATCAGTGTAGCTAAAGTTCTGTTTTAATTTTGTGGCCATTAGTAATAATGTATTAACCAGAATTTGAGGACTGAAAACACATTCCTCTGCTTGTGAAGATGATTCTTCATCAATATCATTGGATTCAACGGGAGTGTTGTCACGATGACTGTTAATAATATCAGTAATACTATTATCATCACAATCTTCATGATAATCATGGATATTATAATAATTACTATTGTTGTTATTATAAATGCAGTCATTAATGTTAAAATCATGGTTATCATCAATAAAATTAGCAATGCTGTCATGTTTAGTTTCAAAATTGTTGTCCTCATTTTGTTCGTCCGCACTTTCTTCTACATCAAGATTTGAAAACTGTAATTCATTTTCCTGTAGATATTGGTAATCAAAACTTTTTTCGCAATATTCCGTCTTTGGCATTGTCTGATCCAAATAATATATATCCGTCTCTTGTTCATTTGCCTATAATTTAAAAAATATTCAATAATTTTTATAAATACGTACAAATAAATATATGAAATCGAAGTAAGGTTAATAACTAAACTAAAAGCTTGTAAGTTACTTCAATACTTAAAAAAATGTTTAAAAAAAATTATTTTTTTGCTCGACGGGCAGAAAGCATCAACTTTCGGCCCGCTGCGCTAAACGAAAGTGCCGCTTCCTGCCTTCGTCGAGCAAAAAAATAGTATACACTCCACGGGAAGTAAGTAAGAAAGCCTCAGATCACATGTTTGTCAACCTCGGCTTCGCCTCGGCTGACAATTACATGTGATCTGAGACATTTCTTACTTTACTTCCCTAGGTGTGTAATATACTAAAGTAATAACGGAATATATTCGTGAAATTTGTTGTAAAATGTTATACCCGTAAACATTAAAATTTTTATTTTACAAGATCAAGGACTTAAAAAAATTTTTAACTTTCTGAAACTAAAGATTAATTGTTTAGAAGAAATATTCTTAGAAAATAATTATTATTTTATCTTTTATATAATTTTAAAATTAAATACTTCTTAGTTTAATTAATCCCCTTAATTAATTCAGACGAGCTAAAGGTAGAAATTTTGTAGTAAAAATCTTAAAAATATCAGATAAGTACGTACCATAAAATTTAAAGATTCTATTGCTACTGACTTTAATAATGTCCTGAAAAAATTTAATAATTATACAGAAATGTAGTTTGAAATAGTAGAAACATTTCATCACATCTATCTAACAAATACTTACTTTGTTTTTTTATTTCGCCTCCAACGTCGTTTAGTCCTACATGAAATTGCTTTAGATGAACCATAGATATTATAAAGTTTGTATTTAACAATACTAGTCACAGAATACATGTCGCTTAATTATCAATCAAAAGGCGAAAAAACTCCAAGTAATAAAACTTATCTGTAACGATATTATCAATATTACTTAAATGGAACGAGTAAAAGAAATAATATTTACTGAAAACTGCAACCGAAAAAAAAAACCATTTTGTGCAAAACTTTTAATTTTAATTTTTGTATTCAAAACATTCTGTAACATAAAAGAAAGTAATAAAAATCTTCTTTGCTAATTATAAGAATAGTTAGATATTTCGTTTTTCCACAACTTTCAACTTAAATTCGGAATCAAAAGAATTTCTGATTTAATTTCAACTATTAATGTGCATTTTTAATAATTACACTATCAACTCAAAATTTTTTTATCAATTTAACATGGAAATATATGATATAAATATTTAATTTTGTAATGAAAATTACGAAAAACATTTGACCAGAAAATTTTGAACTATAGGTCGCTGAATATGTGTGAAAATGATTAAAAAAGCTCTATTCAATAATATAGGACAAATTTAATTATGTACCTGACGTAAACGTTTATAAATTCAGATTTCAATAAATATAACCGTAATTGATTTGTCATCGTTATGTTAAATTGATTTAGCAAATTCTAATTAATAATCTAATGTTATTTTGATAGCGTATTTTATTTTAATAACGTATTTATTTATTTTATTTTGATAACATCTGTATTCACGTTGTTTGTTAATTGTACACAAACTTCACATTATTTTTATTAATGTATGTGAAAGTTGAAAAACGTCAAAACTGTAAAATTATAAAATTATTAATTGCTATAATCTAATTACATTTTATTATTTAAGCTGCTCGAAAGGCACAAATCTCTTTAATTAGATAATAAAAGTCTTGATTTTGTATTTTTCTGATAATGTCACGTCAATCATATGCACTAATTAAATGGATCGACAAAACAAAAAATAAAAATAAATATACACCTGACATTCCCGTTGAATGGATATTAAATTTTGATGAAGCAAAATTTAGAGCCGGTAAGATTGATGCAAACAATTCTTACGTGATTGAGTGGCGTGACTCCAAGCATAAGCCAAAAAAGGGGTGGAAAGTTTATGATGGAGTCGTCATCGAAGTGTCAAGTAAAATTAAAAAATGTTAAAACATATTAAAACTCCAAATTGTCGCATATATTCATTTTATATTATCAACTTAAGGTCGAAAGTCTTATCTTGAGTCAAAGTTGGAAAAATTGAATGGAGAAAAATCACCAGATAGAGTCGTAAATAAGAATGCCAGTCCACACCATGATTCCAAAGATGGAGAAGAGGAATTTGGTCTTGAAATTGATGAAGCCGGAAGTATTAGGCACAGAGGTCGTGATTTTAGAGATACGGTGAGAAACGAACCAGAAGTTGCCAGCTCTTCGTCCCGGAACCATTCGCCAACTACTCAAAATAGAGTACAATTGAATATTTCAAATGTTTTAAGTATATTGAATAAACATTTATTATTATTATTTTTATGTATTACAGTTTTCTCTAGATGGTTCCGTTACAAATCTTCTTCGAAATCCGGCGAATCCTAGGAAACATAAAGTAGACGAAGAAAAGATGGTATTTTTTATTTTTGAATGGTCCGGAAAGTTTCTAGCTCTGAAACGAGTGATTTTAATAACAATAAATGTTCAGATAGAAAAGATTTTCTTAAGCCAAAAAAATTTCGGACTTTAAAATTTTTTGGAGTCAGTAAAATTTGGTTGCGTCAAGAAAATTTATTTTAAAAATTTTTTTCAACAAATAAATTAACATTTTTATGATAATCACAAATAAATTAAATTAAAAAGTAATGCTCCCTAATTTACAGGTTAATGATAATGATAACAAAATACCCAGAGTAGTATCTAACGAGCCAGTTGTTTCAAAGAAATTGAAACCAGTTAACGTGGACGGTCTTTTAGAAGGTACGGATAAAAGTTATGATTTTTTAGATAAATAGATCAATTACTAGATTGAAATGATTTTTTTAAGCCATTACTCGTCGAGATAATATAATTGAAGGGCTACAAAAAAGACTCGATAATCTTGAAAATAAAAATAATAATACTAATCATAATAATGTCACTGGAAATCGGTTGAAAGTTACCCCCAGTACTATTTCTCCCAAACTAGCTATGAACAGAGGTATTGCACCAACTGACGAAAAAATTTATGCAAGACCAGTATCATTGGACCAAGTATTTATATTATAAAATGTTGAAAAGCATAAAATATTATTCTTTAACTCTAATTCTTAGATAGAAATTGGCCGACAAGGTAGTGGAGTTTTGATTCCGGTAGATGCATGGGATACAGCGGTGGAGAAACACTCATTTACAGCAATGGGTATATCATTGGTCTCAGCGTTGTTTGACATAAGGACCTTGCTAGAAAGCAATGTTAAAGGAGGAAGGAGCAAAATTAATAAGAACGCAGAAGTACATTCCGCTCTTGATGAAAAAAAAATTCTAGCTGTTCGATGTAAATATTATCACAGAGCTTTATCACAGAAAAATGCCAGATTTTAATTGTAATAAATTATTGCTAATCGAAAAATAATGAAATTTATTCTTAGTTGCAGTGAAAAATGTTTTTCCCAGCACATATGATAGTGCGAAGCTAAACAGCGCTATCAACACCAAACTGGCAAGCTTAAGAAGCAAATTTAATATCAATGAAGAATTGAATGACTATTGAAGATAATGAATCAGTTCTTAAATATTTATTAATTATGAAAGTTCACGCATTAATGTATTGACAAGTTGTTGTTGGTGTTATTACTATTAACTTCAGAGTCTTTCAATTTATTTGATTGTAATTAAATGTTAAGTTAAATGAAATAAAATAAAAAAAGAATTAATAATAAACATAAATAAAGATACAGTATTGAACATTTTCACTTTAACAGCATGTAACCGTTTCAACACATCATAAAATTTTCATGCCATCAGGATTTTATTCTACATATTTACTGTGTTACAATTTTGGTTTCCACAGAAGTTCATATGGTCTTCGGAGAAAACCAACCTGTAAACATCGCAAATAATTCAATCATAGGCACTAGTTTGGTTTTAAAGGAGCTTCTAACCGCTCACGTTTTCGTTCAGCTTTGATTAATTTGTTGTAGAGAATATTCCAAAGTTTTTGTTGAATTTTTTTTTGTCTTGATTTGATAATAGTGTTTATTAGAGTTGAAATCATCAAATAAAGTCGTCCTTTGTATATTGAATTTAAAAGGCTGGTGCGGTCTTTTACCTGACAAAGTGACAGCAGTCACTCTGTCCGTTTTATACAAGTTTTACCTACTGGTACAACTATTGTGTGACTGAAAATTTCAAGCACTAAAAATTGTTGTATTCTTTGTATGAATACTTTGAATATATATTTTACGTAGATTGTCTTTAAATTTTTTATATAAACAAAATATATATTCGATATATACGCACTATATTTTACTGCATATATTTTTCATACATAATTAGTATATTTTTATTAAATTGTTATTATATATAAAGATTTACATGAAAATTATAAATTTAATAAACTTATTTTTTATTTTTATTCTATTGAAAATATATTTCATATATACGAAAAACGGCCAAAAGTACTGTATTGAGATTATATTTTGTTTATATGTAAATTATATTTTTAATATAATATATTTATATTTTTTCAATACGAGTTATATAAATTGAAATATATTTTTTTTATATCTTATTTCCATGGGGGTACACACACAATATGCAAATCATAAGTGGCTGGCAGAAAGAGCGATCTTGGCAGCTAAAAATGTGGACGTCAATGGGTTAAATTTAAAGATACAACAGCTGTTGCCTGGGGACTTGGTGTCATATAAATCTATCGATGCAGTTTGCGATACCAACGAGACTGTGAATTATCCAATTGAGTTCTTAAATTCATTGGATTTGCCAGGCATGCCACCACATCATTTACAATTGAAGGTTGGATCTCCGATTATTCTACTTCGAAACTTAAACCCACCACGGCTATGTAATGGCACACGATTAGTCATTAAAAAATTAATGAAAAACGTTATTGAAGCCATTATCTTGAATTGCAAGTTTCAAGGCGAAAATGTGTTGCTGCCACGAATCCCTATGATTCCTACAGATGTGCCAATTGAATTCAAACGCACTCAATTCCCAATTAGATTGGCATTCGCTATGACAATCAATAAGTCACAAGGACAAACATTGTCTGTATGAGGCTTAGATTTGGAAACACCGTGCTTCTCCCACGGACAACTATATGTGGGATGGTCTCGCGTGGGAAAACCATCCAGTTTGTTTGTGTTGGCTAACGACGGACTAACCAAAAATATTGTACACTCTATTGCGCTAAGAGATTAATTTTTTTTTTTTTTCAACTGCCATAATTGATAGTAAAAATATAAATATTTATTTTTGATGTTTAGATAGCTATCAAAGACTGTTATTTAAAATATATTCGTTACTC
This sequence comes from Cotesia typhae, assembly GCF_013202065.1. Lineage (NCBI taxonomy): Eukaryota > Metazoa > Arthropoda > Insecta > Hymenoptera > Braconidae > Cotesia > Cotesia typhae. The sequence continues at coordinate 1,246,639 of NW_027423724.1, read as the reverse complement.
TATTAAAGATTTATTTATTAACCTAAATAAAACATACTTTTATTCTTTATAATGCATTCGATTATAAATACTTCCCCGCACACTTATAGTAGATAATTATTTTTATTTAACTATAAAAATGTTTCCTAGAAATAACATACATGGCAAAACAACGTTTGCCGGGTCAGCTAGTTATCATATAAAGATTTGAATTATTAAAACAAACATAAAAATCTCAATTAAGAACTTACTTAAATGAACACTTATGTAAAGAAACTTACTATTTCTTTACATAATTAAAATTTACTTTACTAACAATTGTTTTTTTTTTTTTTTAATCTGACGCGTGGTTTCATTGAAACTTATAAAAACTTTTTCGATGTTAATACTAGGACGTCAGGACAACGAGAGATATTTTTGTTGAAAATCGTAAAGGTGTCGAATTTTAGGGCGTTACTTATTTTTACTAGATGGGAGAAATAATGTCTAATTATTTTTCTATTTCCTTGAGCTCTTGCCCTCTCTCTTAGATTTTTCTATAATGTTGCATGAGTCCCCTCTACTTGGGTCAGAGTACAATATCGCTTCTCCTTTACTCTTATGCTCTATTATACATCGATGTATTTGTGTATACGTAAGCGCATTTATGCATAGACAAAGACATACATGTGTACTATTTTAGATTAAATTATTTACTGTGACCAAATTTTTATATTAAATTAGTTAGATAAAAATTAATTTGTGCATAGATTACAAATTATCATTAGTTTCTTAGATCTAAATTTTTCTTTTTATTTAAGTCGTTATTTTATTCGAAAATAAAAGCAAACATTTATTTATTTTTTTTGTTTAAACTTAAATTATAGTTATTAAATTTTGTTCCTTAAATTATCAATATATATTTTTTTTTCTGTTGATACTATAATTATCATAACATTCCTTTTTATTTTTTTCTTTTATCATTATTTACTTTTATTTTATTTAAACTATTGTTTATATATACATTTATTTTGTTATCGAAAACTTCTATTTCAGATCTTGACAAAGTTTAAAATTCCATTAGGGTATTTGTTCAGGCTCAAATCCCTTAGTATGGTCAGGCCCAACTAAAACTAAATTTTTCAAATAAGTTTCTTTTGATAATACTATTGATAAATTTGAAGATAACAAAATTTTAAAAATAAAATAAATGTATGTAATTAGTTTTAAGGACATAAAATTATTTATGAATAATTAAATTCTATTTGTTATAACATAAAAATGTCGGACGTTGAGTCCGACATAACATAAGTTTCTTTTTAATTTGAGTGATAGAAATTTACGATGCTGCATCGTAAGAATTACAATGTTTTAGTTTAGGTCCGGCACTACAATATTCTATACTGAAAATTACGATGTTTCCACCGTAATTTTTCATACAGTTTTCATTCCGTGCAGAACATTCACTAGTTTGGTTGTTATTGATCTTGGGTACTTGGAATTCATGCGGCGCAAATATATCTATCGACGCTTCACCAAAATTCTACAAGAAAACACTTGACGATTATTTAAGCATAAAAATTAATCATTCGTTTTTTTTTGTGAGGAAGTGAATTAAATATAAACCAATGTTTGTGTTTAATAATCTAAATAAATATTTATTTAACTTCTAAATGATTAATTAAGTGATATTGCAATAATATATAACGTAGAATACAAAGATAATAATTAATATAATAAGGTACGTGTTAGCACGTAATAACGCCAAGAGTACATAGCACGAGAAAGAATAAAAGAATGTAGGGGAGAGGAGTCGTATGCGCCGTCAAGCGGCGCGTAGATCACCGCCAACTCACTAACAATAATAATAATAAGCTTAAGCTGGCTTGGGTAAATCTCGACTTCTTAACATTTTTTCTCGTCCCAATTAATTAATTATAAAATTATAATACTTAATAAACGAGTTTCAGACGTAAAATAAATTTAATTGATAAATTTTTGTTAATTAAAATTTTCTCTTTGAGAATATTGAAAGAATTTATCCTTCAAGGTCGACTGAGTGACTCTTGGACATAAACCCCCGTGAAAATCACTCAGTCCAAACTAACGAATGTTATTAATCACTAATTGATTAATTAATAAAATGCATATGTGTAATTGAGAAAACGTAAAGAGAACCGAGTGTAAACCGCGGTCGATTTCCCGCCCACGGAGTAAATTTCGGTACCTCAAATACAACTCAAAGAAAATTTCCTGATGTCCAGATTTATTCCGTTGTCCGGATTTTGTAAAAACTCCAGCTCAAGCTCCTGGTGCTTCAATTTCTCCCGGAATCTGATTCCAATTAATTTCCTTTTTATTTACCTGTAACGTCAGTACGTATAAGAATTTGTTTAAGAATTACAAATGGGAAATTGTTAATTTTTTTTTATTGCCGCATTCCGAATAGAAACGTGAGAGTGAATAATTACCTTGGTTTGCCCTTATGCACTGTGACCGATGATGTCGGCCGACCAACCTCTTCTGATTGTCTCACTCACCGTATACTTACCTAATCCCCCCCCCCCCTCTTAATTACTATTAAGGGTCACGAAGATCGAGGAACGCTAGTGCTGCGTCGAATAATTAACGATCTCCGGCGACTTATCGACACCGCGTAAATTCATCCTATTACAACATCACACATATGTCATATTAACGTCATAAATATCATTAAGACATAATACTGACGTCATGACTACGTCATATTTTTACTTCAGAATCTTACATCAAGAAGTGTGAAACAATGAGACAATATGATTCATTCGTGATTTATATCTTACGAAAATCTTGACATAGCTCAATGTCATGTTTACGTTACATTGACGTAAGCGTGTTTACTGGGTAAATATTTCCACGTCGTTGATTCCATGTTCAAATGCTTGAGATTCCAATATTATGGATCTGCATAACTTTACCTTATTCGAAAGTGAGAGAAAACAAAAAAACTTTTTAACTTCCCGCTAAGAAAATCGAAGATTTTCAAAAATCGGGAAGTTATTGTTTTCATCCCGTTTTCCCAAAATCGAGTTTTCATCAGAACTCGACATTTTAAGGTCTCAGGAAGCTTCCCTGACTACTTCCGCGATGCTGTATGCATATGTGTGTGTGTGTGTGTGTGTGTGTGTGTGTGTGTGTGTGTGTGTGTGTGTGTGTGTGTGTGTGTGTGTGTGTGTGTGTGTGTGTGGATGCAAATCTCTCATAACTTTTGAACGGCTTGACCGATTCTATCGCGCCTAACGCCAATCGATAGGGCTTGACTTAACTTAGATTTTGAATATGGTTTGGATCTATTCGGACTGGTCGATTTTCAGAAATCTTAAAAAAACTACGAAAAAAAATTTTTTCAAATGTGATTTTTTTTTTAATAACTTTTAAACGGCTTGACCGATCAATTCCAACAACTAATCAGCTTTTAACATAAAAAAAACCACGTCGACCGCCACCAAGCCGGTCAAAATCGGTTGATTCGTTCGTAAGTTATCGTTGACGAAAAAAATCGACAAAAAGTGTTTTTTTCGGATTACACTGAAATTTCCGGTTTGATCAATTTGTGCTTGAAAGTATACCATATAATTTGAAAAACTGCATCGAATGCTGCTAACTGCGTAAAAATCGGTTCATTCATTCGAAAGTTATTGCAGTTTGAAAATTAAAAAAATAGCGATTTATTAAAGTCCTATCAAACTTTTGAGCTCGGAGAGCTCAAAACTACACGACAATTAGATTTTTGAGCTCGAAGAACTCAAAAACATAATAAGTGCAATTTCGAGCGCTTAATTACGAAAGTAGCGGGAAGTTGCAGGGATGGCCTTCAGGATCAACCGTTTTCCTAATTGTTTTTTGTTCATTTAAAGTCGCATAAACTACTAAGGTCATGAGCGACTTACAAGGGGGGAACTTTTTGAGATTGGAACTCGTTTTTAATTTTTTTTTTTGGGCTCAGCAGAATAATACACAAATATTGAAAATATTTATTGGTGTATGTCGGACTCGAACCCGAATTTTAGTTCGTTCTCTGTTTTCCAATTTGAATAATCATCAAAAGGACGACCAAAAAGAATTGTTAGTGTTGAGCAGCATCTTTTTGGGTGGTATTAACAATCAGGATGTAAAAGTTAAGGCACCTGGTGCTTGTCATCATGCAAAATGGCTTTCAAAAACTCTTTACTGTTTGAAAATATATTTATTTTGTAAGCAGTTCAAAGTATCAGCCGCAGTGCTGGATATTCTACGTAAAGTCTGTGTATTCATTGTATTATTTTACGTTAAAATATGGTTCGGTGCTCCAAATGCGGTAAAAGCACCAAATTCTGATTTGAAACTGATAAATAATCTTATCGAATATCGGAAAATGCATCCAGACATTGCCAATGCAGCACTAAAAAATATATTCAGACATTGACGGTATTTGCACGAACAACTAGCTTGCTTGGCTTTGTTCGATGATACGGTGTTGCCAGAAAAAAAAATGAAAATGGTTGAAAAAATAAATAATAATAAAGTTTTTGAGAAATCGAATAAGCATTTTTCAGTGCCTTATAGCTTAATTTCTTTACTTGCTGACATCAATATCAGTGATTTTGTGACTCCGAAATCAACGTTCATTTTCAAACTGTTTGATCTTTCATATAAATTTTTAAATACTGAACAACACACATGGGAATCAAATCCTGATTACTACAAATGTCTTGACCCATTCAGAAACTTGAAAGTAGTAAATGATATCGCTGAAAGAGGAGTCGCCTTTACTCAGAAATTCAATGAAGCTTCAACTCATGATGAAGATGAAAGGCAGAAGATTTTTCAAACAGTACAAAATCATCGTTTGCAATACCCGTGCAAAAAAAAATTTGATTCATTATGAATTTAATAATGAAATCCAGATTTTGAAACAAATATGAATTTGATAATGAATTAGCTATAAAAATCCTCTAATTTTCTATTACAATTGAATCTAACATACATTATAAAAATAGTATATTTCCAGCTTGGAAGATTTAAAATTTTTTAATCGAAAAAAATTAAGACAACGAAGAGGAGTAATTCATCATGAATTTATTAATAATTATTATCAATTTAGTACGAAATTCATATTGAATTAATTATAAGATAAATGTGTTTTATTTTATGATTGTATTTTTTGTTTTTACAGCCGAAATCTTAAAGAAAAAAAAACTATTTTAATTAACTTAGAGGAAATCTATGACTAATTTAATTAAATTTAACAGTAATTAATAAAAGTTCTGAAACAGTAAAAAATTAATATTTGATTCATAATAAGTTGATTATAAAAATGTTAGAAGTTTATATTAATTTCATTGCATTTTTATACTTGATAGATAATAAGTTTATTATAAACACATTATGAAGTTGATATCAATTTGATCGTGTGTTTCATATGATAACGAACAAATTTTTTAAACATTAACTGTCGTTATAGTTTCTAACAAGTAAAGCTATAAAATTAGAAAAATATATTATAAATGTAGATTAGTTTAATAAATTTAGTTCAATAATGCAGATTAAAATATATTTTTAGTTTATTTATTTTTTAAATAATTGAATAATCAAATTTTTTTTGTAATAACACAAACAACAAACTAATAACAATAAATATAGATTTTTTAGAGTAAATTTTAAATCTTACTAACGCTTACATTTTTTTTTTAGTAGAATTATAATTAGAATACCTAAACAATATTTTATCTTAATTATTATTTTAACTTTTGATTTAATCTATTTCTGTCAGATTTATTGGCCTTACAACGTAAAATGTGTTTGGCTCATTTTCGTCATAATTTTCTATGCAAAAACATAAATTCAATAATTTATTTATATTTGTAGCCAATGGGGACTCGTTTGATTTAATGCACAAATCAATCATGTCAACTAAAGAATAGGGAATAATCGATCGTACTACAATACAATTTGTGACAATTGCAAAAAAATCACTAGTTGTACAATTGATCTGACAGGAAGATTCTTGACAAGAACAAATTTTTATAAATTCATTAATTATCCCGATTCTTTTTTTGTCATTATAATCGTAAATCACAACAGAAGAATTTGTTTTTCTCTTACGTTTATAACACTCAGCATCATACGCCACACAATTCTTAAATAATCGAAAAAATTTGAAAACATTGAGGGATGTTTGTAGACGTACATTGCTTTTTTCAAAAATTGTTTGCAATGAGACTGATAATTCGTACTTGATTAGTTTACCAATAATAAAGTGCTTTTCAGAGATATACAAGAGTTTACGTTTTCGCAGATTGAATAATTCTAATTTTTTTCTAAATTGTGTTACGTTATCATTTTCTAATATTTTCGATTTCAGTTCAATCACATTGTTAAAAAGGTCATTCGGCAGCCGAAATGGAAGTAGATTTCATGAAAATGAATGTAAAAATCTAAAAATTACTTGGATTGAATACGAAATTATCGTTTCTAACTCATTATGGATCATTTTTAAACTTAACGTACTTATTCTACAGATAAATACGAAGGTCATGTTCTAAGATGAGCTTTATTGTTGAATTTCCACCTTAGGATCATAAGTCTTTTTTTGTGTACCAGCATACTTAGAAATTTAAAATATTCAATGAAAAATAATATTAATTAAGCGTTAGTTAATTAATTAATTAATTGAATTTTAACTATATTGTCTTGGTACTAGAGAAGATATCTACAAGAAAATAAATAATAAAAAAAAAACGACATACATATATCGATGACCATTACAGACTGGAGCATGGCACATAATATAATTAGATTTTGAAATATTTTTATTATCCTAAGATGCTATTACTTTAACGACGGAAAGTTGAGGACCAAAGAATTTATAGTATAAATAAATTCATTAACACGTAAGAACTATGTTGATAACCAAATAAATATGTCTTATATTGAGATTATATCATACCAAAAAAAATAAAATTGCAGAAATAAAGAAATATTAGAAAAAAATTAAAAAAAAAAAAATAAGAAAAAATATGATGAAAAAAAATAGATAATGAATAAAAGATACAAATTTTGAATTAAAATCATCAACATAAAGAGAGAAAACTATCAGTTTTACATGAAAAATAAACTTACATGTGTTTGAAATTTTCTAAATTTAGCTTAATAGAAATTAAGAAGTAATAATAATAACCCTAAATAAAAAAAAGTATTAAGACAAAGAAAAAAGTATTTAAAAGTATTAGATTGACTAGAAAACCAATACTTTTCAATACTTTTTTCTTTGTCTCAATATACAAACAAATGATTAGACAATATTTTTTTTAGGAAACATAGAAACATTTGAAATATCCCTCTCTAAAAATATTGTCAAATCATTTGTTTGTATATACAGATATACACTTTGCATATAGTGATCACTTGTAAATTCTTATCAATCAGTATTCTTAATCAGGAATTGTGAACTATTACATCAAAGTAGAATTACAAATTTATGTTGATGATTTGCCATGGTTTAGGCCTAAAGGGGACCCGCCATGTAATAAAATGGGAACGCATTCACTTGCACAGTACCTCATGGGTGATGTGGAAATCTGTGTACGATCAATTTAATTGAGAAACTGAAAATATTTCTTGGAGCTGAAAGAGATAACTTTTCTATCTTTTTGAGCTCTTCGAGCTCATAAATCTGATGAAGGTTTCACAGAGAACGATTTTTTAAATTTTCAAACCACAACGATAAGTTTTGGATGACGTTTGGTAAAACGAGTGCAACAGCAAATTTCATATTTGGTATAGCGGAATAGGACCTACTTTTGAGACAAAACATATAGTATGGTACTCAAATTGAAGCTTATTCAACGAGCTTTTAGATGCATTCTACAGAATTTCAATAAGTTATCCCATTCAAAAGTTATTCGAGTAAGAAAGTAAAAAAATGTAAATTTTTATAATTTTGAAAACTTTATAATCCTAGCATTTCTGAATAATTTCAAGTCTACACATATGAAATGGTACTCAAATTAAAGCTTATTTGAAGAGCTTTCAGATGCATTTAACAGAATTTCGACAAGTTATTCCATTCAAGAGTTATTCGAGCAAGAAAGTGAAGAAATATAAATTTTTATGATTTTGAAAATTTCAAAATCCTGGCATTTCTAAATTACTTGACCGATTAAGCTCATCTACGAACTTGACTTCGGTATCTATCTATAGAATAATGTTGAGTTTGGTAAAGATCCGACGTAAATTGGCGACGCTATCGTCGTGACAAGCCGCGTTATATCTGATATATATATATATATATATATATATATATATATATATATATATATATATATATAAACTTTTGAACCATATACATTTTCCGACTCAGCTCGACGAGTATACTTGAAATATAGCAAAATTTTTCAAAAGTTCCGTCATGAGGACCAATGCAATAGTTAGATTTCTATGAAATCTACTAAAAACACACAGCGCTGAACAAATTTGTAATTGTGCGTAACGAGTACCTTGTATTAAACGTTAAAATGATCCATTAAGATCTTCATAAGAAAAACAATATGTGATCGGTAATGGTCCAAACTTTCGTACAGCATCGGGTAAATGATATAAGCTATGTAAATTACAGGTTAAGTGAGTCAAGCCATATAAGTCCTTAAAACGAAAACAATAGATTTTGATTGAGGTAAATAAAACAGAAATTATTTTTTGACTAATAGAAGTGCAACTTAAGTAACTGATAGCAGTGACTAAAAGTTTATGGTGTTCTAAATATTCATCAGTCATCATTAAATTCAATGTAGGTATAGAATAATACAGTAACCATTGCTTCAACTCTGATGCTTTCCAGTATTTATAATCTGAAACAGATCTTGTCAATCGAGAAACAAATCCAGGAGGAGAAATAGATTTAATTTTACTATCTATAAATTGCAAATGTTTATAGAGAGAAAATTCGCAGTTACTATAACTACGGTCAAACCACAAACCAAATAATCTTTTGACGATACCCAAGTACACACAATGCATTACATCAACAACAGTTGTGTTAAAAACATCATACACTATTTGTGTTAAGACTGTTGGACCTTTGATTCCATGAACTGCGCTTTGAAATTTGATAGCTTTTCTACCGTCGTCAATAAATTCTCTAGTATTTCTGAGTGCAGGATTTGGTTTGAAGGGGTAAATGCGTCTTCGATTAAAATATTTGCTTTGAATTTTACAGTGGCAACATCCGAAAATTCCATTATGCCCTGTCATGTTCAGAAAAATAGCCTTTGCCGGTAAATCACAAGTGCCACAGATTATTTTGCCACGAACTTTTACCATACGTTTTAAATCAGTCCTTATACACCAAATTCTGTTGTATATTTTTTCTAAATCATTTCGAAAACTACTTAAAAATAGGTTTGTTTGTAGTTTTTCACTAAAACAAATGCCAGTGTTATGTCCAAGGGCGTTTAAGTGGTAGCGTAAACGGTGGAGGTTTGGACTAACGGCTTAAAGAATACGCAACGGAGTTTTTAATTCCGTTGTTTTAATTATTTATGTGGGACGATTTCGACGGACGAATTTACCAAGCCTTCGTTTGAGACTGATTACGGAATTTTATTAAGAAAAGGTGTACTTACTCTTTGCAGGATTTTTAATTATTACCGGATCCGTGATTCCGGGGCTGCTGTTAGCGCCTTTTCCTGGGTTGGGCCCTCTGATCGGTCCTTGCGGTGGATAGAGTAGGATGGATTGGGCTGCTTATTTTTACGAAATGAATTGATTCGAACAAATTTCACTTCTCTTGACATTTATTTTTATAGACACTAAAACTCTTACACTTTAACAAATATGAATTTTAACGTAATTTAATCAAATGAATTTTATTAATTTGATTGAGCTAACGTCCTTCAGTCCCCCGTAGGGTAAAGTGCGCAAAACTAGCTTTTAAGAAATTTTGAATAACTTAATGACCGGATTCTCGCCTAAGTGCAGAGCAAATTAGAACTTGGAGATTCCGGTTCTTTAGGATTTATTTACTGGCCGAATTCTCGCCTAAGTGCAGGGCAAATTAGAACTTTAAGAATGCGACTCTCTAAGATACTTAAAATTAGTACGTGGCCTGCCTGTTAAACCGCGTCCAAACTTCCTTTAAGTGCAGTGCAAATTAAAGCAAAGGACTCTACAAGGCACGGGCCCGTCAATTAAACGCGGAAGTCGAATTAATTAACAAAAGACCGGGAGCGGTCTCCGTTTCTCGTTTTTAAATGCTCGCGGTGCTGAGTTTGCAGGAGTCCCCGCTATTCAACCAGCAGTCACGTAGCTTCTATTTTATTGTGGCTTTCGCGCATGGAGAAGTCTTCCATCTGCGCGGCTGATTTAAATTTAAAAAGAAAAAATTTTCGGGTGGACATAACATTCCCCCGGAAAAGCGAAAAGCTGGTATAGTTTTTCGGTTTTCCTATGGCCACCTTCCCCATAAGCGAGAGCCACTTACAAATTTTATTTAATGTATTTTAACCTATTAAAAGAGTAATGAGTAAAGTCATCTGGCGCGAATATTTAAATTTAAATTTATTATTTTAATCTCGCGCTGCATAATATGCTGACGGGTGACTAATCCTTCTCGCCTCTCGATTTCGCGAAGCCGTGTCGAGTGTCAGTATCGTCTCAGCAGTGAGTAGCGTGAGTTCTGATTGTCGCGATGTATTTTACTGGAAGGAATTTTGAGGGGTATGGTACGTGGTACCAAATGGCCGTAATGGTTCACGGGGAGAAGGTAAGTTAAATTTTGATGCATTCAGTGGGAGAAGGAATAGAAAAAGTGAAGGAAAGGAGAAGAATAAATAGAAAAGGTACCCTTCTCATAAGAAAATATGTATAAAAAAATTTTTTTTTTTTTTTTTTTTTTTTTTCTAGGACATAAGAGCGGGCATTGAAATCTTGGAGGCTTTGGCACGTCCGGTGAATCCAAGCCGGGCGTTGCTTTTGGCTTCTCGATTCATGGACGTGTTTGGTCCACTCCCTCCGGAGATCGTGGAAGCGGCGACCTTTTTCTGCCTGCAAGGCGCCGAAGGTTTAGCGGGGTCTTCGGATCTTGAGGAGATGGTGTGCCCCAACAGCGAGGACATCGGGCGTTTGAGGATCGCCTTAATTGAGGCGATCTTCAATGGTTTGGTCACCATGACGTGATGGTAAGTCATTGTAAAATACTTCACAAGTTTTTCTTTGGAATGCCTACTTAAGCAGCATTCTGATTGTTGGAGATTATTTTATCTTTTGTTTGCTTCTTTGTTGCAGGCTAGGCGTATTGAGTGTCATCGGTCGCGCGAGAAGAGGGATTTATTTTTTTTTTTTTTTTTTTTTTTTTTTTTTTAAATAAATTTATTTTTAAAAATAAAAGGTATTCTTCTTCTCTTTATTTTGTCTCTCTCCTTTTTCTATATACCCTTTTCCCATCTCTTAATAATAATGATAATGATAATCATAGTAGTTATGACGAAAAGCAAGAAGGTAAGTAGAATTTGGATTTATACGGAAGAAGGTAAGAATAAAGTGAAACAGGAATTAAGTGAAATAAACAGATAAAGAGAAAGAAAGAAAACAAAAGTGAAGTCCAAAAATAAAAGGAATAATTTCGATTAATAAGGATAAGAAAGGAAAAAAATTTTTTTTTTTTTTTTTTTTTTTTTTCTGGAAAGGTGGTACGAGAGGAGGGTAGATATCGGTACATGTATATAATGATATTCGTATATGTATGTACGTGTGAGTTGTGTGTGGAGCATGCATTGAAGGCGGCACGGTTGTGGTGTAGTAGGCGTGGCTTACCGAGAGGCGACTGTAATTGAGCGAGTGTCGGTAAGCTACTTTGCTTGATGTAGCAGTTCTTTTATAATTACCGCTAGAGGACTCCTCCTGTTCTCTTTCTTACTTATACTCACTCTTATTGAATATTGAGTGTTTGAAATAAGGATTTTACAAAGAGAAACAAATCTTTATGATTTAATAATTTGGAACGATTTTAATGAGTGACGTTAGCTCGATTTTCTTAAAATCATTATAAAGTATAATTAATGTTAAAGTATTATATTAATAATATAATTAATATACTTATAAAATTTTGTTGAATACTCGGTTATAACATATAAAATATATAAAATGTAATATAGTAGATATAATAGAGTTATAATAAGTAGTTATATTTATTATGACTTATAATGATAAAATGGCAATAGTAAAATACTGTGTAATATATAATTATAGTGATAGTAAGGTGAAAACTATGATTGGGAGAATTATTTGGAAGGAGGAAGAAACTTTTTGTTTTCGGAAAAGAAATTTTGAAATAACGTTTTGCGTTGTTCTCGCTTGTAATCATGCCATTTTATCATTATACGTCATAATAAATATAACTACTTATTATAACTCTATTATATCTACTATATTACATTTTATATATTTTATATGTTATAACCGAGTATTCAACAAAATTTTATAAGTATATTAATTATATTATTAATATAATACTTTAACATTAATTATACTTTATAATGATTTTAAGAAAATCGAGCTAACGTCACTCATTAAAATCGTTCCAAATTATTAAATCATAAAGATTTGTTTCTCTTTGTAAAATCCTTATTTCAAACACTCAATATTCAATAAGAGTGAGTATAAGTAAGAAAGAGAACAGGAGGAGTCCTCTAGCGGTAATTATAAAAGAACTGCTACATCAAGCAAAGTAGCTTACCGACACTCGCTCAATTACAGTCGCCTCTCGGTAAGCCACGCCTACTACACCACAACCGTGCCGCCTTCAATGCATGCTCCACACACAACTCTCACACGTACATACATATACGAATATCATTATATACATGTACCGATATCTACCCTCCTCTCGTACCACCTTTCCAGAAAAAAAAAAAAAAAAAAAAATTTTTTTCCTTTCTTATCCTTATTAATCGAAATTATTCCTTTTATTTTTGGACTTCACTTTTGTTTTCTTTCTTTCTCTTTATCTGTTTATTTCACTTAATTCCTGTTTCACTTTATTCTTACCTTCTTCCGTATAAATCCAAATTCTACTTACCTTCTTGCTTTTCGTCATAACTACTATGATTATCATTATCATTATTATTAAGAGATGGGAAAAGGGTATATAGAAAAGGAGAGAGACAAAATAAAGAGAAGAAGAATACCTTTTATTTTTAAAAATAAATTTATTTATAAAAAAAAAAAAAAAAAAAAAAATAAATCCTCTTCTCGCGCGACCGATGACACTCAATATGCCTAGCCTGCAACAAAGAAGCAAACAAAAGATAAAATAATCTCCAACAATCAGAATGCTGCTTAAGTAGGCATTCCAAAGAAAAACTTGTGAAGTATTTTACAATGACTTACCATCACGTCATGGTGACCAAACCATTGAAGATCGCCTCAATTAAGGCGATCCTCAAACGCCCGATGTCCTCGCTGTTGGGGCACACCATCTCCTCAAGATCCGAAGATCCCGCTAAACCTTCGGCGCCTTGCAGGCAGAAAAAGGTCGCCGCTTCCACGATCTCCGGAGGGAGTGGACCAAACACGTCCATGAATCGAGAAGCCAAAAGCAACGCCCGGCTTGGATTCACCGGACGTGCCAAAGCCTCCAAGATTTCAATGCCCGCTCTTATGTCCTAGAGAAAAAAAAAAAAAAAAAAAAAAATTTTTTTATACATATTTTCTTATGAGAAGGGTACCTTTTCTATTTATTCTTCTCCTTTCCTTCACTTTTTCTATTCCTTCTCCCACTGAATGCATCAAAATTTAACTTACCTTCTCCCCGTGAACCATTACGGCCATTTGGTACCACGTACCATACCCCCCTCAAAATTCCTTCCAGTAAAATACATCGCGACAATCAGAACTCACGCTACTCACTGCTGAGACGATACTGACACTCGACACGGCTTCGCGAAATCGAGAGGCGAGAAGGATTAGTCACCCGTCAGCATATTATGCAGCGCGAGATTAAAATAATAAATTTAAATTTAAATATTCGCGCCAGATGACTTTACTCATTACTCTTTTAATAGGTTAAAATACATTAAATAAAATTTGTAAGTGGCTCTCGCTTATGGGGAAGGTGGCCATAGGAAAACCGAAAACTATACCAGCTTTTCGCTTTTCCGGGGAATGTTATGTCCACCCGAAAATTTTTTTCTTTTTAAATTTAAATCAGCCGCGCAGATGGAAGACTTCTCCATGCGCGAAAGCCACAATAAAATAGAAGCTACGTGACTGCTGGTTGAATAGCGGGGACTCCTGCAAACTCAGCACCGCGAGCATTTAAAAACGAGAAACGGAGACCGCTCCCGGTCTTTTGTTAATTAATTCGACTTCCGCGTTTAATTGACGGGCCCGTGCCTTGTAGAGTCCTTTGCTTTAATTTGCACTGCACTTAAAGGAAGTTTGGACGCGGTTTAACCGGCAGGCCACGTACTAATTTTAAGTATCTTAGAGAGTCGCATTCTTAAAGTTCTAATTTGCCCTGCACTTAGGCGAGAATTCGGCCAGTAAATAAATCCTAAAGAACCGGAATCTCCAAGTTCTAATTTGCTCTGCACTTAGGCGAGAATCCGGTCATTAAGTTATTCAAAATTTCTTAAAAGCTAGTTTTGCGCACTTTACCCTACGGGGGACTGGAGGACGTTAGCTCAATCAAATTAATAAAATTCATTTAATTAAATTACGTTAAAATTCATATTTGTTAAAGTGTAAGAGTTTTAGTGTCTATAAAAATAAATGTCAAGAGAAGTGAAATTTGTTCGAATCAATTCATTTCGTAAAAATAAGCAGCCCAATCCATCCAACTCTATCCGCCGCAAGGACCGATCAGAGGGCCCAACCCAGGAAAAGGCGCTAACAGCAGCCCCGGAATCACGGATCCGGTAATAATTAAAAATCCTGCAAAGAGTAAGTACACCTTTTCTTAATAAAATTCCGTAATCAGTCTCAAACGAAGGCGTGGTAAATTCGTCCGTCGAAAACGTCCCACATAAATAATTAAAACAACGGAATTAAAAACTCCGTTGCGTATTCTTTAAGCCGTTAGTCCAAACCTCCACCGTTTACGCTACCACTTAAACGCCCTTGGACATAACATAAAGAACACTGGTGGCAGCGAAATAAGGGTTCCACAAAAACGACGGTCAACGCACGAATTAATAGAAATGTTTGATGAACTCCTCAAAAGACGGCTACCACCGGAAAACACCCATCGGGAGCGAGCTCTAGAGAAAATCCGACGAGAAGAAGCGATATTCAACTACACTCCCCAAGAGTTAGCCGAATTAAAACGAACAAGTTCTGAGATAGCAAAAACAATCCGCCAAGCACTCAGCAAAATGCCTCCACTCTGGAGTAACGAAGAAGACTCGTTAGACAATGACACTGCAACCGAAATTAATGTCGACGAATTTCTAAGAGACAACAGCGAAAACCCTGAGGAAGGATCAAGCAGCGATATCAGTCCAGAAGAAACCGGAAAAAGCGGAGATTCCAGCGGAGCAGAAAAGCCCATCATCATAGAATCGGAGCCCTCGACTGAAACAGACGACATTAATTTCAGAAACGTCACCGATACATACGATAGAAATGAGTCAAACATAAATACTTTCACTCCCCAGAACGTAAACAGATCGCGATTCGCGGGATATTTAGGAGACGGTCCAGAACCCCGAACCCCAATCTTCGGAAGAGTCCTCATTCCCGATGAATTAGCGGCCATGGGGATCCATTATGACCATGTTAGCGGCCAAATCGTAGACGAAAACGGCGAAGCAATAACCGAAAGGGCCGGAACCGAATCAGCCAACCCCAATAACACACTTATCGAAACGGAATCAAAACTAAATAATTCACAGGCTAATAATAATATTAAATCACTTAGCAATTCGGAAAAGCCTAGCGATTCCAATAAAATTAGACGCGAAACAACTACAAGCGGGAATAAAACAGTGGGGGATGACGTAGGGAACAGCCGATTCGGACCACCATTTGTCGCCTACGACCCTCCAACTTTCGAAGAGGCTGAAGATATTTTTGCCGAAAGGCGCCATCGACCAAGAATATCTTCACCCTCGAGTTCAGACGAAAGTATACCGCCAAAAGGGTCCGACATAAAAATCAAATTTTCAACCAGCCGAGACGGGCTTACTTACGCTCGAGACCACTTAGTACACTTTTTAGCAGCTGATTGCGAAATAATAAAACCCGTAGCGAAACTGCTCCGCGACTTAAAATTTATAAATGCCGATGACCTTCACGCCTCAAAGCCTACAAAGGGGGACGTATTCGTCACCAAGCTAGGTCGTTGTAAAATCTTTACGGTATTTATCAAAACAAAACATTTCGAAAAATTAGACCCTATCGACCTGATCGAAGGATTGAGAAATCTTCGACAGTCAATGCACAAATACGACATTCATTCGTTTCGCTGTGCAAAGCAGGGGGACGAATTTGACGACTTAGACATAAAAGCCTATTTATTACACGAACTAAGAGACTGTCCAATAACAATTACCTTGTGCGAAGGGAACGTCGAGGTACCAGACGAATCCCTTCGAACAAAAATAATTGAGGAAAATCATAACAGCCTAATAGGGGGCCACAAAGGTGTGGTAAAAACATATTGGCGTATTCGCGAAAAATATTACTGGCCAGGAATGAAAGATAAAATCTACAATTATATACGAGCATGCGAGATATGCCAGAAAAATAAACTCACGCGAATAAAAACCAAACAGCCTATGTTCATCACAGACACACCCTTCGAACCTTTCGAAAAATTAGTATAGATACGGTAGGAGGACCCTGCCCATGACCCCTGACGGAAATGTACACATCCTAACGATCCAGGATAATTTTTCTAAAGCAGCTGCGGCAGTTCCTCTCCCTGATATCAGAGCAGTAACTGTTGCAGATGCCCTGTTAAATCATTATATCGCTCTTTATGGGTGCCCTCGCGTAATTCTATCAGATAAGGGCACCTCATTTACAAGCAAATTAATTCAACAGCTAGCCAAAGCACTGAGAATTCAAAGAATAACAACTTCCTCATACTATCCACAATCGAACGGAGCCTTGGAACGATCTCACCAGCCTTTAATCGACTACCTCCGGGCTTATGTAGATAAATTCAGTAACTGGGATCGGTATGTCCCAATGGCAATGTTGAATTATAACACCACCGTGCACACAGCCACAAAATTTACACCATACGAAATTTTGTACGGAAGAAAAGCCGGAAGTCCAACTCAATTTCCGGACTTCAGTAAAATCGAATCATATAACGATTATCTAGCAGACTTAATTAGTCGAATTTCCGAAATTCAACGAATATCTGCGGAAAATTTAACGAGAGCTAAACACGAGTCTAAAATCCGATTCGACAAACATATACACCCAACAAAATTTAGTGTAGGAGACCTCATATACACGTTGAAGGAACCTAGAAAAATAAATTAGACCTTTACTATACCGGTCCATACGAAATAGTCGAAATAAATGAAATGGGAAATTTAATAATAGAAAAAGAAAATGGGAAACGAAAATTACTCCACCCGAATAAGGCTAAACCAGCCAGCCGCGAAAAATTTGACTAAAAAGAAACCCAAGTTGTTTGTTTCAGTATATAAGAGCCAATACAATTTCAACATGAACACCGTACTACTTCTCTTCTTGGGACTGGGGTATCTGGCATGGAGCGCAGGAGAAACGAAAATAAAGCCAATGGAGGCCAACCCAGGCCTACTCTACGATCCATTCAAGAAAATACATCTGATCCGCGAAGAATGGCAACTCATTAGTTCGATCAACATCGACAAACTGGTGAATATGTATCCACATTCGAACCAAAGTTTATGGGAAGCCTACGGAATATGCTCAACGAAATTCAATCATTCAATCTGCGATAATTATATATTACACAGTATTTTACTATTGCCATTTTATCATTATACGTCATAATAAATATAACTACTTATTATAACTCTATTATATCTACTATATTACATTTTATATATTTTATATGTTATAACCGAGTATTCAACAAAATTTTATAAGTATATTAATTATATTATTAATATAATACTTTAACATTAATTATACTTTATAATGATTTTAAGAAAATCGAGCTAACGTCACTCATTAAAATCGTTCCAAATTATTAAATCATAAAGATTTGTTTCTCTTTGTAAAATCCTTATTTCAAACACTCAATATTCAATAAGAGTGAGTATAAGTAAGAAAGAGAACAGGAGGAGTCCTCTAGCGGTAATTATAAAAGAACTGCTACATCAAGCAAAGTAGCTTACCGACACTCGCTCAATTACAGTCGCCTCTCGGTAAGCCACGCCTACTACACCACAACCGTGCCGCCTTCAATGCATGCTCCACACACAACTCACACGTACATACATATACGAATATCATTATATACATGTACCGATATCTACCCTCCTCTCGTACCACCTTTCCAGAAAAAAAAAAAAAAAAAAAAAAATTTTTTTCCTTTCTTATCCTTATTAATCGAAATTATTCCTTTTATTTTTGGACTTCACTTTTGTTTTCTTTCTTTCTCTTTATCTGTTTATTTCACTTAATTCCTGTTTCACTTTATTCTTACCTTCTTCCGTATAAATCCAAATTCTACTTACCTTCTTGCTTTTCGTCATAACTACTATGATTATCATTATCATTATTATTAAGAGATGGGAAAAGGGTATATAGAAAAAGGAGAGAGACAAAATAAAGAGAAGAAGAATACCTTTTATTTTTAAAAATAAATTTATTTATAAAAAAAAAAAAAAAAAAAAAAAAAAAAAAAAAATAAATCCCTCTTCTCGCGCGACCGATGACACTCAATATGCCTAGCCTGCAACAAAGAAGCAAACAAAAGATAAAATAATCTCCAACAATCAGAATGCTGCTTAAGTAGGCATTCCAAAGAAAAACTTGTGAAGTATTTTACAATGACTTACCATCACGTCATGGTGACCAAACCATTGAAGATCGCCTCAATTAAGGCGATCCTCAAACGCCCGATGTCCTCGCTGTTGGGGCACACCATCTCCTCAAGATCCGAAGATCCCGCTAAACCTTCGGCGCCTTGCAGGCAGAAAAAGGTCGCCGCTTCCACGATCTCCGGAGGGAGTGGACCAAACACGTCCATGAATCGAGAAGCCAAAAGCAACGCCCGGCTTGGATTCACCGGACGTGCCAAAGCCTCCAAGATTTCAATGCCCGCTCTTATGTCCTAGAGAAAAAAAAAAAAAAAAAAAAAAATTTTTTTATATACATATTTTCTTATGAGAAGGGTACCTTTTCTATTTATTCTTCTCCTTTCCTTCACTTTTTCTATTCCTTCTCCCCACTGAATGCATCAAAATTTAACTTACCTTCTCCCCGTGAACCATTACGGCCATTTGGTACCACGTACCATACCCCTCAAAATTCCTTCCAGTAAAATACATCGCGACAATCAGAACTCACGCTACTCACTGCTGAGACGATACTGACACTCGACACGGCTTCGCGAAATCGAGAGGCGAGAAGGATTAGTCACCCGTCAGCATATTATGCAGCGCGAGATTAAAATAATAAATTTAAATTTAAATATTCGCGCCAGATGACTTTACTCATTACTCTTTTAATAGGTTAAAATACATTAAATAAAATTTGTAAGTGGCTCTCGCTTATGGGGAAGGTGGCCATAGGAAAACCGAAAAACTATACCAGCTTTTCGCTTTTCCGGGGAATGTTATGTCCACCCGAAAATTTTTTCTTTTAAATTTAAATCAGCCGCGCAGATGGAAGACTTCTCCATGCGCGAAAGCCACAATAAAATAGAAGCTACGTGACTGCTGGTTGAATAGCGGGGACTCCTGCAAACTCAGCACCGCGAGCATTTAAAAACGAGAAACGGAGACCGCTCCCGGTCTTTTGTTAATTAATTCGACTTCCGCGTTTAATTGACGGGCCCGTGCCTTGTAGAGTCCTTTGCTTTAATTTGCACTGCACTTAAAGGAAGTTTGGACGCGGTTTAACCGGCAGGCCACGTACTAATTTTAAGTATCTTAGAGAGTCGCATTCTTAAAGTTCTAATTTGCCCTGCACTTAGGCGAGAATTCGGCCAGTAAATAAATCCTAAAGAACCGGAATCTCCAAGTTCTAATTTGCTCTGCACTTAGGCGAGAATCCGGTCATTAAGTTATTCAAAATTTCTTAAAAGCTAGTTTTGCGCACTTTACCCTACGGGGGACTGGAGGACGTTAGCTCAATCAAATTAATAAAATTCATTTAATTAAATTACGTTAAAATTCATATTTGTTAAAGTGTAAGAGTTTTAGTGTCTATAAAAATAAATGTCAAGAGAAGTGAAATTTGTTCGAATCAATTCATTTCGTAAAAATAAGCAGCCCAATCCATCCAACTCTATCCGCCGCAAGGACCGATCAGAGGGCCCAACCCAGGAAAAGGCGCTAACAGCAGCCCCGGAATCACGGATCCGGTAATAATTAAAAATCCTGCAAAGAGTAAGTACACCTTTTCTTAATAAAATTCCGTAATCAGTCTCAAACGAAGGCGTGGTAAATTCGTCCGTCGAAAACGTCCCACATAAATAATTAAGACAACGGAATTAAAAACTCCGTTGCGTATTCTTTAAGCCGTTAGTCCAAACCTCCACCGTTTACGCTACCACTTAAACGCCCTTGGACATAACACCAGCTAATAATAAATTTTCTTTTTTCGTTCGTTCTTTAAATGGTAACTCATTTATCGTTAGATAAAAAGGTCATAGACTAAATTTTGAAGATTTAAAAAGAGATATACCATCTGTATTCCACGTAAATGAAATATTCGAAGGATAAGATATAAAACCGTTATTTTGAAATAAATTTTGATAAATACTTCCATCCCAAATGTCTTCCAAGTTTTCATTATCAATTTTGCGTCTATTAAACCGACCTTGTAAAAGTTGATAAAAATGTGGTCTCTTAAAAAGATGAATCAATTGCGATACGAGCGGAATTTGTATAAAATAGCTAATTTCTGTTTTTACATAACATTTTAGACAAGAACTTTTTTGAGTCTCTACTTTGGAAAAGCATACAGAGCAGAAGAAGTGACGACGAATTGGCGATTGAATATTTTTAAACAATTTTTCAAAATAATATAAAGTTTTTATACAAAAATTAGGTTGAATGCAATGCAAACTTATGAGAGATAATAAATATGACAATAAAGCTCGAGTCACTTTGTGGCGGATCATAAACGTTAAAATACATAAAACGCTTTCACCTAAGGTTAATGGAGCATTATCGTACAAGGGGTCATTTAAATGATCAGTACCAAAAGTTGGATCACTTTGACTACTGTCAGAACTCTCCTCAGATTCACTACTGTAAGATTGATTATCTTCAAAAGATCCATTACAAGTGTCGTATTCTTCATCCGAGCTTGAATCAATTGATTGATTCTTATTTTCATCACCGTCGATTGAATATTCACTACTGTCACTACTTAATTTATCAGGTTCAATATTAAAGTCATTAATATGATTATCATTCATATTTTCATGAATAGAATTATCATCATCTTCTAAACCGCCAAAATACTCATATTCGGAAGAACGATCAAAATTATAATTGTCGGTTGGTTCCCGATCGTCTGAAATTCGTTAAGATTATGGTTAAAAAAAAAAGTAGGAAAGAATTCATAACATCGCTGTGAAGCTGACGTTGATTTTTTCAACATTGACGATCAGTATCTTGTTCATCATTCAAGCAATAAAATTTATTTTTAATTATTTTTAAGTTTTATTTAGCGCTTTATTGTTGCTAATTAATTGCTATAATTATAATTTTGTTGCTTGATTAGATTCCAAACACTTACTAAAAATATTAGATTGTGTCAAAGTTAATTTTACAGATGTTATATTAAACTTACTATTAAATTAATCGTATTTTTTTACTTTGAAATTAATTTTTAGGACAAAAAATTAATTTTTTAAAAATAGAAAAAAAATACTCATTTAATTATTACCAATTGCCATTAATCATCAATATTAAAAAAAAAAAAAGTAAATAAAACTTCAAATCGTAAAATATATTCAAAAATATTTGCATCGTTTTCTTAGAACTCGCAAATTACTGTAAAGATTAGATTGAACGACAATTAGTTTTAAAGAAAATTTAACGATTTACAAAAAAGATCTGATTATAAATTTTCGTCAAACTTTTTCATGTAATTTCTATGTAATTCATGATCTTAACGTAAATAAATTAAAAAATTTCTACTCTTTAATTTTTGAATTTTGTAACACAACAATGAATCAATATTTAAACATCACAAATAAATATTAATGTTTAAAATTGTAAGTTCTACGAAAATTGTTTCTTATAAATTTTTGATAAATTCACTTTTTCACCCTCAAAAGTAAGTTTTTTTTTAAGATAACGATTGAATTTGTCATTTTTTTTAATTTTCGAGTGAAGCTATCAATTTTATTGACAAATAACACTTGAATTTTTTGTAGACTACTTTATTTCCTACAATTTATCTCTCATAAATTTTCTGAAATTTCTAAATGAATGAAAAATAGCATTTTGGAGGGGAAACAGTGGATTTATCAAAAATTTATCACAGATAATTTTTGTAGAAAGCTCAATTTTAAACAAAAAATGGATTTTTTTCTTAAGGGGGTATTCTAGTCTAGAACAGTGAATTTTAGGTCATTTTTAAAGTGCCGTAAAAAAAAAAAACAATAATATTTTTACCATCCATTTTTTTATCACTTGTTTATTAATGTTTTTAAAATACAAAAAAAAAAGTGAAAAATTTTAAAAAATGGCGGCTGATGAAGTGGGGGGTCTCAAAAAATTGACACCTGAGTCTTCCCACGAGTTCAACCCCCCTAGTCATCTGAAATGAAAAAAAAAAAAAGATTATAAATCTACAGTGATGTCGCTATAGCCCGAACTAGCGATTAGTACAAAAAAATTTTTTTGACAAAATGGCGACTGTTTGAAAGAAAAGTTTTTTTTTTACTGTTTTTTTGAGTTTCTCGAATTTTTTAAAAATAGTAAAAATTGGAATTTGGGGATTATCCTAGTTCGGGCTATAGATAGGTCTATAAAGAAGACTCTAAAAATTTCAAGTGAATCGGTCCAGTAGAACTCGAGAAATCGTGGGAAGATGATTGAAAAAGTATGTTCTGAGAAAAACGCGTTTAAAGTTTCGCGTGAAGTTTTTCGCTGTCAAAGTCATAAAATGATATGTTATACTTACTTTTTTTTAATCTGCCATTCCTGCTTCATACATTGAACCTTCTTCTACTTCAAAAAAACTATTTTCTGCGTTTCTCTCTTCCAATCGAGCAGTTCTAGCCTCCTTTGAAGCGTTGGATGTACGTATCTCAGATCGTTCAATCCTTGCGTTGTCCCGTCTCACAGCAAATGAATGAGTTTCTGGCCCAATTTGCATCCCCATAAGGGTCATCATTTTTAAAATCGGAAAGAAACCGTCATTGAAAATGCAAACAGCGATAAATGTTGCTATTTCAATCACCTGAGATCCGGAATGAATATGTTTCGGCGCGAAAGTCCAAATCAACGAGTTTAGAGACTCATTATTGTTCTGAGTTTCTGAACTTAAACATCGAGTTAATAATTCATCTGACGATAAACTGTCATAAATTGGTCTAATAACTTTTAAGACTTCATCACACAGAGGAACATTATCATGCTGAAACTCTTCGGTACCCTCAGATGCAGCTTTTTGCCACGCACACAAACTCTCCGCACCAGGTGGGCAATACGTATGCTGTGGATCTTCGTCTGTGGAGCTATTATGATAATAAGTAGCCAAAACTGCATTTTTCATGTCTTCAACAGAGTCTGGGTGCCGACGAATTGCTAAGCCATAATACAAAGACAATTTATTTATAATTTTATCTGTCAATTTGCCTTCTCCTTTACCACCAATGCCTTTATTGTCTTTTTTCGCTTTCCGTAGCCTTGCACCCATTCTTTTTTGCACATGTCCTACGCATTCTTTTTTTTCTACTAAGGGGTCACCATCATAAGGATCCATATTGAGTATGCCTTTGAAAGTCTTAGTATCACCATCTCCAATATATTTCACGTATTTAACGCCGTGTTTTTCAACTGATCGACAAAACATCTCCACAACTGCATCTACTTCCATTTTGCCTGTACTTCCTTTGTGATTAATGGTACAAACTTCTTCATGATCTTCATACCAATCATTATACGCTAGAATATCTGATTTTTTTTTATTCTTCCAAAGATTACAGCCTTGACAAAAACTGGATTTGACAACCGTATCAACCACTTTCTTGCAATTTTTTGCTACAAGTGTAGTAACTCCAAATAAAGAATTAAAACCTCTTTTTTTCCAAGTCCCATCACCAGAAACTGTAAACTCCGTTGGATTGGCATTTGAATCACAAGCTGAAATTAAATCTTTTTCTTCTTTCACAGCTTTGGAAATAACGAGATTATAAACAGCAGATGCGGCTATATGTATATTTTTCATAGAAGCGTAGTAAGTCCCGATTGATAACCCTTGACAAATATCCATCAAACTACAGAAGATATTAATTCCTTCTCTGCCAACTCCTAAAACCCGCATAGCAAATATCACTTTTCGGTTCATTTCAAAGGATTTTTCAATCAATGGGCATGATGATATATATTGTATACTCTCACAACTACATTGTAATGCAATTTTAAAACCTATTCCACTTTGAGCCGTTCTAGAAAATTTAATCTCTTTCTTGCAATTTGTACACAGAACTAAAGAAAAAATTGCCGAAAAAACAGTGAAAAACTCCAAAATACAGTACCCGTAATTATTTTCAATTATAAACTCTTCATCCTTTGATATACTTAGCTTTGCTGCTGATGAACTAGTAAAACTGGTACTTTCTTCGACACTGTGCCGATTGCCGTGAAACCGTCGTTTTTTTGGGCGATCAGCACGCGTAATCCTTTCCGATGTAGATTTTTTATCCATTTTATTTATTACAATTTTAATTAACACTCACAAAATATTTATGCTTTGCTACACATCACATACGTCCACGTGTTTTTGAGGTTAAGATTTAACTGCCAGCAACTGGATGTTAGTGAACACTCTATAACATAAAGGACACACACACACACACACACACACACACACACACACACACACACACACACACACACACACACACACACACACACACACACACACACACACACACACACACACACACACACACACACACACACACACACACACACACACACACACACACACACACACACACACACACACACACACACACACACACACACACACATATATACACACACAAAGGAACAAAAGGTTTACTGAGAAAGGGGATTCAGGTAGACGGAGAATCCCTAATGCCTTTTGTCCGATTATACCGTGACTAACCAGTTTGGAGACCGGGTCAGTAAAATGCCTATATCTCCGAAAATAATTCGAATTTTCAAAAATCCTTTCTTACACATATTCTTAGATAGTTAAACTTTGAAAATATGAAAAAAATCGATTTTTTTGAAATTCTAGACTAGAATACCCCCTTAAAGTATTGATTCGTTGTTGCGTTAGAAAATTCAAAAATTGAAGAGTCGAATTTTTTAAATTTGTTTACGTTGAGATCATGAACTACATGGAAATTTCATGGAGTAGGTTTGTTTGACGAAAATTTACGATCAGATCCTATTTCTAGAACATTAAATTTTCTTAATTTAAAAACTAATTGCCGTTAATCTATTCACTGCAGTGATTTGTGTTTTCTGAGAAGACGATGCAAGTACTTTTTAAAAATTAAAAATTGCAATCATAGACCTCTTAATATAAATATAAAGGGTTCTTACTTTCATCATAACTTTTTTTGTTAGTTTAAATAATATTTTTAGAGTATCGTTAAAAAAAATATTCGTTTTTTGTGACACAATCAAATGAATATTTTATAATTATTAATGTTCCGACTTTAACCAGATTTCCCGTGTGGTTTTGAAAATGCCGAAAGAATACCTCAATTATAAAGTATAGATGCCAACAAAGTTATTTTACGTTTTCTTAGTTTCAATGACCTAATGACTTTTTAACGAAATAACTGGAATATTTTTTATTTATGTATAAATATAATATAAAAATGAAAATAGTATCTATCATAGAAGTATCCATACCCTATGATAGAGATAATAATAAAGTTAGCCGACATTTTTGATGTTTTGAATTTACTTCATTTTTTTAATTAGAACTTGAAAATATTTTTTTTTACATTGCACTTACAGTTTTTCATTTTTTTAGAATAATTTTTTTCAATAAAAAAAATTACAAAAATTTTTAGAAGTCGGCTAACTTAATTTTTATACGATAGGGGGCGTAGATACTCTTTTGAGAAAGTACAAAAATGCCCTCTATTGAGGAATGCTGTCATCGATGATTTCGATAAGTGAATCTTCATTATCGATCAGTTGCATATTGCCTTTCATCTTCCTTTCTTTGCAGATAAAAATTAGTAAAACTTATTACATTTCTTTCTTCATAAGTAAACATGAATGTTATTTATATATTTAAATGTAACTAAAAAAAATTCATGAGAAAAAAAATTAACTATCGCGGAATATGAAACTGATACTGAAATTGTAAAGTTGCTAATAATCAGTAAACATCATATGTTTTCTGCTAAGTGACTGATTTAAAAATTACAGTGAAAACTAGTGAGTGTGATAAATTACTTCATGAGTCAACTACTAAAAATTAAAAACAGTGTTGAAAATTTCGAAGCTTCAACTAAAAATTAGTCATTTGCAAGGTGTTCGGTGAACAAGGCCCAGTAGCGATGAACTCGCTCCTGGGGGCCGCCCAATATCATGAGCCGAGCCTGATGGCAGCTCGTTTCCGCAAATTTTGGTACACTTGCGCCTGAGTATATATATTCTGACTTCACGATCACGCCATGTGTATCGATCGTTCCTATTGGCTATCAATGGCGACATCGATAGACGGAATTTTCCGATTGGCCGCTTACTCCGCTGACATGCGCAATTAGTCTTCTTCACGAAAGTGACGAGGAAGAAGATTAATTAATTTTTTTTTGGACGCTCGCATCCATTTTTTTTAGTTTGAACAAGTCGCTTTTTCTAACTCTTAAAAAAAAAACCTCGCTTTGTATAATAACCGCATCTCGCTTAATTATTTAATTTAATTAACTTAAATTAAATCTAATCTTTCGCTCTAGCTTGTTACAGATAAACTGTGTTATTTGTGCAACTAATTCACCGCTTTCTCTGTGCCGATAGTGTGATCAACCACGTGTCAATCGGCTTCGCTTTTGCTGACCACGCTGTGTATTATAAATCCGCCTTTTTATTAACGATCCGCTATTGAATAAATTAAATATTTAGTGTATTTATTGTAAATAAATCTCTAGTGTTAGTTTTGATGCTAATTTAAGCTTTTTAATTGAGATATCCAGACCTAAACCTGATCCTGAGTTTTTCCGCTATTTCATACATTTTACATTTGGTCCCTCGAGCCGGATCAGGCTGGCTCTATCTTAATTAATTTAAATAATTATTCCGCTTAAAAATTGTGTATTGTTGAGTGAACTTTATTACCGCTAGGAAGGTCGAGTGTCAGGAGCATCGCGGAGCACATCGGGTGCTGCTCCTGGTAGTCATACGTACACCGGTACGCTGAACACTTCGTTTTTATTAGACTGAAAACTCGACTTCGGGCCTAATTAACCGCAAATATGGACTTCGAGAGTGCAATTGCAATGCAACAGCAGTACTTGGTTGCATTGTACGCCTTGAACAACCGCTTGACTGATGAAGAAATCAGTAAGTTGTCCATGACCGCTTTGGAGTCCGTAGCCAAACAAGGCTCAAAACTTTGGCAAGATATTACGGACTTGAACTCGTTACTGTTCTCAACTTACAAAGAGGTGCTCCAGCATGATTATCATACTGGAAATCAATACACTGACGCTCACGCCGCCTTTGGACTCATGGACACCCGCATTGCCAACCGCATAGGCGCTCTTCAGGATGAAATTGACGCTCGAGATGCCGCACACCATCAACACATCGCCTTGAACAGCACAACCTTCATGGGAGGGTCATCAGGCACTGGACTCCCTAAAATCAAGCTCCACTGCTTCTCAGGCGACTTTAAACGTTGGGGATCTTTTAGTCAGCTATTTTCAGACATCGTTATAGACAATGCTCTTCTGAAAAACAGCCAGAAGATGCATTATTTGAAGACCTTCACCAAAGACGAAGCACACCAGCTCATAGGCAATATGTCATCGACTGATGAGTCTTTTGAGCCCGCTTGGAACCTGCTGAAGAGCCGCTACTCCAATCCACGCCGCGTAGTCGCATCTCACCTTGAAGACCTCTTGGTCGGTGAGTCAGTTCCCTCCCGCTCAGCCGCTAAACTAGATGCCTTGCTGTTATCAAACCAGAAGGCACTGGATTCTATTAAAGCCCAAGGTGTTCCAGTTGAACACTGGGACCTTATGATAATCCATCTTACGCTTCGCCGATTACCGCCCGCTGTAAGAGAGGACTGGGAGACCAGTCTTGGGTTGACTGATGACATGCCAACCTACACGCAGCTACACGAGTTCCTCAAGTCCAAGGTCAGGGCTTGGGAGAACCTGGAGTCCTCAACTGAGCCTAAGAAGCACGCTGAAGGTCCAAGACCTGGAGGTTCACGCAATAAGGATCATCAGAAGCCCAAGTCTTCTTACACCGCTACACAATATAAGGGCAAGCCTCAGAGATATTGCCCGCTGTGCCCGGAGGAGCACTATGCTGTTCTGTCCGACCTTCAAGGCCGCAACTTTACAAGAACGAATCGACATTGTCGAAAAGTACCGCTTGTGTTACAATTGCTTGGGCCCACATCGCGTAGCTGATTGTAAGACCGCTCAAGGATGCAGGAAGTGCAGTCAACGTCACCACACTTCCATCCACAGAGATGCACCACTCAAATCAGCTTCACCGCAACAAGCAGACACCGCTCAAGGTAACTAACCGTTCCCTTAACCCGCTTATAACTCAACATTAATTGTTGATTATTTCAGATCCGCTTTCCGCTCAAGTTTTACTAGCTACCGCCTTAGTCCAGGTCCACCCGCATCGTGGTAATCCAATTACCGCCAGAGTTTTGATTGATCAAGGCTCAGAGCTCTCTTTTATGAGACAGACGCTCTTCAAAAAGCTTGGACAACCGCTACATCGTGACATGGTCATGCTCAAGGGCATTGGCAATGTCTCCGCAGGAAGCTCACTAGGTGTGAGCACAATTGAGCTTCGTTCGCTGCATGCGACCGCATCAATGTATGTCAGCATGCATATACTACCAACGCTGACGGTAGATCTTCCATCGTTCGTGATCGCTGATCCGAAATGGCCGCATCTGGAGAATCTCCAACTAGCTGACCCGCAGTATCTACAGCCACGTCCTGTAGATATTATTCTAGGTGCATCACCAGCCGCACAGATAATGAACGCAGAGATTCAACGAGGACCTCGCAATGCTCCGATTGCACAATCCACCACGCTTGGTTGGATTGTCTATGGAGCCGTCACCGCTAAAACCGCTTCAACACAACACGCAGCATTACATGCGTCATTTGATACAGAATTTCAAGACGCTATCGCTAAGTTTTGGGAACAGGAAGAAGTACCATCAGGAAATTTATCGCTCAACATCGCTGAGGAGGACGAATGTGAAGTTCACTTTCGTCAAACGCATTATCGACAGCCTGATGGACGCTATGTAGTGAGGCTGCCGCTTAAAGCCCCCGAGAGTCAACTTGGCGACTCTATCAACGCAGCCATGGGGTCACTCCGCAGATTAATTACTCGCATGTTGCGAGAAAAGGATTATTCTGATATGTATCGCGCGTTCATGGCAGAATATATCCAACTAGGACACATGGTACTAGTTTCAATCAACGAACTGCCCGCAAACGCTTACTTCTTACCTCACCATGGGGTATTGAAACTTGATAGCACCACTACGAAGCTCCGCACAGTATTCAATGGTTCCTGTGCAACATCTACAGGAATTTCATTGAATGACATTCTCCACGCAGGACCCAAAACGCAAATTGACATTTTTGACGTGATGTTGAGAATTCGCTGTTACAGAATTTTATTCGCTACTGACATCACCAAGATGTTCAGACAGATTGAGATCGACTCACTTGATTGGCCGCTTCAGTGCATTCTCTGGACAGATGAGAATGACCTGGTAGACGCCTACTGTCTCAAGACAGTCACCTACGGTACCGCTAGTGCACCTTTTGACGCAGTACGAGTCCTGATTCAACTTGTGAAGGATGAAGGACACCGCTTTCCGCTAGCAGTTGCTCCAATGTTGGATACGCGCTACGTAGATGACATCTACGGTGGAGCAGACAACGAAGAAGACGCTATCAAGGTTGCAGTGCAAACAAAAGCACTGTGTGCCGCAGGCTGCTTCCCGCTTGCCAAATGGGCTAGCAATAGTCCAAAACTACTCGCTAAAGTCGCTCAAGAAAAGCAGCTAGATACACCACTTAAAGAAATCAGTGATGCGCCAGTAAAAGTCCTGGGCATGTACTGGAATTCGCATACTGACGCTCTCCAGTTCAAATACACGCTACCCGCAGAGACACCGAAGACAAAAAGAGCGATTTTGTCAGAGATCGCTAAGTTGTATGACCCGCTAGGACTAGAGACTCAAAGCCAAGATCTTTATGCAAGATCTGTGGCTAGATAGAGTGTCCTGGGACGAACAATTGTCACCAGACCTCATCCACAAATGGACTGGATACCGCGAGGATCTTCAAAACATCGAATCCATCCGCATTCCACGCTGGAATAATATAGCACCTGGAGCAAGTACGGAATTGCACGGGTTCGCTGACGCTTCACAAAACGCTATGGCTGCCGCAGTTTATTTGAGAGTCACTGACGCTGATGGGAACACAAAGGTCTCACTTTTGTGTTCAAAAACGCAAGTAGCACCACTGAAGACAATGACAATTCCACGCTTGGAATTATCTGCCGCCTGGTTGCTAACTCAACTGATACTTCATGTCAAAGAAGTCCAGTCGCTAGAAAATGTCAAGATCAACCTGTGGACTGACTCCGCCGTGACTCTCGCATGGATTAAAAGTCCAGCAACCCGCTGGAAGACATTCGTCCGCAATAGAGTGGAAAAAATCCAAGAAACGCTTCGAGATGTCTCCTGGAAATTTATTCCAGGAAAACAAAACCCAGCTGACTGCGCTTCAAAGAGGGTATACCTACGCTAAAATTAAAGCAACACGCTCTCTGGTGGCATGGACCATCCTGGCTTCATAAACCAGAATCCTCTTGGCC
Source organism: Cotesia typhae (assembly GCF_013202065.1). Lineage (NCBI taxonomy): Eukaryota > Metazoa > Arthropoda > Insecta > Hymenoptera > Braconidae > Cotesia > Cotesia typhae. Next base: position 1,215,209 of record NW_027423724.1, on the reverse strand, counting down.
CACTCTGGAGCCTCCAACTGACAACGCAACGCATCGGGAAGAACGCCAAGGTCTGACATTAGTAACTTGGAGAGCAGAAAAGTGCCTGCTCCAACAATTACTAGCGCATTACACACAGCTGTTTCCATTACTTAGGAAGCTCAGCATCTGGCATCGGGTCATCGACCGCTTCAAAAGAGTTCCACAATCTTCGCTGGCCTACCCGCTAACTCCAACAGACCTGGAGCGCGCTAAATTGACCTTGATTAAGTTCACTCAGGGCCAATACTTCGCTAGAGAGATTCACACGCTACAAGATGGTGATGATCTGCCAAAAAATAACAGCATCACCAAGCTGATTCCGTTCATCGACCATCAGGGGGTCCTGAGAGTCGGTGGCCGCTTGAAAAACGCATTGCTGGACCTAGAAGAAAAGCATCCAGCAATCCTACCACGACACTCACCGCTTACATCAATTTTGATTGATGATTCGCACCGCAAAACGCTTCACGGAGGTACTCAGCTTACGCTCGCTGATTTACGCAAGACTGTCTGGATCATTGGAGGCCGTGTTCCGGTCAGATCATTTATCTTACGCTGTGTTATCTGCACGAGACATCGTGGAGAACGTGCTCAACAGCTGATGGGTCAACTACCTGCCGCACGAGTACAGCCAACTCGAGCCTTTTTGCATACAGGACTCGATTACGCTGGACCCATCATACTGAAAACGTTTCAAGGACGTGGAGCAAAAACATACAAAGGCTGGATCACAGTATTTGTATGCCTGTTCAGCTCAGCTGTTCATCTAGAGATAGTCACTGACTACACCGCTGCCGCTTTCATCGCCGCTTATCGCCGTTTCATTAGTCGCCGAGGTATCTGCCACACGCTATATTCAGACTGTGGAACCAATTTTGTAGGAGCAGATAAAGAGCTGAAACGACTATTTACTGCAGGATCCCGCACATTACGAGAGTTATCAAGTTTGATAGCTCAAGATGGCACGAACTGGAAGTTCAATCCGCCTGGAGCTCCACATTTTGGAGGAAAATGGGAAGCCGCTGTGAAATCAATCAAATTTCACCTCCGAAGAACCATCGGAGAATCGATACTAACGCTTGAGCAATATTCAACGCTACGGGCTCAAATTGAAGCCATATTGAATTCCAGACCGCTTACACCGCTGAATGAAGATCCTGTTGACCTGGCTGTACTAACTCCAGGTCACTTTCTAATTGGACAGTCATTGACCGCAGTCCCAGAGCCATCGCTGACAGACTTACAACCTGCTCGGCTCTCGCACTGGGAACAAGTCCAGCAAATGGTTCAACATTTCTGGAACCGCTACTACCAGGATTGTATCCACCGCAACCAGGCCATTTCAAAGTGGCATCATCAGCGCAACCAGATCAAAGTGGGTTCAGTTGTACTGATCACCACTGAGGATCACCCGCCAACCAAGTGGCCATTAGCCAAAGTAATTGCTGTCCATCCAGGAGAAGATGGGCAAGTCCGCGTGGTAACTGTTAAGACAGTTAACTCAGAGCTAGTACGCCCAATTACAAAGCTCTGTGTACTACCGCTAATGTACGAAGACGATGATCTTGTCGACGCAGCCGCCAACCCGGGGGAGAATGTTCGGTGAACAAGGCCCAGTAGCGATGAACTCGCTCCTGGGGGCCGCCCAATATCATGAGCCGAGCCTGATGGCAGCTCGTTTCCGCAAATTTTGGTACACTTGCGCCTGAGTATATATATTCTGACGTCACGATCACGCCATGTGTATCGATCGTTCCTATTGGCTATCAATGGCGACATCGATAGACGGAATTTTCCGATTGGCCGCTTACTCCGCTGACATGCGCAATTAGTCTTCTTCACGAAAGTGACGAGGAAGAAGATTAATTAATTTTTTTGGACGCTCGCATCCATTTTTTTTAGTTTGAACAAGTCGCTTTTTCTAACTCTTAAAAAAAAACCTCGCTTTGTATAATAACCGCATCTCGCTTAATTATTTAATTTAATTAACTTAAATTAAATCTAATCTTTCGCTCTAGCTTGTTACAGATAAACTGTGTTATTTGTGCAACTAATTCACCGCTTTCTCTGTGCCGATAGTGTGATCAACCACGTGTCAATCGGCTTCGCTTTTGCTGACCACGCTGTGTATTATAAATCCGCCTTTTTATTAACGATCCGCTATTGAATAAATTAAATATTTAGTGTATTTATTGTAAATAAATCTCTAGTGTTAGTTTTGATGCTAATTTAAGCTTTTTAATTGAGATATCCAGACCTAAACCTGATCCTGAGTTTTTCCGCTATTTCATACATTTTACACAAGGTATCCTCAATTTTTTAAACTCATGTTTTGTTGATATTAAACTCAGTACTTATGTTTAGTTAAAATAAGTAATATTTAATGATCAATTACATTCATCAAGTGATTCTTTACAATCGTATTTTGTGTCTTCATCATCACTGAAATTAGAAGATAATAATACTTTCCGTAGACGATATTGTGTAGTTCTGGAAAGCTCTTCGAAATTTTTATTATTAAACATGATTATCAATTTTTTAATATTCAGTTTATATAATTTTTTAAATAGTTTAAATATAAACTAAATTATTAAGTGTCAAAATCAGATGACAAAAGAATATTTCTTATAAATATTTTTTATTAAGATGAATGTAGTGGAGCGCCGTAAGGTTTATACCTCGGAATCCAGGGCCAGTCAATGAATCTTAATATAAACCTTGAAAATATGTTTTTAATAGTATATAGAAAAATGTTAAAAAAATTTTTTTTCGCGCTCTCAATTTTTTTAAAATTATTATAAACAATTATTAATTTTTTGGAGTTTTCATTGATTTATATTAGTCAAAAGTCATATTTTAAAAAGAACAACTATTACAAACTTGAAAACTTGATCTTGGATCTTTAGGGACTGCAGATATACCAATGAAGGTCGGGTTGGAGAATAGAGGGGATAACAGCAGCTGTTCGGTATTGTTCATGGCGGGCCCTCACAGGATAGTACACGTGATAACTTGCTAGACTTAATACGTAGCTGTTGTTTTCGTTCCGAAAAATATTTATTTCAGATTTTTGTTTATTAAAAATTAATGTTTATATTATTGTGCAGTAAGTGTGATAAAAGTTAATTACTGAACATTACTGAGTTTTAACAACTTTGAAAATAGTGGCATAAATTGTAAGTATTTGTTTTTCATTTATATTACATGCTTTTGAAAACAGTTATGAATATTTTGTAATAAATCGATGTTAAAAGTTAGAATATAATAGTAGAATTTAATAATATAAATCATTAATTATGATATAAAAGTTAGTTATTAATATTACTAATATTTGTTGTTGCAGCCACGTGTCGCAATGGGTGAACCATCCAGTATTGATAGTACAAGCAATGATTGCCTCATTTGTGATAAAATCGGATCTAGTTCTGAATTAAGCTCTGAACTAGGAGATATTATATAAGTCACTAGAGGCATATCATCATTAAAAGCTGCATCTGCGGAAAGAGGGGATGGACTTTCTCAGTATATAAATACTCGCGACTTTGTCTACGTGCATTCGGTATTCAGACAAAAATATATTAATAAAGGATACATTAATTCTTATTTAAAAAAAAAAGAACACCACATCTGCATGCTCTCCACCTAAAAAAAAGCTTCGAACAGCTACTTCAATTGATTTTGATTGGAAAACTAGGTGCTTCTTTTGTGAAAAAGAAGCGGATGAAATGAAGGAAAGAAGGAAGTCCAAGTCGTCAAGACAACAAATCAGCTACGTCACTAGTACTGATTTCAAGAAAAGTGTTGTAAGTTTGATATGTGAAGACAAAAGTGAATATTGTCGCAATATTCATAAAAGAATTGTAGGCGCGTTAGATTTAGTAGCTCAGAGAGCTAAATATCACGCGGATTGTTACATGCGTTTAAAAACAACGCTAAACCAGACTCAGAGGGAGAAAAAAATTCATCCAGTAACAATGCAAGTAGATGCAGCAATGGAGCAGATTTTCAAATACATATTGTAGAAAATGATGACTATCAATTTTCACTCGCAGAATTAAAAAGTATTGTTACAATTGACCATATTCCTGACGATAAAACAATAAAAATGAGGTTAATGAACCATTACGAGGATAATATTGTATTCTCCAGTAAATTTGGATCCAATACAATTATATGTTTTAAGAATCAACAATACAACATATTGTCCGTCAACTGGTACAGTGAGAGGTCAAAAGATAACGAAGAAGAAGAACGTCGTATTTTAAAGCCTGCTGGTGAAATTTTACGACGACACATCCGAACGCAGGCTTATGATAATAATATTTATCCAGCTAGTGATCAAATGTTTAACAACGTTCATGAGACAATACCGAAATCTCTATAATTTTTTTTGTCAGAAATTATTCTAAATGATAAAAGAGGTAAACCAGAGTATATAAATCATTATGAAACGAAATGTACCTCAATAGCTCATGCGATAATATCTGCAGTAAGGCCTCGTTCATTCATATCACCACTGACGCAACGACCAGCTCCAGAATCTTTATTAAAAATTATTTTTTGCTCATGCAAAACAGGATGTGGAGCATCTTGTGGGTGCAGGAAAAGTGGATTAAACTGCACTGCAGCTTGCTTAGAATGCAATGGTGACAGCTGCACTAATCCTTCACCTACAATCTATATCAACGAGATCGACGACGACGACAATAATGTACAATGATGTAACAATGTGTATAGTTAATGATAAATTTTTTTTGTAACTTATTTTTTACGATAATCCAATAAATTAACATTGAAGTTACTCTGCACATATAATTTATTACAAATAAAATTAAATTTTTCACTATAAACACTTTTTCCCCCTTCCGCCTCTCATTTTTCAGTAAATTGTTGTTAAAAATTGTTGTAAATCGAGATCGGTCAATTTTTTTTTTAACTTTTTTATTTGAGGTTTTAATAATGCAGTCTCATACTTGATATACAGATTCATTGACTGGCCCTGGGTTCCGAGGTTTGACCATTTTTATGCCTTACGGCACTCTACTAATGAGTTTCATTTATTTTTACGTAAGTTTATTCAACTGTCATTATTAACAGGTTAACTTATTGAAATATTTTGAAAATGTCCAATAAAAAGACATACAGCCTTATTTTTTGGAAAAATTTAAAAACTGCATCCGTAATAAAAACAAATAGTATTAAATATACAAAAAAAAATGGTGCAACAGCAAGGAAGAATAATGCTTTCACTTAGTTAAAAATATTGATGCAAGATAGTAAAAAATTTTTAAGAATTTCCTTTTCATATTTAAGTAAATTAACTACAATTAAATTTTTTTTCAATTCAAAAGATGACAAAAATTTTCTGAACATGGTCGAGGTTGACGAAAATGGAGAAGTTGTTACCAAAAAAACAAGAAAATCTACTGCGGACAAACCAAAAACCAGCAGCAGTTATAAAAAAAATGATATGCCTACATGTTCAAATAACAAAAAAGATTTATATGATTTGCCGTCAATATTTGGTACCGAAAACAGTAGAGAAGTTTTGAAAGAAAATGCAAAAAGCTTAAATTCAAGTGATTCTGAGTCAGATTGTAGTGATGATGCACCTTCAAAACAAAAAAGTAAAGAAAAAGGTATAAAATGTATTTATTTATTAAATAAATACTATATAATTTAATCTAATTTACATTTTCTAAATTTTATCTGTATTTTAATATTAATTTTTTTTTTGTTTTAGAAAATCTGACAACTTTCAAGTTAGTGAGAGAAAGGCAGCTGAGAACCGCAGTGTTTGAGAATTTCGACGCTTGTGACTCTAAAGATGCTACACTAGAGAAAGACGATAAAAAAACAAGTATACTTTTTTCTGATAACGACTATTGTTAAATTTTATTTAATTCATATTTTTGTAATTTTATTTTTATAAAAATATCTCATTTTCCTACAGTAAATCTGACACCTCTTAAGAAAGTAAAAAGAAAGACACCAGAATCTCCAAATGTGACTGATTATGAGCCTGATAATTATTTAGATGATACTCCAAAAAGATATGGTAATAGAAAAGGTATGAAAGGTGTTTTGTGCATACATAAATATGGTGTCCAATCTGCATTTTTTAATTTATCTTATGTATCTCTTCATTGTATTGTTTTTTTGTAGAAATTCTGACAAATCCGAAAATAGTGAGAGAAAAGAGGATAAATGCTTCAGTTTCTAAGAATTCCGAAGCTCATAACTCCAAAGATGCTACATCAGAGAAAAATGGTAAAAGAACAAGTATACCTTTTTCTGATAACGATTATTGTTAAATTTCATTTAACTCATATTTTTATAATTTTATTTTTATAAATAGTATATTACATACCTAAGCCAGTAAAATAAGAAAAATCTCAGATCACATGTAATTGTTGGCCGAGGCGAAGCCAAGGTTGACAAACATGTGGTCTGAGGCTTTACTTTTTACTGGAGGGCAGAAAAATATCTTATTTTCCTACAGTAAATCTGACACCTCTCAAAAAAGTAAAAAGAAAGACACCAAAATCTCCAAATGTGACTGATTTTGAGCCTGATATTTATTTAGATAATGCTCCAAAAAGATATGGTAATAGAAAGAGTATAAATGTGTTTTGTGCAGACATAAATATGGTGTCAAATCTGCATCTTTCAATTTATCTTATAAATACAATGAAGTGATATATATATATATATATATATATATATATATATATATATATATATATATATATATATATATATATATATATATATATATTAGGTGCTTTTTTTTTGCGACTATTTTTTTTTTCGCTCCCATCCCGAAATTTTGTTGGAAATACACCCAAAAAAATTCCCTGAACGTTTGAGCCCTTAATATTAATATTAAGTACTCCTACACAGCGTGTGAAGATTTCCCATTTGAAATATACGAGAACTTTCATTTTTTTTTTTTTAATTTCTATAGCTCAGTGGCATTTTATAGCATCGCTTTGACCATGGCCGAGTTTTTTTCAGAATTGAATGCTTTATAAAAGTGTCCATTGTCGCGAAGTCGTAACTCATACTGATGAGGTAGTACGGACCGCCAAACCGAATTTTTCATAGAATTCTTGTTTTTTCACTCATTATCTCATAAACAACAAGACATACAGAAAAAATGTAAATAATAATTTTGTAGGAAATTCAATTCTCTACAAAAAAGGTCCTTACCACCAAATCACTAAGATCGATATTTTCTCAGATATTAGTCATTGAAGTTTACTTAGCATTGAATTTCCACAAAATGTTGAATCAAATCTTAAAAAATATTGATTTTTTTATTCGTATCATAATTATAATTAGTAATTACTTATTGATTAAGTTGCAAATTCAACGAAAAAAATTTTTAATTGTATTTTTCTGATGTTTTTTTATTTTTAAATAAATTTCTCATTTAAATCACACCATAATATTTGAATTTATCATTTAATAATTCAATTTTAATGAAATTCTAGCTAAAAATATATTGTGTATGATCATTACGAAGAATATGGGATGTTTCTTTGTTGCTGTGTATTGTGATACTGATTAATTGCGGTTTATTTTTATTGCTCTAGTAGTACTACTGAGCTTTCACTTGACCTTGAATGCGTTCAACAAATTTCTCCTTTAATTGCAGCGCTTTCTTTGTTTTCGCGTACTAATCCCGCGAGAGTAAGAACAAAGCTTAGTGTGCATTGATCAGTGTGACGCCGTTTTATGTATACTTTGTTAAATTTGAGGTTAGATCGACTTTAACAATCATTAAAATGAGTGAAAAAATTGGTAATAAAACTTGGAATTATTTAATTGGATTTGAAAGAAGCCAAATAAATAATAATAAGCTGCCTTCGTATCGTGACTTACTGAATTTGTTTATGTATAAACATCAGTCTTTAAAATTAACTATTCGAAATAGTGCTACTAGTGTTATTAACGATACTAATACTATTTGGGCTAGTTTCAAGATTCCAACTATACGTCCTCAGCACAGTCTTGCGAAGTTGGAAAAATTTTATGCCGAATCTCTAAATAAAAAGTTGGTTTGATAAGATGTGAAGCCTTGTTGCTAGGCAACGGTTACTAGGGGGAGGGGGAGAGGAGGGGAGGGGTTGCTATGGGGCGAGGAAGAGGAGGGTGAGGGGTTTTAATATATATATATATATATATATATATATATATATATATATATATATATATATATTAGGGTGGGTCAAAAAAATCGAATAATTTATTTTTGACTTTATACTCTGAAAAATAGGTTCGTAGACACCTAAAAAGAATTCTCTCCAAGTATAAGCTCTTAATTATAACGGGAAGGTCCTCCGCTTTGCGGGTTTCTATTTTTTTCGAATAATCAGATAAAAAAATTTATATCTCGCTTCCAACTGCTTGGAAAAATATTCCGTGGCATAGATTTTGTGAGAAATTGAATGCTTTACAAAAAGGTCTCTTATGACTTTTTCAAAAACTCAACCGATTAAAAGATATTCATAGTTGAAGTTTGGCTATTTTAAGGAAAATATTCGTTTTTATTATGAATTTTATAAGTCGATGAAAAAAAATTATTTCGGATTGCGGAACTCATGATTTTGTAGGAAATTTACTGCTCTACAAAAATGATTAAGTGAAGCCGTTACGAGATATTCATCGTCAAACATTAACGAATATCAATATTTCCAGTTTTTGATCAATAATTCGATAAATTTTAATTTAAACTATGAGTTTCAGGAAAATTTACATAAATTTGAGTTTCGATCGATAAAGAAATGTTATAAACAATTTTTTTAATATTGTTTTCAGTCTTGAGCTTGTTTGATTGCATTAAAACAAGAAATTAGAGCATTTTTTTCGACATATAGCCAATGATTAGTTTAATTTGAAGTGAATGACATATTTCTTTGTCAAATTTAATATGAAAAGTATTGAATCAAGTGAGAAACAACCAGTATTTAACTTTTTTATAGATAAATTTTTTATTGAATTATCAATTGCAATATAATTGTCTATATTTTTAACATAACAGTACGCTATTACTATAAATAATTTCTTTTACTACAATTTGGGAATGTTTTTGATGTTCTTTGACAACTTGCAATAAGTACTGGAATTGTTCTTCATTTTTGTCAAGCATTGATTATATTCACTGACTAATGCAACAGCTCGCTCGGCTGAATCATTGACAACTTTTAGTTGTTGAAAGTATTCTTTATTTTCGAGATAACTCTCATTAGTAGGCCATAATTCAACATCGATATCAAGAAAGTCATACGGTAGATCGAAGATTTTGAAAAGATTTAATGACTTTTTAGACACAAAGTCACTCAGAGTTCTCTGCGCCAATGAATTCAAATCTTTTTAGCAATTACAAATCTTTTAGCTTTAGAATCTGTACCTTCACGAGTATTAACAGCTTCAACAATACTTTTTTTTACTTCTAATGGAACGCCATCGTCAAACAGTGATAAAATGGCAAGTTCATCGCTCAAATACCATAAGTGCGAAATCATTTTTTCACACGTAGCTGAAGAAATCAAAGGATTGATATGTTTGTACTCCAATAAATTTTTCATAAACTGCAAGTCATGATAAGCAGCAGTTGTTGCAGAAGTTGATGAAAACCAAGCTTTTAAATACAATGTGACTATAAAAATACAGAAATGACGAAGACCATGCAATTCTTTCTGAGAGAGTTTGAATTCATCTCTGAATAGATACATTTTCAAACTATAAATGGCCTTAGCCATCCATCTAGCATGATGAACAGCACCAGGACGTTTGAAAGAAATCTTTTCTTGAGGCATTTCTCCAAGGAAAATCAATGATAATTCCAATAATTCTTTATCTAACTTATTATAACATTTCTTTATCGATCGAAACTCAAATTTATGTAAATTTTCCTGAAACTCATAGTTTAAATTAAAATTTATCGAATTATTGATCAAAAACTGGAAATATTGATATTCGTTAATGTTTGACGATGAATATCTCGTAACGGCTTCACTTAATCAAAAAATCATAAGAGACCATTTTTGTAGAGCAGTAAATTTCCTACAAAATCATGAGTTCCGCAATCCGAAATAATTTTTTTCATCGACTTATAAAATTCATAATAAAAACGAATATTTTCCTTAAAATAGCCAAACTTCAACTATGAATATCTTTTAATCGGTTGAGTTTTTGAAAAAGTCATAAGAGACCTTTTTGTAAAGCATTCAATTTCTCACAAAATCTATGCCACGGAATATTTTTCCAAGCAGTTGGAAGCGAGATATAAATTTTTTTAACTGATTATTCGAAAAAAATAGAAACCCGCAAAGCGGAGGACCTTCCCGTTATAATTAGGAGCTTATACTTGGAGAGAATTCTTTTTAGGTGTCTACGAACCTATTTTTCAGAGTATAAAATCAAAAATAAATTATTCGATTTTTTGACCCACCTAATATATATATATATATATATATATATATATATATATATATATATATATATATATATATATATATATATATATATATATATATATATATATATAATATAAATATAATATAAATAAAAATAAGTTATTTCATGCCGTAAGATGGACGGCGGAGTTCCTAGGATCCATCCACCTTTACAAGCATAAAATGTGAGTGTATTCCATACATGCTTGTAAATTAAATATATATAATAATAATAATAATAATAATAATAATAATAATAATAACGGTGCTTGCTACGTGGCCTCCAAGCGGCGCATCGCGGGAAACGCAGACCATAACATCAGGTCTGTAGGCGAACGACGTAGCCAGTGCAGTGGGCCAACTACCCACTGCATGGAAATAACTGAGTTACAACACATCAACTCAGAAGTGCTCCCCACAACCGGTCCTTTTCGGATGAGGACCATTCATCAGGTGGGAGGAGCACGCCGGACCCGATGAATTATGACGACCCTGGCGCTATAAGGACCAACTTTAAGTGGACGGAGGAACTCAGAGTCGATCTCTTGGTGTGCTACCAACGTAGCGAACCGGGGGTGAGCGGTTATATGGCCCGGATGCACACTATTTGGAGTGATATGCATCCGGAGCTAGCGCATTTTACGCACAAACACCTCCGTAACTATGCCGCTCATCTTCGGTGTAACAGAAGATCGCTTGTGCCGGATAGAAGGCAGTCTAATAGACTTTATTTTCCGGCGCAATTACACCAAGAACGACGCCGTTCCTCCTTGGACAACAACAATCCCTTTGCTGGACGGCGAGTAAGTATATCTAAAAAGATAACTTACTCTCAACAACAGCTTGACGCGGTAAATGAAGATCTCCGTGCAAACATTCTAGAGGATTCCACCCTGCTCACTGTGAGTCAGGTTGTGTATGGTGCAGCGGTCTCAGCTTTTCCGAGAGAGAGACATTGTCTCTCGATCGAGGCAAGGTTGAAACAGCGCATCTCACAACTTGGCTTGAAAATTGACATATCCCGGAAACAGGTCTCCCGCATTCAGTGTGTGATTGAGTTCGACACAACTCAAAGAACATACACGCCCCGAATTCGGCGCATTGCTGCTGAACTTCGGTGGCATCATCACACACTGAACAAAAGTACTCTTCTTGTCATCAAGGAAGAGTATCTTAATAAATTGCGGTCTCTAGTGGCTGCTAAAAAGTCATTAGAGAAAAGGCTGAAGCGGTTGGTCGACAACTCGTTGTTTCGATCCAGCCCTTCACGGTTTCTGACACCAAAGACCGATGTTACCGGGAATTATCCAACACCTGAGCGGGTGGAAGCTTTTTGGACTGAGTTGTATGGAGATCAACCAAACGTGAACGCCAACACTCCAGCTCTGCACGACTTCAAAGTATTCTGTCGGGAACACCGTCGACAGAATGCTGATGAAGAGAGCCCTGCAATCAGTGTGGATGAAGTTCGTTCAGCTCTAAATGGCAGCAAAAATTGGGCTGCCCCGGGACCAGATGGCATCAATGTCTTCTGGTGGAAGAAGTTTACTTCTACCCACCTCCATCTGGCCCGCATATTTACATCATACATTAGAGCTGACGATCCGATTCCGGACTGGCTTGTAGAAGGGCGAACCGTAATGATACCTAAAAAAGGTGACTTGTCTTACCCTAAGAATTTCAGGCCTATCACCTGCTTGAATGCGGTTTATAAAATTTTTACAAAAATTTTAAATAACCGTATCTTGCAGCAGATAGAGCCTGTATGGCAACAGATATATGAACAACGTGGCAGTAAAAGAGGCCTGTCAGGTTGCAAGGAGAACCTGATAGTGGATCGATGCGTCTTACAAGATGCGATCTACTATCAACGCAACCTGTCAATGGCATGGATTGACTATCGCAAGGCATTTGACTCAACTCCATATGAGTTGATTTTATATCTACTCAAATGCCTGAGAGTCAATCCCGAAATAGTGGAATGCATTCGGCGTACAATGCAGCTCTGGCGAACGCGATTTCACATTGGAAGTGGAAACGCATTGCACGTAACCGGAGTTGTAGAGTACAAACGAGGGGTCTTCCAAGGCGATTCCTTGAGCCCTCTGCTGTTTTGCATTTCACTGCTGCCTATATCTGTTGCTCTCCGTAAAACTCGTGGGTACTCTGTGGGGCCTCCGGGTGATCGAAACTATTCGATTACCCATCTGCTTTACATGGATGATCTGAAGCTGTATAGCGCTGATAAAGATCATCTACAAGCGGCCCTCAACATCGTAGCAGAGTACACACGAGATGTCGGAATGTCTTTTGGGTTGGACAAGTGTGCGGTCGTACATCTGGCGAGGGGTAAGTGCTCTGATACTGGTGATGATGTCGAATTAGTGGATGGGAGCGTCTTAAGACAATTAGACGCCGGGGAGTTGTATAGATATCTAGGAATGGTAGAGCACCGCATGCATGCGGTCTCTGAAGTCCGAACAACTCTCCAGAGCGAGTATGTTAGGAGACTCCGGAAAATTTGGTCCTCCGAACTTTCCGGCAAAAACAAAGTCTCAGCTACTAACATGCTCGCTGTCCCAGTCTTTCTATACTCTTTCGGTGTCCTGAAATGGGCCCGAAAGGATTTACGAGATCTCGACATCAAAACCCGTAAGATCATTAATATGAATCGGAGCATGCACCCCAATTCATCAGTCGCCAGATTATACCTCTCCCGGTCCATCGGTGGGAGAGGTTTGCAGAGTTTGGAGCGGCTTCACGACCGTTTGGTCCTGGGTTTAACACACGAAGTTGTCAATTTCACTGCAGATGAGGATGACTTTCTTGTGCAAATTGTACATAAACATGAAAATGCGCATAAGGGGTCATTCTTGTATAAGGCAGCAATATATGCTGCAAGAACCCTTGGTCTTGGAGAAATAAACGCTCTTATGGAACTCCGAAAGGAGGAATTTAAGAGCGTCATCAGGAACGCCGAGGAAAAACTACTCCTTGGCGAACTGATGGACAAGTCCATGCACAGCGTGTTCTTTAAACACGTGCGTGATCATGGCTTGTCCATCCAGCTGACGTTTTCCTTCTTAAAGTCAGCGGGCCTGATGTCCGAGACTGATGGGTTCATATTTGCCTGCCAAGATGGTGTCATAAACACTCTTGAGTACCGTAGCAAGGTGCTCCAGGTGCAGCTTCCGGACACGTCCTGTAGGAGGTGTAGACAACATCCGGAGACGCTTATGCACCTTTTGTCGGCATGTCCAGTGCTGGCGAGAGGTGCATATATCCAGCGTCACAATGCTGCCCTGCGAGTACTGTACTACTATCTTCGTCATTGCTACGGTATTGACGTGACACCAGTGCTGCCTTATTTGCCAGGAGATATTCCCCAGGTTGTTGAGAATGACAGTTGCAAAATTTATTGGAACATGCCATTTGCAACAACCCGGCGGATAGATCACAACAAACCTGATATTGTGCTCTTCGACAAGGCCACTCGTGACATTTATGTCATTGAGTTCTCGGCCCCGGCTGAATACAACATCTCAGCCAAAGAAGAGCACAAAAGACAAATATATCAGGATCTCCTGTTTGAAATTGGCAAACTTTACCCAGGTTACCGTGTCAAGCTTCTCGTTCTGATTGTTGGCGTCCTAGGAGGGATGAAACAGTCTTTTGTATCCTCACTTGCCAAAGTTCCAGCTTGCTCATCAAAAGCTGAGTTCTTGGCAGTTAGGATGCAGAAGGCTGTTTTACTTGGTTCTCTCCGTCTCTTAAGGGAAATGACTTTGGCCTGCTGTGATCACTAACCGCCTTGTTGTGCGGAGTGGTCCAGCAGTAACGGATGGAGCTCAGGCTGGGCCCTCGGAGAATCGGACTCCGGGGATAACCCCCCTGAGCATTTAATAACAAAATAATAATAATAATAATAATATAGTTATTATCCCTTTGTAGGACGGCAAGGAAGTATATCTAAAAAGATAACTTACTCCCAACAACAGCTTGACGCGGTAAACGAAGATCTCCGTGCAGCCATCCTGGAGGACTCCACCCTGCTCACTGTGAGCCAGGTTGTGTATGGTGCAGCAGTTACGGCTTTTCCGAGAGAGAGACATTGTCTCTCGATCGAGGCAAGGTTGAGACAGCGCATCTTACAACTTGGCTCCAAAATTGACAGATCCCGGAAACATGTCTCCCGCATTCAGTGTGTGATTGAGTTCGAAACAACTCAAAAAGCATACACGCCCCGAATTCGACGCATTGTTGCTGAACTTCGGTGGCGTCATCACACACTGAACAAGAGTACTCTTCTTGTCATCAAAGAAGAGTCTCTTAATAAATTGCGGGCTCTAGTGACTGCCAAAAAGTCACTAGAGAAAAGGCTGAAGCGGTTGGTCGACAACTCGTTGTTTCGATCCAGCCCTTCACGGTTTCTGACAGCAAAGACCGATGTTACTGGGACTTATCCAACACCTGAGCGGGTGGAAGCTTTTTGGACTGAGTTGTATGGAGATCAACCAAACGTGAACGCCAATACTCCAGCTCTGCACGACTTCAAAGCATTCTGTCGGGAACACCGTCGGCAGAATACTGATGAAGAGAGCCCTGCAGTCAGTGTGGATGAAGTTCGTTCAGCTCTAAATGGCAGCACAAATTGGGCTGCCCCGGGACCAGATGGCATTAATGTCTTCTGGTGGAAGAAGTTTACTTCTACCCACCTCCATCTGG